>NC_079151.1:65820626-66139912 GCF_947563725.1 Argiope bruennichi | reverse complement strand
AAGGAATTGAAGACATTTTGATGCAAAAGATATGGATCAAAATAAAATAATTTTAAAATTTTGATGACAATATTTTCAAAAGAAACTAAAAAAAATAATTCAAATAATTTTATTCAAGGTTATTTTAGAAAGAATGAAACCAATCTTGAGTTTAAAAGTACTTGAATAATAGGGATATATTGAATTGCTTCGAACAGTTTATAAAACAAGCAATTTTATCAGCATTTTGAATTCCTTTTTGTCACCATATGTCTAAATTTTTTTCTCATTTTAACATACTTAGGATTCAGTACATGAAGACAAATTTTCGATCTTCAATTATTAGCATCTGTATTTTCTCTCAATGGATCATTTATCAATATCATTGATAAACTCATGGTTTTCAACGCTAACAAAAGCAGTCAATTATTTCTTCTGGGTTTACATCGGACGATTGATGTATTTTTATTGCAAAATGTATAAAAATTTCAATAAACTAGCACAACATTATTATTATTTAAGAAAACTGGATCACCTTATCTGCCTTTTCGTTCGTGTAATTTGTTTTCTCTCCGGCAACATTTTAAATGTTTTTTCAAAATAAAAAATAATGGCAAAAATGCATCACAAATCAAGAATAATAAAGTACTCCATGGGCATTTCTTAAAATTGGAAAATGCCGAATTTGGAATAAAAATTTACAATAACATTTCTTATTTAATGAATTATTCTTAAATAAAAAATTCAGATTATTAAAGCAAAAACATTTATTTACTCAAGGTAGGTTGATCACAAATTTTATTTTGTACTCTTTTTGGAATAGTAAGAATTAAATTGTGAAGATAATATGATTTTTTACATCTATTACAATCTTTTAAATTACTGTTACAGATTTTAGATTACTGTTGCAGTCTTTAAAATGTAGAAAACGAAATTCTTTGAAGTTTTATTTGGCGATGTGAAGAAACATGCAAAAAAAAAAAAAAAAAAAAAAAAAAAATGTAGTGGCAGGGTTGTATTGAAGAATGTATATCTATTTCATTTTTTAGACTGTAATATTTTTTGTAATATAAATTAAATAAACGTGAAAGTCGAGATGAGATTCCCGTACTTTATTTAAAATCTTAAAATGAACAATTCAAACCTCCTTTCTTGTCGAACCATTATTTCAAACAGGCTTGAATCCAAATCGAAAACATATCTTATATAACCTTTTCCTATTTGGATAACTTGAATTTTAATCCATTATTTCCTATGTTTCTCAGAGTAGATAGTTTCTATTTGACGATGTCAATAATAATTTATAAATGGCTTAAAATACGCAACAACAAGGCGGGAGCGATCGAATGTTTTTTAAAGAGTCGTATTGAATATAATGAATTATTCAAAATTCTTTTATTCGAATTGACATCATGCACTTCTATCAAGTATGAACAATATACAATTAAATACTTTTTAAAAATTTTGACTTGAAAGCTGTGTGTTTTTGAAAGTATCTTTTACATTCAAATGTTATGTTTTAATGTAATTTAATGGATTTTCGCTGATTGTCACAGATTAACCATCCGTTCATTTTTAGGATATTTCGAAAATGTGTGTCCCCCCCCCCTCCCTTGGGAACGAGTTCATTGCCTAATGGAATATAACCTAGAATGTTGCTCAAATCAGGACCGTCATTCAGGAGACATTTGTTGCCTGCTTGGATGTGAATCAAAATGTCAATATCCAGTGTTCCGAGGTGGGGTCCATCGTGCAGAATACACCCGGATACATGCGAGGAACAAAGGAACCGACATATGGATGAGGTGGCAATAGGTGAGTTGAAAAGAAATAAATATTAATTTTGTATTATCACATAAAATTTTTGCACAATACGCGGCATTCACGAATAAGACAATGAGAAGCATTAATCAATGGTAGTGACATCCTTCATATAATGTATTAAAAAGTAAGAAGAATATGTGAACGAAGCGTTACTATGCGTCTATTTCCACACTTATAAATATATGGCCGCGCCAATTCATTTTTTGCATAGGATTAATCTTTAGAGAATATTAACTATATTTTTTTTATTTTCATCATTCAATATTGGTCTTGATTTTCTATAGACTTTTATGCAATCAAACAGAAAAAGTTTTTTTTTGAAAAAAAATCGAATTTTATAGTAAACCTTAGATAACAAAAGTAAAATCTCTGTAAATCGCTCAATTATTAGAAAGCAATCACAACATATCCCCCAAAGGATTACTGTTATAATTTTTTTTCATGTAGAAAAGAAAATGCTTTAAAGTTTTATCTGAGAGATGAGAAGAATCCTACAAAAAAATTGTTGTGGCATGCTTGTAATGAGGAATGTCAAACTACTTCATTTTTTTAGACTGTAATAGCTTTTGCAATACAAATTTAGCAAACAGAAGTTCGAGACGTGATTCAAGTACGTTATATAATATCTTAAAATAAACACATCAAACCTTCTTTCTTGACGAATCATTATTTGAAACAGTTTTAATTCCAAAATCGAAAACATATCTTATACACACTGTTCCTATTTGTATTACTTACGTTTCAATCCAGTATTTCCTTTGTTTCCGAGCGTAAATTTTTTAAAAATCTTTCAATATAAAAATCATTGCACAGATGGCAAAAGATAGGCACTAACGAGGATTGCGAAGTGAGCAGACGAATGTTTTATAAAGAGCCATATTAAATATAGAGAATATATCAATTATTAAATATAGGGAATAGGTCAATTATTAAAGATATGTAATTCGACTGACAACATGCGTTTTTATCATGTACGAACAATATACAATTAAATACTTTTTAAAAATACGAAACGAAAGCTGTGAGTTTTGAAAATGCTTTTTACATTGAGATGTTTTGTTTTAATGTTACAGTAGTTTAGTCGAATGACATTTTCAGAACATTTGACCTCTTTTAGGATTTCCAGGATATAGCCCCCTTGTGTGTCCCCCATACCGCCTAGTTGGTTGCCCAATGGGATATAATATTGAGTGTTGCTCAAATGCGGATTGTCGTGGAGGAGTTTTGTTGCATGCTTATGTGTGAAACAAAATGTTTGAAACCGAGGACGCTTGCTTGGAGTACAGCATTCGAAGTGTCAAAGGTAAAATGCGATAGACTACAGAAAGGAAATCTCGGAGCAGAAACATAATTGGTTATTTAATAAATATAAGTTTATTCATTAATATATCTATATATTAATTTATATAGTTGAGTATCGCGAAGGCCAATGTAATTCAATAAACAGAAATCAAAAGTTTCATAGCTTTGAATTTCTTATTTATTTTTTAAACATATAAAAATGATTTAAGGTCAATATTGTTTTTTAAATCTATATCAGACTTTTTATAAATGTGAAACTGGAATTATTTTAATACTGAAGTTATGCTGCCATACAGCTTATAAATTATACAAAGAAATGTTTACAAGAGTTTGCATATTTTAATCAATACCAGTAAGATGAGTGTCAAATTGAAGTCCATTCTTTCCTTTTATATAAACGTTAAATAATTGACATGTATATTTCACGCAGTGCCAATAGGGCACATTGCGAAATCTTTCACATCGGGAATCTTTAACAGATCTGGTGTATGTACCAAAAAACTAAATATTTTATAACCATGCACCCGGAAAGTCAATTTAGGACGTCAAGACAATTGTATTCTTCTTCTTCTTCCTCTTTGAATGTTGTATATAAAGAAAATAAAAATATAAGGCGATGAAAGATAATTCAATTTCCATTTACACATTGATATTTTCTGATTAAAAGAGAAACCATTTTATTTGTAAGCATATTTTTTCAAAGGCATTTTTTATACCTTTAGTACATACCGTATCTAACAACACAGCTCAGGATATTTCAGTAAAATATAGCAGTATTTATATCGTAAATTGCGTTATGTTTATACAGTACAAGGATTCGCTTGTTATAGTTAGAATATTTAGAACGATATATGATAAAGATATATCGGTGTACCATATGAATAATGTTATTATTATTTTATTAAATATATTAAACTTTTTTCATATAAAACTCTTTTCTCCTTTTTAAAGTAAAAATCCATTCGAATTTCTCACTTCTTATTCAACAAATATATAGAGAAGTTAATGATAACTTCATTTTAAAATAATAATTTTTTTCTCTGTAACATAATTTAAAAAATTCTTTAGATGTTATGAAAATTGTAGAAAAAAATTCAAAATTTAATGAAATATTTTCAGTGTGATTTTTCTTTTATATGAATGTAATGTTATGAATAAGCAGAAAATGATGAGAAGTAATACAAAAATAAAAATTCATATGCACTTGAATGTTGTAATCATTTATATGTTATTCTCTCTAATCAAATCAGAATGCAATTTTAGAATGCATTTTATTTCGAAGACTAGTTTTTTTATACACTATTAGGTGTGTAAAAAAAATTAATCTCGTGGTTTCCACATCTTACACAAAGAAGTAAGCATTACTTTATTATTTAAAGTTATAAAGAGAGGCAGTTCCAAATCTTCTGACCGCAATACACGATCTTCAATAGATTTTTTCTTTTCTGCGAAAACCAGCGGTCCCAATGTTTCTTGAACGAATTTACATTCCATTGCAACAAATTTGAGACTTTGTAACTCGAAAAACGACATTTCCTCTCCAAGAATAAAATTAAAATAGGATTTAAACGCAATTATAACATTTATCGAAAAAAACGAGTTACGAACCGTAACAACTTCTATATAGACGTATTTTGGAAATAAATGCATTGTTACCTATATTAATAATTAATCTGAAAAAGTAAAATAAAAAAAAACTAGTCTTCTAACTTTATATCCGAAATATTGCTGAAAAATATTTATTTGTATGTAAGTTATATATTTAATGAATATCTTTTTATTCAATAATGCATCTGTATTTTGTTTAATACAGATGCATATCGTAAAGGAGAATGTAATTCAATAAAAGGAAATCAAACCTTTCATATATTTGAATTTCCCATTTATTTTCAAACAAATAAAGACGAATTAAAAACCAACAGATATTGAAATTTGTTTCCGAGTTTGTCTGAATATGAAATTAGTTTCAATTATTTTACTTCTGAAATTATATTATTGTCCTTCTTAGAGATAATATAAAAGGTGTTAAGTAAGGAATTGCATAGAGTTAAGCAATTTCTATGATGCACATTGTATCATATATATTTATATCGTGAATCAATTAATAGAACTTTTTTCTACTCAAAAATTCCCATTTTTAGTCTTCAGAAATATATATTTTCTTTCTTTTAATTTGGAGAATGATTTTTTTTAAAAAATACATCTTATGCGATTATTAAGAATTAATCTGGGATTTGCACATTTACATTAATCTGTACAAAAGATAAATTTCTTTATATCGAAGCGTATTATTTCATACCTCAGGTATATATTATTTCTTACATATTTTTTGATACTTTATATACAAACTATGATATAACAACAATCCTAAAACAATTTCAACAAAATATAGCAATTTTATTGTTATGAAATATGTCGTAAATATTATTTTGTTTATAAAGACGTTAATAATTTTTTTTTATTCTTAAGTTACTATATGTTTTCTCTGTTATATTATTCTGTTTGGAATTTAGAGGATTTCAAACAAACAAAAATAATGCACAGCATTACACTCTATTATTTCAAAGCACATTACTTTATACCAGAAGTACATATCATTCCATGCACTTTTATTGATACATTAAGTACATACTCTATCTATCAACACAAAAACGGACATTTCAATAAAATATAGCAATCATTATGTCCGTAATTGCATTAACGATTATTCAACACAAGAACTGACTTGAAATATTTTGAATAATTATTAAAATGAGCTAATGGGATATCGGTGGCTTTCAAGAATAATTATAATATTATTTTCTTAAATATGATAAATATCTTGAAAATAAAAACATTTTTCTCCTTTCAAAACAAAATTCAATCGAATTTTTGAATTTCTATTCAACGCATATACGAAGATGATAATGATTTTTTTAAGTCTAAAGTGATTTTATGCTTTTTCTTTGTGATATAATTCTATTTAAAAAATGCAAAGGAACTCAACAGTAATATGAGATATTATCAACACAATTTAACGTTCATATTATTTTAATATTATAAACAAACGGAAAGACATTTATAATAAATTAATGGAATAGGAATGGAACATGTTTTTATACATTTTTCATACATATAAAAAGTTGTCCACATAATAATGATCAAGAACGATATGTATTGAAAAGAACTTCATAAATTTAAATTCAGAAAAATGGATAAAGAGAATACATAATAATGTAATAAAATTCTCGTCAAAGTAAATCATAATGAAAAAGAAAGCATACTGAGTTAGTAAAAGAACGGACTTAAAATATTTAATGTCAGGAAATAGTCATTAAATTTCATATACATTCAAACCAATGAAAAATAAATTATGAAAAAATCTTACAAAAATATGGCAAATTATTATTCAATATATATTTTATGCATATAATTTATCTTAGAAATTGCCCTGGCAGTCAGTGGCAAAAAGAATAGATTGAAATAAAGAACTTAGTAAGGTATTAATGACAAAAATTTCAACAGAAACTAGAAAAAAAATATTCAAAACGTTTTAAACAAGATGATTTTGGAAAGAATGAAACAAATCTTGAGATAAAAGTGTTTGAAGAATAGGAATATATTCAATTGATTTCATTAGTTTCTAAAACACGCAATTTTGTGAACATTGTATATTCCGTTGTGTCAATGTATATCTCAATTTTTTTTTCCATTTTTATATATTACGGACTCGGTATATGAAGATGAATTTTCGATCGACACTTATTTGTATGTGTGTTTTTTCACATTGGATAATTTATCAATAATATTGATAAATTCATGGATTTCAACGCTTATAAAAGCAATGAATTATTTATTCTTGGTTTAATAAATTGTTCTAATTATAAAAATTACGAAAATTTCTATAGATTTGCTCAGAATTGTTATTATTTGATATAACATTTTCTGCCTTTTCGTTCATGCAATTTATTTTCTCTTTAAAAACATGTTTGAGATTTTTTCCAAATATAAATAAATAAATAAGTAAATTAATGAACACAAACCTTTCTTCTAAACTCAAGAAGAATAAATCAGTCCGTAAGGGTCTTTTAAAATTTCAAAATGCCGAATTTCGAATAAGCATTCAGAGGAGCGATTCATAAACAATGCATTATACTAAAATTTAAAAAAAAAATTACATTAATAAGTCAAAACATTTATCTATTCAAGACACGTTGATCAAAAATATTATGTTGTACTCGTTTTACAAGAAGAAAAAATAATTTTTGAACATAATTTGGATTCTTTAAACTCTTTTTGTGTCACATATGATTCAAATTAAAAATTAACATTTTTTGATTTAGAGAAAGCTTAAACTAAATTAATAACATATAAAATATTTTAATAAATAAATTATTTTTCTAGGAACTGAATCACATGAAAATTAAAATAGAAAACATATTATCCATTATTTATACACAGAAAAAGAATGATGGAAGAAATAATGTTAATGAAAAAGTTTAAAATATTTGACATATTTCATGTATTGCATTCATAGATAACTTGTACCTTCTTTCGACAGATGAAGAATACAATCGAGTGTGTGCCTGCGGGATGAAAGAGATAAACAATTCAACTGGTTACACCGAAATGGACAACGCTGCAATCTTTGACATGGTTAGAAATCTCTTCAAAGTTTTCCTTTGCCTTTATGAAATTAACAAAGGTCTTGAGCGGGTGCTGTATAAATAATTATAACGTCCTTCAGATAGTCTTTGTATCAGAAAGCTCATATATGATCTTCTTTTTTTCATTCTATGAATCTAAAAGAGTTGTAAACAAGAATCTTATTTGTCTATATGAGAATGAATTACTTGGATAAACCACATCATAATCATAATGCAATAATATGAATTTGCGTAGAAAGAGTCATTTCTTATAAAGACCCCAAAATTTATCCGAGAAATTTTTGGGAGTACTAGAGAAAATTAGGAGGAATGAATTCACTAAGGCATAACGAAAATTGAGAAACCTTAATAAGATCTTTATTACAAAGAATTTCAAATTGTGGTTAAATAATGCAAGTGCACTTTTCCATGCAAAAATGGAAAACACTGAATATTTCATAAAGTATAAAATATTTATTTGTATTTATTTAGTTATTTATTCTCAATTTCAGTTCTTTTTATTAAGATATTGTAGATATGAAGAGAATAATTTTTTAGTTAATTAATTAATTTTTTTCAAAATTATGAAAAACTTTTGCATTCACTTTACTATAAGTTAGTGTTTCAAAAAATAATTTGTCAGGTAGATTTTTACAAGGAATGAATTCAATCGTGACATTCACAGACAGGTGCAGATTCTTAAAAGAGTAAACGAGAATATGTAATAGTTCAAAAGTTGAAATTAGATTATTCTGAAAATTACCTCAAAAGCAGAAAAACCTAAGGCGGATAAAAAATTCACAAAGGTACTGTTTCAGATTTAACAATTAATAGTTTAAAAAATTTCAAACCACCCTTTATTATTTTTTCCTAAAAATAACGTTCACTATCAAAAATATATTTATAAATAATGAAGAAAATAAATTAAATGCAAAAATAAATGACAAATAAAATCTGAAAATTTTCTTAGTCGGAGAAATGGAGATATATATGATTATTCTATAAATATACTTGTTTAAAAATAATTTAGAAAATAAAATATACTTAATGAGGTATAAAATAAGCAAAATTTAAGTGTGTAAAAATGAGAATGATTTCCAAACGGATAGAAACGCGGAATTACATGTGACATGAAAGGCGATATAGTTCTAAATATAGAGTAATGAAGTTATCTGCTGTGTACTTTTCATTGCAGGATCTTGCATAAAGAAAAGTATATTTGTCTTTCTTGGAAAGCGGGAAGTTGAATAATTGTTGAGCAGATTCATATGTTATTTACTAAAATATCTGCATTGAAAATTAAACAACCCTAATTAGCATTTTTACTAAGAATAACGTTCAATTAAAATTTCTTAGAATTTTCAGCCCTAAAGTTTCCTATAAATTCGACTTCTTTCCTAAATTGTCATATCAAATCGTTCTGAGACTTATCTAAGAAGAACCGTCTTTGTAAAAAGGTATGTATCAATTATATTTGACTCTTCTTGGTTAATTTATATATACAAAAGTAATAAAATCAGGTTAATACGAAAAATCAAATTAAACCAAATAAAAAATTAATACGATCTGAAAATTTTTTCAAGGGCCAACCTCAGGCAGGATTTAAAAAAGGGATTTTTTCTGTGAAGGAATACAAACAAGATAGTCTAATAAGGATTCCTCGTGACCCGAAAAGAAATTAAGCCCAAGAGATATACCATTTTGAGTGATTAAATTCTTGGATATTTACTTCGAATATCTAAAATTACACAAAATTGTACATAACAATAATATATTTTTTCCTGTATCAGATAAAACAACTGTTTCAATGGCGTTTATTTATACTTCAACTTAAAAGAAAAAAAATTTGTAATTATAATTACTATAGCAAAAATTTAGATAAAATAAATATAACAGATTGTTACTGGAACAAAGAAAACTTTAAAGATTTTTTAGATATTGATAAAGGTCATATTATTAGAGGTAATTTAAAAATTATTGAATTCAACTCTTTAAGCGAGTTTATGGAAAGAGGAACTAAATTTAGATTAAGAGAAAACAATAAACCATAATAAAATTTTAATTTCTATTGGTAAAGATTTGGATATTTTTATTGCTAAATTATCTACGTCGGAAAATAATCCCACAAAGGCACTGTTTCAAATTTAACAATTAATAGTTTAAAAATATTCAAAGCAGAAAACCACCCTTTATAATTTTTTTCCTAAAAATAACGTCCACTATCAAAACTGTATTTATAAATAATAAAGAAAATGTAATGAAATGCAAAAAGAAATTAAAAAAAAAAAATTGAAACTTTACTTAGACAGAGAAATGGATATATATATGATTTATCTATAAATATAATTGTTTAATAATAATTTAGAAAATAAAATATACGTAATAAGGTATAAAAAAAGCAAAATTTAAATATGTAAAAATGAGAATGATTTCCAAACGGAAAGAAACTCGAAATTACATGTGACATGAAACTAATATGAGCATGACATGTGGGACTAAATATAGAGTAATGTAGTTATCTGCTGTATACTTTTCAGTACAGGATCTTGCATAAAGAAAAGTGTATTTGTCTTTATTGGAATCATGTTTTTTGTTAAATCATTTTCCTTTAAAATCAGGCAAAAAGAAAAACCTCTAATTAACATTTTTGCTAAAAGTAACGTTGAAATAGAATTTTTAGCTAACAAATTTCATATAAATTTGACTTTTTTTCCTGAACTGTCATATCAATTCCTTCTGAGACTTGTGTAAGAAGAACAGTTTTTTTAATCAATTATATTTGAAACGTCTTGCTTGATATATATAGTATATATATTTCTGTATTTCAAAATATATTTTCAAAACCATACTTCCCTGCGAAGTGTTTTAATTTTACATTGCTATTAATAATAAGTAGAGCTTTAATCATTAATGTAATCAGTTTCATTCATTAGTTAAGAACATTTGTGAGAAATAAATAAATCAAAAACACCCATATATCAAAATTCAGTAGCTGTCGCTACTGTAACTTAAACATTTGAGGAGAGGTTGAAAATTTCTATTCTTTTATTTTCATTTTCAAGAAATAGTAAGGAAATATTGTTTTTGTAAAGAAAATTTCTCTGTCGAAACATTTATTCATAAAATTATTTTTGTCTCTTATAGTAAGAAAAATTATCAAATTAAAATATTGAAAGAGAAATTTATTTTGATATATTATAATCATTTTTTAAAATAAACAGAAATATTAATAAATATTGTCAGATAGATAAACCATGTGTAAACTATCTCTATTCGGCCTTTCGCTTATATCTACTTGGTACTTCATTCAAGGAACTCAACTTTACACCCGTTTCCATCCACAAGACGAAATGACTGGCATCTACCAGAAATAGAAAAGTATAGAAATTATAAAAAAAACATTCAAGAAATAACAGAAAGTAAATCATGATCAGAACTACTTTTCGTCAACGTGCCTACAGGCGGATACGAACGTACAAACGGTTGCTTTCAGTTCAGAGCATTTTACAACTGAGCGATTCACTCCGCTTTTGTTTGAAAACATGTTTCATTACAATACTTTTAAATATTCATAGAAATAATTATTTTTAAAGGATAAAAATGATAATTACATTAAAACAATTTTACTAAAGTTCAGAAGCACGCTGATTCTTTCAAACTCAAAGACGCATAAACATTAATTCCCATCATTCGTGATTTATTTTATAAATCTGTAAAGGGAGAGAATTCAATTCTCTAATATCAGTATTTATCAATGATTTAACTTATAAAATATCTTGGAATAAGTAGCAACAAAATGAATGCCATTTCTTCTTGTGTATAGACATCCTTCGAAATCTCTGGGAATTTGGTTTATTCCAAGCTCGTTCGCCCCCGTATAATCATCCAGCTATTGCACCAGAGCCATTTTGTAATGGAAGTAAAATAAAATTGTAGAGTCTGTACACCTGATGAATTTGAAGGGGTGCCTGGAACAGTGATTTATTTACTATCTATTTCTTGTAGACAGTCATTACTGGTAATTCATGACATTAAGAGGATTCTTTCTCGTGACACATTTTGAAATAATTTCAGAGAAATTATAAATAGGTGATATTATCCGATTTATTTCATCTTGACAGTGAATACCTTATACTAAAGACTTTAAGGCCGATGACATTTCTTAAAATCAATAATTGAAGTAATAAATTGCTTTTGTTATATATCAGCTTCATTTGCTTCAAGCATGTTTTATTTTCTTTCTTATCTCCAAACTGATTCTAATAATTGATGAATTTCTAAAGGCTCTGATTTTAAATTCAAACCTAAATTTATTGGTGTCAGAATAAACCAGCAAGTTGACTTGACATTTCAGACTGTTCATTGTATACTTTCTGATACCAACCCACATTTTGCAACAAAAAACTGCTTTATGTTTAAGTGTACATTCATCCTTAATAAGATTATTGTATCTTTTCTGTTTCTTTTGTTAAAATAACATCAGAAGACACGAAAATTCATCTAAACGGATAATAGTTTGTATAATTTTCTTGAGTTAAAAAGGAAAGAGAACTTTCTGAACATAATCAAGATCATCTCATCAAAATCTCTGCCTAAAATAAGAAGACGTTGTATACATCTTTTATTATACGCATGATGTCTTCAGTCTGAATCAAAATAACAAATGAATATTCATTAGGTGAAATTTGATATCCAGTTCTGTATACTTAACATTAGCAACAATTTTCTTTATTTAAGAAATATACCTTATAAATAACTTAAGGAAACACGTGAATGGTTTTTCTAAAATGTTCTGAAATATTTCTTACTTTTAGATCTGAAATAAAAATAATAAATTTTGAACAATCATATCACATTGATGAAGCTATTCTTCGTTTCAGCAAAAACAATGAAAATTTGTATATCTCGCTTTTTTCAAATTGAGATTTAAGAAAATTATTCTAACAGTTAATTTGCTAAAATTCATTAAGTACTAATGAATTGTGCATGAATTTAATTGAAATTCTACTCTCAAAACCAAGATAAAAAAAAGGTAATTTTATGTGATTTAATGTCATGGTTAAATTATATGCACCCATGAAATTTTTGCATTGAATATTTTTTGAAAAATATCAGTACTTTCAAAAAGCTGATGAACATGATTTTTATATTATCTTTCGGTTTTTCATCTTTACTTATGAAAAATACTGGAAATTTGATATCTTGAGTTTACCATTACAGTTCATAATTATATGCATTTTAGATCATGAAGCTTCTACTTGTTTTAATCTTCCTCGCAGTCGTGGGAACTGCAACTGCACAGGCAAATGGTGAGTTGGAAAGAATCAAATATTTATTTTGTATTATCTTATAAAGTTTTTACACAATACTAATCATTAAAGACAAAAACAGTGAGAATCAATAATCAATAGTATTAACATCTTTAAAATAATGCATTAAAAATTAAGCAGAATATGTGAACGAAATGTTGCTATGTGGCATGTTTCTCGAAGGGGTATACACATGACAGCACAAGCTAGTATTAGCATAAGAATAATTTTTAGTGAATTTTAATTATTTTGTATTTCCAACTTTCAATATACGATATGATTCTCCATAGCAAACACAGATTATGAAGCCATCAAAATCGAATAATTTTGTAAAAAAAAAAAGGTTTTATATTAAGCTCAGATAAGAACAGTTAAACGGCTGTAAATCACTTAAAAATTTGTAAGCAATCATACTTTATCTCCCAAAACGTTACTCTTAACGTTTTTTACGTTAAAAACGAAATTCATTAAAATATTATTTGCTAAATTTCAAAAATCCCTTAAAACAATTTACTACACTTAATGCTTGCAATGAATAACATAAACCTAGTTCATGTTTTTAGACTTTAATATCTTTTGTAATATAAATTAGGATTAGATTCTAAAAAAAAAAGATCAGCAAGATCGCATATGATGTTCGTAAAGTGGAAAAAATAATATTAAAAAAAATTTATTGCATCCCAGCCCAAAAAACAAAACATTATGCTCTTTGCTATTGAGCAGGTTGAATAATATCTCAGGAAAGGAATGAAACAAGTGCGTACAATTTATTCTTAACTTGACTTTGATTAACTACACATTTCACTAACATTATATATATTCTCTATATTAAAAGTAAAATATACTGTGCCACTTTCTGAATTGATGAAACTTACAATTAAGTTTTTGATAAATGCTATGAATTATTTCTTTTTTTAATATTTCAATGTGAAGAAATGAAAACACATTTTCATCTTTCATTAATATAAGATGAAATTTAGCACAAAACTTTAGTGCTGTAGAAACGAAATTTGTGACGTGATTTATGTCCGTTATTTCAACATTAACATATCTTGAAATTAAAAAAATATCGAACTTCCTTTCTTGTCGAATCATAATTTCGAGCAGGCTTAAATGAAAAAAACGAAAACATACCTTATATTCCCTTTTACTATTTAAATTATTTACATTTTTCCATCATGATTTCTTTTGTTTTTCACACTAGATTATCTAATATGTTATTGTATAAATTTTTCAAAATTCGTAATAACTTGGATTGCGTCTACAGCAGGTAAGTGTTTTATAAAGAGGCATGTAAAATATTCAACTAAGAATCATTAATGAAAATTGTCTATTCAGTTGACGACATGCATTTGTATCATTTACAAATAATAAATAATTTAATGCATTTGGGAAAACTACTCTGAAGTTTTAGGTTTTTCTGAGACATTTTGAATTTGAAATTAATTAATTCAGATGCATATAATAAAAAAGTTTGCAATTCAATAAAACTAAATGCAATGTTTCATGAAGTTCAAATTTCTCATTTATTTTTAAACTAATAAGAATGTGTCAAAATCCGTCTTACTTTAATATTTGTATCAACAGTTTTTTAAATGTGAAACTTTTTAAAATTATTTTACAAATGTAATTATAATATTTTGAAGTTTAAAAATCATGCTAAAACTGTTTAGTAGGATATCACATCGTTTTATCACGGTTTTTATAGTACACATTCCACTATAGATCTTCACATCGAGAATCTGTAATAGAACAGGTTTTCGTTCCAAAAAGATGAAAATTCTCTTTTCTTCTACCTTAAAAGTCTGTTTAGAGCCTGGGGACACTTCTTTGAATCATGCATTTAAAGAAAATAAAATCTAAAGCAAAGATTGAGGATTAAAATTTGATTTACACATTACTATTCGTTCGAATATTTTAATTTTGTTTCCTAAATATATGTGTTCAGTAAAAATTACTCAGTTGAGATAATCCCAATTCCTTACAATAGCATTTTATTATTGAATATTAAGATTAATTTTTATTCACGATGTTTCTGCTTTGAATGTACAAAAAAAGAAAGAAAGAAAAACATGTTAAGTCTTGCTGCAGGCAATGATTACAAAATATGTAAAAACAATACTACGTTAATATTTTAATTTTGTTTTACCATATAAAATAAAATTATGAAAAAAAAACAAGAATAAAATTTGAAAACCTTACAAGGAGTTTCATTAAAATTTGGAGAACTATCTAGAATTAAAAGATAATAAAATTCCTTAGTGGCAAGAAAACAAAATACGTAAAAATAATGTTTGTTATTACAGATACAGAATCTACTTCTTTATTTATAGCGATTGTATTTTCTATATTCAGTAATAAAATGCCAGTAGAAATAATGAGAAATCAAATTCTCTCTCGAAAATCTGCAGAGCTAATAATGCATTATTCTAAATGCCAAAGCGAATTGATTATTGTAATGTAGAAAAATTTTTCTATTTGATTTCAAGAACACAAGAGCCATGATATTAAAGCCATCACAGTTTTGAAACAAAGTATTTTCTAATGATTGGTTAATAAGGGAATTTTATTTCCAAAACGTAAATTTTAAAGAAATTTAATATTAATTATTTTTCCGAATATTGGGGTAATGTTACGCGACGATTGGAGGAACTTTTTTTTATATAAGTTTTTTTCAATGAATTTCAATAACAATTACTGGTGGTATAAAGTCAATTCCATTTTTAGGAGTATTTTTTGTGTAAAAAGAGAATTAAAAATTTCATATGCTTAGGAATGTAAGAAAATATTGTGCGAAAATATATCTAAACTAATAAGTCACTTTTTTTAAATTCTTTTTTAATAGTCATTTTCGGGCTTATCAAAAAGAAATCTCACGATTTCTACAACTATTTTATTGAAGTTAACTTTATTACATTGTATGAAGTCATAATTAGACACACCTTCATACCCTTTAACTCTAATAAATGATTTTCATTGGGCTAAATTTCTTAAGTGGAGCTCATATATTATCGTATTTTTCTTCTTTCTCTGAATCATGAACTGTTAAAATAACAATCTCAAAAGTGCATATAGTAAATGAATATACGCAGAAGCATAAATAGTCTTTATGTACAGAACCATCTAGACATTTTCTTTGAAATTTTAGTGATTACATGAGGAAAACAAGAGTCATGTATTCAGTAGGACACACACATACACACACAAAAAATGAGAGCATATAATAAGACAAAATGGAAAATATGATTTCAAATTATATTTATATAATGCATTTTGTCTGTGTCAGCAAATTATTTCTGCATTTGAAAATAAATTCCTGATTCTGTAATATCTTATGTATAAGATTCTGTATTATCTTTTACATAATGTATAAGATTCTGTATTATCTTTTACATAATGTATAAGATTCTGTATTATCTTATACATAATGTATAAGATTCTGTATTATCTTATACATAATGTATAAGATTCTGTAAATGTATAAGATTCTGTATTATACATAATGTATATGATTCTGCAAATGTATAAGATTCTGTATTTATATTATATTTCTGTAATTTATATTTCTTACACAATACAAACCATTTACGAATAAATTATTGAGAAGCATTAACCAATAGTACTAACATCCTTAAATGAATGTATTAAAAATTAAGAAGAGTATCTGAACGTGGTTTTACTATAGTCTATTTCGAGAAAACATATATATCGTCTATGAATCTTTTCGGAATATAAAATGAAAAATCAGTATTAAACAAATTCTCATGAAACCATCCATCCCGCTCCCCTCCCCCAAAAGGGAGGTTATACTCTTTGCTCAAGAAAAAATTCCCATAATAATTCAGAAAAGGAACGAGACTAATTTATTTTTAAATTAATCTACATATAGATTTTTGTGGATTTGTCAAAATATCAAAATATTTGATTTATTGGTTAACATTACCTAATTTGCCTAACATAATGCGTGTATATATATAAAGCGAATTCAAAAATTCATTGTCAGTTTTCATAAATATAAGATGGTTTTCAGTACAAAACGTTCGTGCTGTGGAAAGAACACAGAAAATCGATATGTGATTCATGTACCTTGTTTTCGCGTCAACATACCTTAATATAAAAATTTCGAACGTACGTTCTTGTAGAATCATAATTTTAAACAGGCGAATGCCAAAAAACGAAATCATTTTTTATAAGTCATCTTCCTATTTGTATTACATACATTTTCCCACCATTATTTCCTTTGTCCTTTGTTTTCACATTAGATTATCTATTCCCATAATATATTATTGTATAAAGGGCTCAAAATTCGCAATTTTAATTATTTTGATTGAATCAGACAAGTTTATAAATAATATTTTTTATAAATAATCATGCTGAGAAGCATTAATGAAAATGTTCAATTCGGTTGACGACATGCTTTTGAATCAGATACAAAAAAAAAAAAAAATAAATAAAAAAATAAACAATTTATTGCATTTGAGAAAGCAAGTTTAAAGATTTAGGTTTTTTTACGATTGTTTGACTTCGAAATGTATTGTTTTAATTTAACTTACTAGAATTTTTAAAAGAAATATATACAACTTCTTCTTATTTTTAGGACGTGTGTGTCCTGCAGTCCTTTTATATGATTGCCCCGAAATGTTATCAATGGGTTGTTGCTCAAACTCGGACTGTCATGGAGGAGATGTTTGTTGCAAAGTGAGATTATGCGAAACACAATGTCAACCGCCGAAAATAGATGGAAGAAGTAGATCGTATCATGTATCGCCTGAAGAATGCTCTGCACTGCAGAAACGCATTATGGATAGACATTCTGGAAGAGACTATTTGTCTTTTTAATGAACATCTTTATTCATTGATGCATCTATAAATTAATTAATTCAAATGCTTATAGTAAAAGAGTAAAAAATTCAATGAAACGAAATAAAAAATTTAAGAAATTTGAAATTTCTCATTTGTTTTTAAACAAATAAGATAGATATAAGATCCCTCTTATTACAATATTTGCATCAAACATCTGTATTTCTATAATTTTGTTTAAAATTTCAAAAAAAAAAATAAATAAATCTGGAGATAAGAACTTGACAATGATAAGTGATATTTTCAGTATGGTTTATCATATATATGAAATTAATAATACTACCGAAAATAGTAAAAAACGAAATAAATTCTATATTTAAAAATTTTCACATATCTGAAAATACGGTCCATTTATCATAGATTAATTAAGGTTATTATTGAAAGCTTTATCGTAAAATTAATTTCATAGAATGGGAAGTTATTAACCTCAAACAACCGGATATTTGTCTCTAGTAGGTAGAATTACTAAAGATATAAAAAAAGAAAATTTAAACAACATCGGATTAGAGAATAATCAAAGAGAAAAGAACGTGAATGATAAAAAAGTTAAAATTGAGAACTACTGAATTTTTTGACAACAAATTGATGCCAGGAAATACTCTTTCCTTATACATTTAGACAATTTTCTTCTTTTGCCAATATAAAACATTGTATTTTTCACAGAATCAAGAATTGAATTTTGTCAAAGACAAAGATGCAAAAAAATATTTGGATATCCCAATATTAAAATCGAATATTATAATACAATCTAACTTAACTAATTGAAAAAAATATTTAAAATAATAAACCGTAGTAATTTTTACAAACTGCGTTGCTAACGTGGGTTCAACGAGAAATATATTGATTTTTGCTTAAAAATCTGCTAATAGTATATAAATTAAATATTTCATTTATATAAACTTTCAGTGTCAACTAAATTCTAAAATCATAGATGCACAGAAATTTTGATTTTTTTAAACATTCTAACGAACCATGGAGGATAATGAATAGTAATATATTTTTAGATAGCTTTGTTAGAAAAAGTGAACACTGGTAGAAAAAAAAAAGAAACTATATATTCTTTCGAAAATGATGTTAAGGGAAAAAAAATAAATTTACGAATAATTTGTGTTTGTTCAAACGGTGATGTAAGGACAAAGAAATAACTCAAACACTCTAACCAAATATATGAGGAGTATAATCAAATTTTGATTTTATTTAATATTGACCTTATTTGTGGAAAAGAATAAATTCTTACATGGAATTATCAGATTTTTTTCTTGGTTGATTGCTTTATAAATTAAGTGAAAAAGATATCAAAATTTTCAAGTAAAGGAAAGGCCCTATATATAGCTGCATATTTCCGATATGCCTTGAGCAATTTTTATGCAATTTCCAAGATATTTTCCTTTTGAGACTTGTCTAAGAAGAACAGTTTTTTTAATCAATTATAGTATCAATTATATTTGAAACGTCTTGGTTGATATATATAGTATATATATTTCTGTATTTCAAAATATATTTTAAAAACATACTTCCCTCCGAAGTGTTTCAATTTTACGTTGCTATTAATTATAAGTAGAGATTTGATCATTAATGTAATCAGTTTCATTCATTAGCTAAGAACATTTATGAGAAATAAATAAATCAAAAACACCCTTATATCAAAATTCAGTAGATGTCGCTACTGTAACTTAAACATTTGAGGAGAGGTTGAAAATTTCTATTCTTTTATTTTCATTTTCAAGAAATAGTAAGGAAATATTGTTTTTGTAAAGATACTTTCTCTGTAGAAACATTTATTCATAAAATTATTTTTGTCTGTAAGAGTAAGAAAAATTATCAAATAAAAATATAGAAAGAGAAATTTATTTTGATATATTATAATTATTTTTAAAAATAAACAGAAATATTAGTAAACATGTCACGTAGATAAACCATGTGTAAACTATCTCTGCTCGGCCTTTCGCTTATCTCTATTCGGTATTTCATTCAAGGAACTCAACTTTACACCCGTTTCCATCCGCAAGACGAAATGACTGGAATCTACCAGAATTAGAAAAGTATAGAAATTATAAAAAAAACATTCAAGAAATAACAGAAAGTAAATCATGATCAGAACTATTTTTAGTCAACCTGCCTCCAGGTGGATACGAACGTACAAACGGTTGCTTTCAGTTCAGAGCATTTTACAACTGAGCGATTCATTCCGCTTTTGTTTGAAAACAAGTTTCATTACAATACTTTTAAATATTCATAGAAATAATTTTTAAAGGATAAAAATAATAATTACAGGAAAACAATCTCACTAAAGTTCAGAAGCACACTGATTCTTTCAAACTGAAAGACGCATAAATTTATTAATTCCCATCATTCGTGATTTATTTTATAAATCTGTAAAGGGAGAGAATTCAATTCACTAATATCAGTATTCATCAATGATTTAACTTATAAAATATCTTGGAATAAGTAGCAACACAATGCATGCCATTTCTTCTTGTGTAGAGACATCCTTCGAAATCTCCAGGAATTTGGTTTATTATAAGCTATTTCGTCCTCGTATTATCATTCGGCTATTACACCGGAGCCATTTTGTAATGGAAGTAAAATGAAATTGCAGAGTCCGTACACCTGATGAATTTGAAGGGGTGTCTGGAACAGTGATTTATTTACTATCTATTTTTTGCAGACAGTCATTACAGGCAATTCATGACTTTAAGAGGATTATTTCTCATGACACATTTTGAAACAGTTTCAAAGAAATTGTAAACAGGTGATATTATCAGATTTATTTCATCTTGATAGTGAATACCCTATACTAAAGAATTTAAGGGCGATGGCAGATCTTAGAATCAAAAATTGAAGTAATAAATTGTTTTTATTATATAACAGCTTCATTTGCTTCAAGCATGTTCTATTTTCTTTTTTCTCCCCAAACTGATTCTAATATTTGATGAATTTCTAGAGGCTCTGATTTTAAATTCAAACCTAAATTTATTGGTGTCAGAATAAACCAGCAAATTGACTTGACATTTCAGACTGTTCATTGTATACTTTCTGATGCCAACCCACATCTTGCTACAAAAAACTGCTTTATGTTTAAGTGTACATTCATCCTTAATAAGATTATTGTATCTTTTCTGTTTATTTGGTTAAAATAACATCAGAAGACACGAAAATTTATCTAAACGGATAATAATTTGTGTAAGTTTCACGATTTAAAGCGGAAAAAGAACTTTCTGAACGTAATCAAGATCATCTTATCAAAATCTCTGCCTAAAATAAGAAGACATTGTATACATCTTTTATTATACACATGATGTCTTCAGTCTGAATCAAAATAACAAATGAATATTCATTAGGTGAAATTTGATATCCAGTTCTGTATACTTAACATTAGCAACAATTTTCTTTATTTAAGAAATGTACCTTATAAATAATTTTAGGAAACACGTGAATGGTTTTGCGAAAATGCTCTGAAATATTTCTTACTTTCAGATCTGAAATAAAGATAATAACTTTTGAACAATCATATCACATTAATGAAGCTATTCCTCGTTTCAGCAAAAATAATGAAAATTTGTATATCTCGCTTTTTTCAAATTGAGATTTAAGGAAATTATTCTAACAGTTAATTTGCTAAAATTCATTAAGTACTAATGAATTTTGCGTGAATTTAATTGAAATTCTACTCTCAAAACCAAGATAAAAAAAGGTAATTTTATGTGAATTAATCTCATGGTTAAATTATATGCACCCATGAAATTTTTGCATTGAATATTTTTAGAAATATATCAGTACTTTTGAAAAAGCTGATGAACATGATTTTAATATTATCTTTCGGTTTTTCATCTTTACTTGGGACAAATATTGGAAATTTGATATCTTGAGTTTACCATTGCATTTCATAATTATATGCATTCTAGATCATGAAGCTTCTACTTGTTTTAATCTTCCTCGTAGTTGTGGGAACTGCAACTGCACAAGCAAATGGTGAGTTGGAAAGAATCAAATATTTATTTTGTATTATCTTATAAAGTTTTTATACAATACTAATCATTAAAGACAAAAACAGTGAGAAGAAATAATCAATAGTATTAACATCTTTAAAATAATGCATTAAAAATTAAGAAGAATATGTGAACGAAATGTTGCTATGTGGCGTGTTTCTCGAAGGTGTATACACATGACAGCACAAGCTCGTATTGGCATAAGAATAATTTTTAGTGAATTTTAATTATTTTGTATTTCCAACTTTCAATATACGATATGATTCTCCATAGCAAACACAGATTATGAAGCCATCAAAATCGAATAATTTTGTAAAAAAAAAAGGTTTTATATTAAGCTCAGATAAGAACAGTTAAACGGCTGTAAATCACTTAAAGTTTTGTAAGCAATCATACTTTATCTCCCAAAACGTTACTCTAAACGTTTTTTAGGTTGAAAACGATACTCTTAACGTTTTTTACGTTAAAAACGAAATTCATTAAAATATTATTTGCTAAATTTCAAAAATCCCTTAAAACAATTTACTACACTTAATGCTTGCAATGAATAACATAAACCTAGTTCATGTTTTTAGACTTTAATATCTTTTGTAATATAAATTAGGATTAGATTGTAAAAAAAAAAATCAGCAAGATCTCATATAATGTTCTTAAAGTGGAAAAAATAATATTAAAAAAAAGTTTGTTGCAACCCAGCCCAAAATACTTTAAGTTATGCTCTTGCTCATGAGCAGGTTAAATAATATCTCAGGAAAGGAATGAAACAAGTGCGTAAAATTTATTCTTAAATTGACTTTTATTAATTACACATTTCAATAACATTATATATATTCTCTATATTAAAAGTAAAATATACGGTGCAAAATCTGAATGGATGAAACTTATAATTAAGTTTTTGATAAATGCTATGAATTATTTCTTTTTTTAATATTTCAAAGTGAAGAAATGAAAACTAATTTTCATCTTTCATTAATATAAGATGAAATTTAGCACAAAACTTTAGTGCTGTAGAAACAAAACCGAAATTTGTGACGTGATTTATGTCCGTTATTTCAACATTAACATATCTTGAAATAAAAATTCAATCTTCCTTTCTTGTAGAATCGTAATTTCGAGCAGGCTTAAATAAAAAAAAAAACTAAAGCATACCTTATATGCCCTTTTACTATTTGAATTATTTACATTTTCCCATCATGATTTCTTTTGTTTTTCACACTAGATTATCTACTATTTTATTGCATGAGTTATTATATAAATGTTTCAAAATTCGTAATAACTTGAATTGCGTCTGGAGCAGGTAAGTGTTTATAAAGAGGCATGTAAAATAATCAACTAAGAATCATTAATGAAAATTGTCTATTCGGTTGACGACATGCATTTGTATCAGGTACAAATAATAAATAATTTAATGCATTTGAGAAAGCTACTCTGAAGTTTTAGGTTTTCCTAATACTTTTTGAATTTGAAATGTGTTGTTTTATTTTAACTTACTAGAATTTTTTGAAAGAAATATATACAACTTCTTCGTATTTTTAGGAAGTGTGTGTCCTGCGGTCTTTGAAATTGCATGCACCGAAATGCGTTCAATGGATTGTTGCTCAACCTCGGACTGTCATGGAGAAGATGTTTGTTGCCATGTGAACATCTGTGAAACAAAATGTCAACCACCGATAAAAGGTGAAAGTGCAGCGTATTATGTGACACCTGAAAAATGCTCTATACTGCAGAAAGAAATAATGGATAGACATAGTGGATGAGACTATTTGTCTTTTTAATGAATATCTTAACGAATTTATTCAGATGCATATAATAAAACAGTTTGCAATTCAATAAAACTAAATGCAATGTTTCATGAAGTTCAAATTTCTTATTTATTTTTAAACTAATAAGAATGTGTCTAAATCCGTCTTACTTTAATATTTGTCTCAACAGTTTTCTAAATGTGAAACATTTTTAAATTATTTTACAAATGTAATTATACTATTTTGAAGTTTAAAAATAATGCTAAAACAGTTAAGTAGGATATCACATCGTTTTAAAACGGTTTTTATAGTACACATTCCACTATAGATCTTCACATCGAGAATCTGTAATAGAACAGGTTTTCGTTCCAGAAAGATGAAAATTCTCTTTTCTTCTACCTTAAAAGTCAGTTTAGAGCCTGGGGTCTCTTCTTTGAATCATGCATTTAAAGAAAATAAAATCTAAAGCAAAGATTGAGGATTAAAATCTGATTTACACATTACTATTCGCTCGAATATTTTAATTTTGTTTGCTAAATATATGTGTGCAGTAAAAATTACTCCGTTGAGATAATCACAATTTCTTACAATTGTATTTTATTTTTGAATATTAAGATTAATTTTTAGTCACGATGTTTGTGCTTTGAATATACAAAAAAAGAAAGAAAGAAAAACGTGTTAAGTATTGCTGCCGCCAATGATTACAAAATTTGTGAAAACAATACTACTTTTATATTTTTATTTTGTTTGCTCATATAAAATAAAATTATGAAATAAAAACACGAATAAAATTTGAAAACCTTCCAATAGTTTCATTAAAATTTTATCAACTATGTAGAATTAAAAGATAATAAAATTCCTTAGTGGCAAGAAAACAAAATACATAAAAATAATGTTTGTTATTACAGATACAGAATCTACTTCTTTATTTATATCGATTGTATTTTCTATATTCAGTAATAAAATGCCAGTAGAAATAATAAGAAATCTAATTTTCTCTCGAAAATATGCAGAGCTAAAAATGCATTATTCTAAATGCCAAAGAGAATAGATTATTGTAACGAAGAAAATTTTTCTATTATTTCAAGAACTCAAGAGCCATGATATTAAAGCCATCACAGTTTTGAAACAAAATAAGATAGTTTCTAATGATTGATTAATCAGGAAATATTTATTTCGAAAACGTAAATTTTAAGAAAATTGAATATTAATTATTTCTCCGAACATTGGGGTAATTTTACGCGACGATTGGAGGAACTTTTTTTAATATATTAGGCTTTTTCAATGAATTTCGATAAAAATTAATGGTGGCATAAAGTCAATTCCATTTTTAGGAGTATTTTTTGTATAAAAAGAGAATTAAAAATTTCATATGCTTATGAGTGTAATAAATATTGCGCGAAAATATATCTAAACTAATAGGGCACTTTTTAAAAATTCCTTTTTATTAGTCAGTTTCGAGCTTATCAAAAAGAAAACTCACAATTTCTACAACTGTTTTATTGAAGTTAACTTTATTACATTGTATGAAGTTAGACACACCTTCAACCAATTAACTGTAATAAATGATTTTCATTGGGTTTAATTTCTGAAGTGGAGAAAACTTCATGGGATCATGGTTTCTTAGACGAACTTACTTTTATTTGTAACTAATTTATTGCGATGGAACATAGAAAATGGCATCTACTCCAAATAGGATTCAAGCGTGATTTTAACATCTATGGAAAACGCTTATTTTTCCTTTATACATCGCATCTATTTTCGAAGGAATTCATTGTTTTCACTATTACATAAAATTCAAAAAGTAGAATAAATTTCAAAGTTATCTGAGAATTCTTTAAATCTTAAAAATTTATGGTGCTAAAAAACATTCTATAATTTGCTTTACTATTAAAGTGGAAAAAGAAGAAATGGACGAATAAAAATAATTTTTGAATGATTAAAATATAATTGATAATTGCAATATAAATAAAATCAAAAATCAGTATCTGAATGAACTAATTAGAGTTTAATGCAAAAGATGAAAAAAGCAATCTGCATGCATTCTGAAATAATTTTAAAAGCCTTGAAAATTTGTGCAATAAATGCAATATCGAAACCTGGAATAACTCCTCTATTTTTCTGGTGAAAAATTCAATTTCTTACAGTGAGATTAAATTTAAATACAATATATAATATAATTGCTATATTGCAAAAATTAATGCAAATGAATCACTAAAATAAGGGAATAAAAGTAAATATATATTCGAAATATTCTTTGCTAATCTGTGCTGACCAGAAATAGAATTATATTAAATGCTCGGCTGATTAAATATCACAATATCTAAGAAAGAAGCAACTCGGTATATCCCTAAAAGATGTTGGGTAGAACAGGTATAATATGCTTAAAACCTCTTTACAATGTTTTTTTTTAATTTAACATTTTATACTATTTATTCCATAATTAAAATTGCTGCACAATTTATAATACGCATTTAATTTGTCCCATAATTTAGAAACATTTTCAGGTGTAAAAGTTACGAATGGAAATAAAGCTGTTTGTAAAATGTGAATGATAAAAATTTAAATAGAAACAAGGAAAAACAATTGAAAATCAATTTAGAGAGAATCACTCTCATTATGGTGTTCGCCATAATTAGAGTGAATCTCTCTAAATTGATTTTGAATTATCACTCTAATTATGTATCCTATATGGTTAATGAATAGTAATATTTGTCATTGATTCTAGCAGCTTATTAAAAACGAAATTTTATCAGCATTTTATATTCTATTCTGACGTAATATGTCTCAATATTTTATTTATTTATTAATACTTTTTTTCATTTTTAAATGTTACGAACACAGTTTAAGAATATTACTTTTCGATAAATAACAATTTGGATACTTGAACTTTTCTATTAATTTATCAATGGTATTGATATCTGTAGGTTATTTTAACACAAATAATAGATGTGATTTTTTTTTGTCTAAACCTGATCACTAAACATTCTCTTCACAACACGTATGAAAATCTCTATAAACATTTGCATTATTATTTTCATTTCAATTAGCATTATCTGCCATTTTGTATATCCAATGTATTTCCTCACCACGATATTTCTGAATATTTTATTATCAAATAAAAAAATCAAAGAAGGAAACAATTTCATGACAAGTCATAAAAAAAAAAAAATAAATTAAGCAATCTAAGAGCTTTTCTTAAACTTTTGAAACGCCGAAGTTCGCTAACAAATAAAAAAAAGGAATATTTCTCAGTCAATGGAATTTTTGAGATAAAAAATTCAAGTTCATAGTGCAACATGGTTCTTTATTCAACCCACGCTCATCCCCCAGTTTATGTTTTAGTTATTATACAGGTATAAAAAAATATGTTGAGATTGCAAATTGTATTATTCTTGCTGTATACATGTCTTTACTTGTCATATATGTTTCGAATAAAAAAAATTGGTATTTCTTTATCCAGAACAACTGGTCAAAATTATCACTCATGAAATACATTTCAAAACAGCGAGTCCTCCTTAAAAATGCATCAAATGAAAAGCACATTAAAGTGAATATTATCCTCTTCTTATAGTCAAATAAAGAGAGATGAATGAAACAAAGTTAGAGAAGAAGTTTAAAATAAATGGTCTATTTTATGAAGGACATTTACGGCCTTCTTTCGAAAGATGAAAGATGCAAAATTCGTGTGTGCCTGCAGGATGAAAGAGCTTTTAAGTGGTTACTCCGAAAATGGACTACGATGCAATATTTGATATGGTTAGAAATCGCTTCTTCAAATTCATTCCGCTGCCTGTACGAAATAAACGAGTGATGTGTAAATAATTATAAAATTTTTATGATACACTTTCGATCAGAAAGCTCATATATTATCGTATTTTTCTTCTTTCTCTGAATCTAAAACTGTTAAAATCGCGTATCTCAATAGTGCATATTGCCAATCTTTTAATGGGTAAGTCGCAACAGGAATATCATTCAATAATATGTAATATTAATATAAGCATCTAGACATTTGCTTTGAAATTTTAGCGATTACATGCAAAAAACAAGAGTCGTATTTAATAGTACACAAAGGAAATTGAGAGCAAATAATAAGACAAAATGGAAATTGATATGATTTCAAATTATACTTATATAATGCATTTTGTATGTGTCAGCAAATTCCATAAAGCTTCCAGAATGGACAAAATAATTATTTGCATATTTAAATATTCTTACTTTCTTTTTAGCATTCTTTCGAAAAAATAACTGTCTATGTCAAAAATTTATTTATAAATATTGACGGAACATGTAATTAAATGCAAAATAAATAAGAAAACAATTCTAAAATTTCTAAGACACAAAGTTTTATATATATATGACTTCTATATAAATGCTATTGTTTAAAAATTATTTAGAAATCAAAAAGAAATAAATAAGGTAAAATTAAAAGCATAATTTAGAAGAAGACAAATATAGACGATTTCTAAACCTATAGAAACGTATAATTATTTTTGAAATGAAATGCGACATGGGACTAAATATAGAGTAATGAATATATCAGCTGTGTACTATTCATTACAGGATCTTGCACAAAGAATTTTATTTTTGTCTTTCTTAAAAAGCGGAAAGATAAATGATTCTTATGCAAATTTACATGTTGTTTGTTAAATCATATTCATTCAAAATTAGTCAAAATAAAAAACCTCTAATTAGCATTTTTGCTGAAAATAAATTTGAAATAGAATCTTTAGCTCAAAAATTTCATATAAATTTGACTTTTTTCCTAAATTTTCATACCAATTCCTTTTCAGATTCGTCTAAGAAGAACAGTCTTTTTGAAGAGGTATGTATCAATTAGATTTGATATATATATATATATCTGTATTTAAAAATATTTTATCTTAAGAAGTGTTTTAATTTTACTTTGCTATTAATTATATGTAGTGCTTTTGTCGTTTATGTTATCAGTTTCATACATAAGTTAAGAACATTTATGAGAAAGAAATAAATCTAAAACAATCTTATATAAAAATTCAGTAGCTGCCACTACTGGAACTTAAACATTTGAGGAGAGGTGATAAATTTTTATTCTTATATTTTCATTTTCAAGAAATAGTAAGGAAATATTTCTTTTTGTAAAGAAAATTTCTCTGGAGAAACTTTTATTTATAAAGTGATTTTTTTCACTACGAGTAAGAAAAATTATCAAATCAAAAGATTGAAAGAGACATTTATTTTGATAAATTTTAATTATTTTTAGAAATAAACGGAAATATTAATAAATTTTGTCACGTATATAAACCTTGTGTAAACTACGGTCAAAGATAATACTCGCTTATCTCTACTCGGTACTTCATTCAAGGAACAAAATTTTACATCTGTTTTCATCCACAAGACGAAATGACTGGATTCTACCAGATTTAGAAAAGTATAGAAATTATAAAAAACATTTAAGAAATAACAGAAAGTAAATCATGAACAGAACAACTTTTTAGTCAACTCGCTTCCAGTCGGATACGAAATTACGAACGGTTGCTTTTAGTTCAGAGCATTTTACAACTGAGCGATTCACCCTGCTTTTGTTTGAAGATAAGTTTCATTACAATACTTTTAAATATTCATAGAAATAATTTTTAAAGGATAAAAATGATAATTTCATTAAAACAATGTCACTAAAGTTCTGAAGCACGCTGATCCTTTCGAACTCAAAGACGCATAAAAGTATTAATTCCCATCATTCGAGATTTATTTTATAAATCTGTAAAGGGAGAGAATTCAATTTACTAATATCAGTATTTATCAATAATTTAACTTATAAAATATCTTAGAATAATTAACTACACAATGCATGCCATTTCTTCTTGTGTATAGACATCCTCCAAAATCTCTAGTAATTTGATTTGTTACAAGCTCGTTCGTCCCCGCTATTATCATTCAGCTATTAGATCAGAGCCATTTTGTAATGGAGGTAATATAAAATTGTAGCGTCCGTACACCTGATGAAATGGAAGGGGTGCCTGGAACAGTGATTTATTTACTATCTATTTCTTGCAGACAGTCATTACTGGTAATTCATGACATCAAGATGATTCTTTCTCTTGGCACATTTTGAAATAATTTGAAAGTAATCGTAAATAGGTGATATTATACGATTTATTTCATCTTGACAGTGGTTATCTTTTACTAAAGACTTTGAGCACGATGGCAGATCTTAGAATCAATAATGGAAGTAATAAATTGCTTTCTTTATATAACAGTTTTATTGGCTTCAAGCATGTTTTATTTTCTTTCTTCTTCCAAAAATGATTCTAATATTTCCTGAATTTCTGGAGGCTCTGATTTCAAATTCAAACCTAAATTTATTGCTGTAAAATTCTTCAGTCCATTTGTTGACAAAAGCAATATTTTCAGATTAATATTGTTTTAGATACATATTATATTAGTGTGCTTTCCGGAAAACTTTCATGAAATTAAAAAATAGTGATTAGGAATATGTACCATCTCTTAAATTTTTCATTATTTTAGTACTTAAACAAATATAAGGGCTTTTAAAAAAAGGACAAGCATTCTCTATTAAATGGTATGACGAATCGGAGTCATTATACTGTCGTAAATAATATTTTATTATTTGTACAGATACATTGATGTCTTATGTGCTTTGAAATTGGATATTTATAACTTGAGAAATAAACCAGCAAGTTGACTGAAGCGTTTCAGAATGGTCATTGTATACTTTCTGATACCAACCCACATTTTTGCAACAATATTTACTTTATGTTTAAGTGTAACTTCATCCTTAATAAGATTATTGTATTTTATCTGTTTCTTTTGTTAAAATAACATCAGAAAATCCAAAATTCATCTAAATTGATTATAATTTCTATACGTTTCTTGATTTCAAAAGGACAGAGAACTTTCTGAACATAATCAAGATCATCTCATCAAAATCTCTGCCTAAAATTTGAAGACATTTTATACATCTTTTTTTATACACATGATGTCCTCAGTCTAAATCAAAATAACAAATGAATATTCATTAGGTGAAATTTGATATGCAGTTGTGTATCTGGAGGACTTAACATGAACATCAATTTTCCTTATTTAAGAAATGCGCCTTATATATAATTTAAGGAAACACGTGAAGGGTTGTGCTAAAATGCTCTGAAATATTTCTTTATTTCAGATCTGAAATAAAGATAATACTTTTTTAACAATCATATCACATTGATAAAGCTATTCTTCGTTTCACCAAAAATTATGAAAATTTTTATATCTCACTTTTTTCAAATTGTTTTTTAAGGAAATTATTCTAACAGTTAATTTGCTAAAATTCATAAAGTACTAATGAATTTTGCGTGAATTTAATTGCAATTATACTCTCAAAACCAAGATAAAAAAAGGTAATTTTATGTGAATGAATCTCACGGTTAAATTATATGCACCCATGGAATTTTTACATTGAATATTTTTAGAAAAATATCAGTACTTTCAAGAAGCCGATGAACATTATTTCAATATTATCTTTCGGTTTTTCATCTTCACTTGGGACAAATACTGGGAATTTGATATCTTGAGTTTACCATTACATTTCATAATTATATGCATTCTAGATCATGAAGCTTCTACTTGTTGTAATCTTCCTAGCAGTTGTGGGAACTGCAACTGCACAGGCAAATGGTGAGTTGGAAAGAATTAAATATTTATTTTGTATGATCTTATAAAGTTTTTACACAATACTAATCATTAAAGACAAAAACAGTGAGAAGCAATAATCAATAGTATTAACATCTCTAAAATAATGTATTAAAATTTAAGAAGAACATATGAACGAAATGTTACTATGTGGCTTGTTTCTCGAAGGTGTATACACATGACTGCACAAGCTCGTTTTAGCATAAGAATAATTTTTAGTGAATTTTAACTATTTTGTATTTCCAACTTTCAATATACGATATGATTCTTCATAGCAAACACAGATTATGAAGCCATCAAAATCGAATATTTTTGATAAAAATTGATTTTATATTTAGCTCAGATAAGAACAGTTAAACGGCTGTAAATCACTTAAAGGTTTGTAAGCAATTATACTTTATCACCCAATACGTTACTCTTAACGTTTATTATGTTGAAAACGATAATATTAACGTTTTTTACGTTGAAAACGAAATTTATTAAAATTTTATTTGCTAAATTTGAAAAATCCTTTAAAAAATTGACGACCCTTAATGCTTGTAAGGAATAATATAAACCTAGTTCATGTTTTTAGATTGTAATATATTTTGTAATAAAAATCAGGATGAGATTGTAAAAAATACCGATCAGCAAGATCACATATGATGTTCTTAAAGTGGAAAAATAATATTAAAACAAAGTTTGTTGCAACCCATCCCCAAAAAATTAAAGTTATGCTCTTGCTCATGAGCAAGTTAAATAATATCTCAGGAAAGGAATGAAACAAGTTCGTAAAATTTATTCTTAAATTGACTTTTATTAACTACACATTTCAATAACATTATATATATTCTCTATATTAAAAGTAAAATATACGGTGCAAAATCTGAATGGATGAAACTTATAATTAAGTTTTTGATAAATGCTATGAATTATTTCTTTTTTTAATATTTCAAAGTGAAGAAATGAAAACTAATTTTCATCTTTCATTAATATAAGATGAAATTTAGCACAAAACTTTAGTGCTGTAGAAACAAAACTGAAATTTGTGACGTGATTTATGTCCGTTATTTCAACATTAACATATCTTGAAATAAAAATTCAATTTTCCTTTCTTGTCGAATCGTAATTTCGAGCAGGCGTAAATAAAAAAAAAACTAAAGCATACCTTTTATGCCCTTTTACTATTTGAATTATTTACATTTTTCCATCATGATTTCTTTTGTTTTTCACACTAGATTATCTACTATTTTATTGCATGAGTTATTATATAAATGTTTCAAAATTCGTAATAACTTGAATTGCGTCTGGAGCAGGTAAGTGTTTTATAAAGAGGCATGTAAAATATTCAACTAAGAATCATTAATGAAAATTGTCAATAAGGTTCACGACATGCATTTGTATCAGGTACAAATAATAAATAATTTAATGCATTTGAGAAAGCTACTCTGAAGTTTTAGGTTTTTCTAAGACTTTTTGAATTTGAAATGTGTTGTTTTATTTTAACTTACTAGAATTTTTTGAAAGAAATAAATACAACTTCTTCTTATTTTTAGAAACTGTGTGTCCTGCGGTCTCTAAAATTGCATGCCCCGAAATGCGTTCCATGGATTGTTGCTCAACCTCGGACTGCCATGGAGAAGATGTTTGTTGCCATGTGAACATCTGTGAAACAAAATGTCAACAACCGATAAAAGGTGAAAGTGCAGCGTATAATGTGACAGCTGAAAAATGCTCTATACTGCAGAAAGAAATAATGGATAGACAAAGTGGATGAGACTATTTGTCTTTTTAATGAATATCTGTTTATTCATTGAGGCATCTGTAAATTAATTAATTCAGATGCATATATTAAAAGAGTTTGCAATTCAATAAAACTAAATGCAATGTTTCATGAAGTTCAAATTTCTTATTTATTTTTAAACTAATAAGAATGTGTCAAAATCCGTCTTACTTTAATATTTGTATCAACAGTTTTCTAAATGTGAAACTTTTTAAAATTATTTTACAAATGTAACTATAATATTTTGAATTTTAAAAATAATGCTAAAACTGTTTAGTAGGATATCACATCGTTTTATCACTGTTTTTATAGTACACATTCCACAATAGATCTTCACATCGAGAATCTGTAATAGAACAGGTTTTCGTTCCAGAAAGATGAAAATTCTCTTTTCTTCTACCTTAAAAGTCAGTTTAGAGCCTGGGGACTCTTCTTTGAATTATGCATTTAAAGAAAATAAAATCTAAAGCAAAGATTGAGGATTAAAATCTGATTTACACATTACTATTCGTTCGAATATGTTAATTTTGTTTGCTAAATATATGTGTGCATTAACAATTACTCCGTTAAGATAATCACAATTTCAAACAATTGTATTTTATTTTTGAATATTAAGATTAATTTTGATTCACGATAAATGTGCTTTGAATATACAAAAAAAGAAAGAAAGAAAAACGTGTTAAGTATTGCTGCCGGCAATGATTACTAAATTTGTAAAAACAATACTACGTTAATATTTTAATTTTGTTTGCTCATATAAAATGAAATTATGAAATAAAAACAAGAATAAAATTTGAAAACCTTACAAGGAGTTTCATTAAAATTTGGAGAACTATCTAGAATTAAAAGATAATAAAATTCCTTTGTGGCAAGAAAACAAAATACGTAAAAATGATGTTTGTTATTACAGATACATAATCTACTTCTTTATTTATAGCGATTGTATTTTCTATATTCAGTAATAAAATGCCAGTAGAAATAATAAGAAATAAAATTTTCTCTCGAAACTCTGCAGAGCTAATAATGCATTATTCTAAATGCCAAAGCGAATGGATTATTGTAACGAAGAAAATATTTCTATTTGATTTCAAGAACTCAAGAGCCATGATATTAAAGCCATCACAGTTTTGAAACAAAATAAGATATTTTCTAATGATTGATTAATAAGAGAATATTTATTTCTGAAACGTAAATTTTAAAGAAATTTAATATTAATTATTTCTCCGAAAATTGGAGTAATGTTACGCGACGATTGGAGGAACTTTTTTTATATATTAGTTTTTTCAATGAATTTCAATAAAAATTACTGGTGGTATAAAGTCAATTCCACTTTTAGGAGTATTTTTTGTATAAAAAGAGAATTAAAAATTTCATATGCTTATGATTGTAAGAAAATATTGTGCGAAAATATATCTAAACTAATAAGGCACTTTTTTTAAATTCCTTTTTATTAGTCAGTTTCGAGCTTATCAAAAAGAAATCTCACGATTTCTACAACTATTTTATTGAAGTTAACTTTATTACATTGTATGAAGTTATAGTTAGACACACCTTCAACCCCTTAACTCTAATAAATGATTTTCATTGGGCTTAATTTCTGAAGTGGAGAAAACTTAATGGGATCATGGTTTCTTAAACGAACTTACTTTTATTTGTAACTAATTTATTGCTATGGAACATAGAAAATGGCATCTACTCCAAATGGAATTTAAGCGTGATTTTAACATCTATGGAAAACGCATATTTTTCCTTTATACATCGCATCTATTTTCGAAGGAATTCATTGTTTTCACTATTACATAAAATTCAAAAAGAAGAATAAATTTCAAAGTTATCTCAGAATTTTTTAAATCTTAAAAATTTATGGTGCTAAAAAACATTCTCTAATTTGCTTTACTATTAAAGTGGAAAAAGAAGAAATGGACGAATAAAAATAATTTTTGAATGATTAAAACATAATTGATAATTGCAATATAAATAAAATAAAAAATCAGTATCTGAATGAACTAATCAGAGTTTAATGGAAAAGACGAAAAAAGAAATCTGGATTTATTCTGAAATATTTTTAAAAGCCTTGCAAAGTTGTGCAATAAATGCAATATCGAAACCTGGAATAACTCCTCTATTGTTCTGGTGAAAAATGCAATTTTTTACAGTGAGATTAAATTTAAATACATGACATAATATAATTGCTACATTGCAAAAATTAATTCAAATGCATCACTAAAATAAGGGAATAAAAGTAAATATATATTCGAAACAGGCTTTGCTAATCTGTGCTAAATAAAAATATAATATAATAAATGCTCACCTTATTAAATATCACAGTATCTAAGACAGGAGCAACTCGGTATATCCCTAAAAGATGTGGGGTAGAACAGGTATAATATGCTTAAAATCTCTTTACCATGTTTTTTTAAATTTAATATTTTTTATTATTTATTCCATAATGGAAATTACTGCATAATTTCTAATACGTATTTAATTTATTTTATTTGTCCCATAATTTGGAAAAATTATCAGGTGTAAAAGTTACGAATGGAAATGAAGCTATTTGTAAAATGTGAATGGTAAAAATTTAAAAAGAAACAAGGAAAAACAATTCAAATTCAATTTAGAGAGAATGAATCTCATTATGGTGTTCACCATAATTAGAGTGATTATCACTCTAATTATAGATTTTATATGGTGAAAGAATATTAATATTTGTCATTGATTCGAGCAGCTTATTAAACACATAATTTTATCAGCATTGTATATTCATTCTGACGGAATATGCCTCAATCTTTTATTTATTTAATAATGCTTTTTTTTCATTTTTAAATGTTACGAACATAGTTTAAGAATATTACTTTTCGATAAATTACAATGTGGATATTTGAACTTTTCTATTAATTTATCAATGTTGTTGCTATCTGTGGGTTTTTTTACGTAAATAATAGATGTACTTTTTCTTTTGTCTAAACCTGATCACTGAACATTCACTTCACACCACGCATGAAAATCTCTATAAACATGTGCAGCATTATTTTCATTTCAATTAACATTATCTGCCTTTTTGTACATTCAATTTATTTCCTCAACGCAATATTTCTGAATATTTTATTATGAAATAAAAAAATTAAAGAATGAAACAATTTCAGCTCAAGTCATAAAAAAACTAAGCAATCTAAGAGCTTTCTTTAAACTTTTGAAACGCCGATGTTCGCGAACCAATAGAATAAAGGGATATTTCTCAGTCAATGAAATTTTTGAGATAAAAAAATTCGCATTCATAGTGCATCATGTTTCTTTATTCAACCCACGCTCATCTCTCAGTTTATATTTTAGTTATTATACAGGTATAAAAAAAAATGGTGAGTTTGCAAATTGTATTATTCTTGCTGTATACATGTCTTTACTTGTCATATATGTTTCGAATAAAAAAAATTGGTATTTCTTTATTCAGAACAACTGGTCAAAATTATCACTCATGAAATACATTTCAAAACAGCGTTTCTCTTAAAAATGCATCGAATGAAAAAGACATTAAAGTGAATATTATCGTCTTCTTATAGACAAATAAAGAGAGATGAATGAAAAAAAGTTAGAGAAGAAGTTTAAAATAAATAGTTTATTTCATGAAGGACAATTACGGCTAAACTAGGCTTTCTTCCGACAGATGAAGGATTTAAATTTTGTGTGTGCCTGCAGGATGAAAAGGCAAAAATCCTTTAATTACGCCGAAAATGGACAATGCTACAATATTTGACATGGTTAAAAATCTCTTCTTCAAAGTCATTTTCCGTTGCCTGTATGAAATAAACAAATGTTTGTGAACGAGTGATGTGTAAATAATCATAACGTTTTTAAGATACACTTTCGATCAGAAAGCTCATATATTATCGTATTTTTCTTCTTTCTCTGAATCTAAAACTGTTAAAATCACGTATCTCTATAGTCCGTATTGCCAATCTTTTAATGGGTAAGACGCAATAAAAATATCATTCAATAATATGTAATATTAATATAAGCAGAAGCATAAATAGTCTTTATTTGCAGAAGCATCTAGACATATGCTTTGAAATTTTAGCGATTACATGCAAAAAACAAGAGTCGTATTTAGTAGTACACAAAGGAAATTGAGAACAAATAATAAGACAAAATGGAAATTGATATGATTTCAAATTATATTTATATAATGCATTTTGTCTGTGTCGGCAAATTCCATAAAGATTCCAGAATGGACAAAATAATTATTTGCATATTTAAATATTCTTACTTTCTATATAGCACTCTTTCGAAAAAATAAATTTATCTGTCAAAAATGCATTTATAAATATTGAAGGAAAATGTAATTAAATGCAAAATAAATAAGAAAAAAATTCTAAAATTCCTAAGACACAAAATTGGACATATATATGACTTCTATATAAATGCTATTGTTTAAAAATTATTTAGAAATCAAAAAGAAATAAATAAGGTAAAATTAGAAGCATAATTTAGAAGAAGGCAAATATAGACGATTTCTAAACCTATAGAAACGTATAATTATTTTTGACATGAAAGGCGAAATTGGAGTAAATATAGAGTAATGAATATATCAGCTGTGTACTTTTCATGAAGGGATCTTGCACAAAGAAGGTTATTTTTGTCTTTCTTGGAAAGCGAAAAGACAAATGATTGTTATGCAAATTTACATGTTGTTTGTTAAATCATATTCATTCAAAATTAGTCAAAAGCAAAAACCTCTGATGAGCATTTTTGCTAAAAATAACGTTGAAATAGAATTTTTAGCTCAAAAAATTCTTATAAATTTGACTTTTTTTTATTCTTGAATATTTTTTAAAGTCTTACAAAATCGCGCAATAAATGAAATATCGAAATCTGGAATAACTCGTCTATTGCTCTGGCGAAAAGGTAATTTCTTATAATGAGATGAAATATCAATACATGACATCTTAAATATAATGTATACATTGCAAAAATTAATGCAAATACATCACTAAAATAAAATAATAAAGGTAAATATATCTTAGAAATAAGTTTTGTTAATCTGTCCTAACCAGAAACGCAATTATGTAAAATGGTCGGCTTATTAAAAATTACAGTATCTAAGAAAGAAGCAACTTGGTATATCTCTAAAAGCTGTGGGATGGAAAAGATAGAATATGCTGAAAACCTCTTTGCAAGCTTTTTAAAATTTATTATATCTTATTATTTATTCCTTAATGAAAATTAGTGCATAGTCTCTAATTTAATTAATTCTTCTCGTAATTTGGAAAAATAATCTATTGCAAAAGGAACGATTAGAAATAAAGCTATTTGTAACATATTAATGACAAAAATTTAAATAGACACAAGGAAGAACAATTCAAAATATACACTCTATAAAAATTAATTTAGAAAGAATCAAACAAATTATGAGACCGTATATGTTAATATTTTTTTTCCTTTTTAAATCATACTGACACAGTTTAAGAATATAAATTTTCGATAAATATCAATTGGAATATTTGATCCAATTAATTTGTCAATGGTACTGATAAATTCAGGTTTTTCAACGCTAATAATAGAAGTGATTCATTTCTTTTTGGTTTAAATCTGATCATTAAACATTCCCTTCACAACATGTATGAAAATTTCTATAGTATCTAACATATATCCATATTTCTCTAAATTTCTGAGATAAAAAACACATATGATCGTGCAACATGCTTCTATATTCAATCTATGCTCATCTTCCATTTTATAAAATAATCTGTTGAGAAAGTAAATTTTATTTTTGTAACTGCATTCATGTCTTTATGCTTCAAATAAAAAAACTATTATTTCGTTATTTAGAACAAATTATCACTCATGAAAATCCTTTCACAGACTTAAAAAGGAATTAAATGAAAAATAAAGTAGAGTGAATATTAGTGTCTGTTTATACACAAATAGAGATGGATAAAATAAGATAAGAAGTTCCAAATAATTGTTTTATTTCATGTAGGACAATTATGGATAAACTGTACCTTCTTTCGAAAGTTGAAGGATACAAATTTCGTGTGTGCTTGCAGGATGAAAAGGCCAAACAGTTGAATTGGTTAAGCCAAAAATGGACCACATTGCATTCTTTGACATGGTTAGAAATCTCTTTTTGAAAGTCGTTTTTTTTTGCCTGTTTGAAATAAACAGATGTCTTGAACGAGTTATGTGTAAATAATTATAACGTTTTCCAGATGCACTTTCAATCCAAAAGATTTTATATGATCATATTTTTCTTCTTTGTCTGAATCTGAAACTGTAAAAATCACAATCTCAATAGTGCATATTGCCATTCATTTAATGGGTAAGTCAGGACATGAATATCATTTAATAATATACAATATGAATATATGTAGATGCATAAATAGTCTTTATTTACAGAGGCATCTAGACATTTTCATTGGAATTTTAGTAATTACATGCTGAAAACAAGAGTATTGTATTCAACAGGACATAAAGAAAATTGAGAGCATATACTAAGATAGAATGGAAAATGAAATCATTTCAAATTATGTTTATATAATGCATGTTGTCGGCGTCAACAAATTCCATAAAAGAATGACAAATACTAAAACTTTCCGAATGGATAAAATAATTATTTGTATATTTAAATATTCTCATTCTTAATTTTTAATTATGATATTTCCAATTTAAAGAGAAAAGTTTTTTCATTATAATTAATTAAAACAATTAAAAATAATGGGAAAATTTTTCAATTAAAGCTTATGTTTATAATGTAATTTAAAAATACACATTTCTCAGGTTGTATCTTGCAAGGTATTCTTATGAATTTAATGAAGACATTTAGAGACAGGTGCAAATTCTCAAAAGCGTAAAAAAGAAACGTAAGTATCGCTGTCTTCGTAACAGCGGGCTTGTCCATGGCAAGTGCCATAAGAAACAACAACAGAAACGTAAGTACTAAAAGTTTAAATAGTATTGTTCTGAGAAATACATAAACGGTAGAAAAAGTTACAATATATAAAAAATAATTTAGGTACCTTTTCATATTTAAACATTAAGGGTTCAAAAGGAGTCATTTTTTTTTTCGTATTTGTTCCTAAAAATAACTTTCTCTATCAAAAATGCATTTATAAATATTGAGGAAAGATATAATTAAACGCAAAATAAATAAGAAAAAAATGCTAATATTTCTAAGACACGAAATTGGAAATATATATGAATTCTATATAAATGTTATTATTTAAAAGTAATTTAGGAATAAAAACGAAACAAATAAGTTAAATTTAAAAGCTGAATTTGAAAGAAGAAAAATATAGACGATTTCCAAAACTATAAAAACGTGGAATTATTTTTCACAAGAAAGGCGAAAGGGGACTATATATAGAGTAAGGAATATAACTTCTGTGTACTTTTAATAAAGGGATCTTGCATAAAGAGGGGTATATTTCTCTTTCGTATATATATATATATATATATATATATATATATGAATATTTAAAACATATATAAATCCCTAATGTAATGTTTTATGCATTAATTAATGACATTTATGAGAAAGGAAATAAAACTAAAAGTACCTTATATAAAAATTCAGAAGAAGAAGTTTCAGAAGAGAATCGAACATAAAAATTGGAGGAGTGGTGTGAAATTTCTCTTCCTCGCTTTTCCTTTTCGATAATTATTAGGTAAATATAGTTCTTGAAGAGAAAAAAACATTGAAAATTTTTTTATTCATATACACTTTTTTTCCAACGAATTCGAAAAAAAAAATCATATTAAGAAATTGATAGACATATTTATTTCTAAACATCAACGAAAATATTTGTAAAAATAAAATTTATTTAAATATTCATAGAAATAATTTTTAATGGATTAAAATGATAATTTCCTTAAAATTATCTTGCATAAGTTCAGTGGCAGCCTGATATTCCGCCACTCAAACAGAAATAAATATATTTGATTTCATAATTCCCAATATGTTCTATAAATATATAAAGAGACAAATAAAATATCTTTTATATGGCGCAAGAAAATGAATGCCATTTTTTCTTCCGAAGACAAATCTGTAGAAATCTCCAGCAATTTCATTTATTACAAGCCGTGTCATCATGTGAATTATGTCTCAGATATATTTTGTATTGCAAGTAAAATTATATTACAGAGTAATCATTAAATCACAGAGTAAAATTAAATTATAAAACAATTACATTATATAAAGTAAAATTATATTATAGGTATTTAATATAAATTGTAGAGTTTTATTAAATATTATTTATTATGAGTTATAGAGTATTTTTAACTGGTGAATTGAGAATGACGAGTGGAATACCGATTTATTTATGATCTATTCTTTAAAGACAGTCATTACTGGTAATTCATGACTTCAAAATGATTCTTTCGCACCAAATATTCTGAAATAGTTTGTAATGACGTGTAAATAGATAATATTATGAGACTCATGTCATCCTTATTATGGGTACCTGCTATAAGAAATGTAATGAAATTGTCGATGGCAGATCTTGATATAAACAATTGAAATAAATATTGGCTCTTAGTATATAATTTGCTGTTTTCCCAAAAAGCACTGAACCATTGAATGCACTTCAAAAAAGAATGATTTCTTTTCTTCGGACATTTCCAAAAACCGATTCTAATATTTCATAAATTTCTGCAGGTTTTTTTTTCGAACTTACACGTAATGTTTATCTATCATCTGTCCATTTTTTGATAACCTCCTCTGACAAAGGCAACGTATTTTTCGGTTAAATGTTATTTTAGGTACGCCATAAATTAAAATGCTTTCTGAAAAACTTTCATGAAATCATTAAACAATGATTATAGATTTGTGCCATTCCTAAATATTTCTTTAATTTTCATACTTAAACAAACTTAGGGACATTTTAAAAAATGGCACGCACCTGGATTATAAATAAATGTATGGTTTTCAATTCTCGATGAAATGTTGAGAAGAATCGAATTCATTAAATAATCTTAAAAAACAATTCATTAATTTGTACAACTTCCTTGGTTTAACATTTTTAATGAAAATGGGCACTTATAGCTTCAGAAATAAACCAGTATTCTGACTTTACAATTTCAGAATGGTCACTGTGCATTTCCTTAATAATTATTCATATTTAGATCTCTACATATAATTAAAAGGCTTTCTAGATATCTGTTATTACACGAATTATTTCTTCAGTCTCAATTAAAATAACAAAGACATATTCATTCAGGATATAACTGACATCGAAACATTAAAATTATTTTTTTATTTAAGAAAAGTACTTTTTAAATTATTTAAGAAAACATCTAATAGTTTTCGTTAAAATGCTCGTAAATGTTTCTTTCTTCTAGATCTTAATCTTAAAATCTTCTGTTGAAAAGAATTAATTTTGAGCAATCCTAATGCCCCATTGAAAGGAGGCAGTCGGCTCTCAATGGCCGAATGGTCATAGCATTGATCTCATAATCAAGAGATTGTGAGTTCGAATCCTGTTAGAGACAATGCAATTCACAGTTTGTGTCAATATTTAATTCCTTCAATTTATGTTTCCCTTTATTTCATGTTCCAGAAGATTCTGGGCATTTCTTTAGTTTATCAGACAAGTGTTCTGGATTTTTCTTACTGTCTCTAGAAAAGTATTCTGGAACTTTCCCTGCTAGTATAAAAGCAGAAGATTTGTCAGTCACTGTGTTCAGAGTTCAGCAGTTCAGTTAATAAATTGATTTAGCTCTGCTTCTTGTGTGTGTCATTGAGTTCTATATTAAAGTATCTGCGTGACAATATTCTTCCTTTCATCAGTAAGAATAAAAAAAATTATGCTCTCACTTACGGGAATAGTTTTAACAGATTATTTGTTTTAACCCTTTAAAGGGAAATTTTTTTCTAATCATGTTATGTTAAAATATTTTTAGGCTTGAAATTAGAATAAGAAAAGGGATTCATTTAGCTTATTAGATAAATTTAATTTGATTAATTAATTAATTTGGTTAATTAATAATTAAGTAACAAATCAAGACGCATCATTTTGTCTGAGATAAAGAACTGAAGCATCTAAGTTTTTTGACTTACTAAAAACATTTGTCAGAACTTATGCCAATCTACATAATTTCATATAAAGATTGATAAATTTTGTGGGAAGCATATTTCCCACGGCCTTAGAAAGGGTTAATTCATAAAGTAATGATGAATTTTGGAAGATATTTATGTGAAGTTAATTGAAATTCTACACTCAAAACCAAGATAAAAGTAAGTCATTTTGTGTAAATTTTTCTCACAGTCAATTTCCAAGAACGTTTGTAATTTTTACCCCGCATATTATTAGACAATTATTAGCACTATCAACTACATAGCGATCTTTGTTCTAACTTTATTTGGCGATTTTTCATCTCCAATTGGCACAAATTCGGGAAATCGTGTTATAGTAAATCTATTTACCCTTATATTTCTTAATTATATACATTCAAGATCATGAAACTTCTACATGTTTTCCTGTTAATCACAGTTGTGGGAACTGAAAGAGCAACAGATGAGTTGAAGAGAAATAAATATTAGTTCTGCATTATCTTATAAAGTTCTTACTCAATACAAATCATTAACCAATAAAATATTGAGAAGCAATAAGTAATAGTATTAACATCCTTTAATGAATGCTTTAAAAAGTAAGAAGAATATCTAAACGAGGCTTTACTATGCGTCTATTTCGTCGAATACGTATATATCGCTTATGTATCTTCTCGGAATATAAAATAAAAAATTAGTATTAAATAAATTTTCATGAACATAACCCTAAAAACCAGGAAGGTCATATATACAATTTGTTAAGAAAAAGTTCACATAATAACTCGGAGAGGAAACGAAACAAATGCATCAAATTTAATTTTTAAATTTACTTATATCTTAATTTTCGTGTATGTACATTAATCAAAATATGAAAACACCAGGTTTATTGACTGCCAACTTGCCTAACATTATATATCAGTATTCAAAACTGTTTTTATTAATATTTCAAAGCGAAGACGTAAAAAATTATTTTCAGCTTTCATTAATATAAGATGAATTTCAGCACAAAAGGTTCATGTTGTGGAAACAAAACAGAAATCGAGATGTGATTTATGTACCTTATTTCTGCGTCAGTATGTCTTAATATAAAAATGTCGAACGTCCTTTTTTGTTGAATCATAATTTTAAACAGGCCTATATAAAAGAAAGAAAAAAAACGAAATCATATCTTATTAGTGATTTCTTTATAAATTAAGTGAATAAGATATCAAAATTTCCAAGTACAGGAAAGGCCTATATATAGCTGCATATTTCCGATATATCTTAAGCAAATTTTCTGTACTTTCCAAGATATTCTTAGTAAAACTAGAATGCAAAAATGAGAAAAATCATTGATATAACGAGGATAGATCAAGAAAATACGATTAAATTTGCTGCATAGTAACGATTACGAAATAAGCATCACTTACAAAAAAATGACAAAATTATGCGAAAAATAAGAATAAATTTTAAAATTTTTCAACATATTTTGACAAAATTTAGAACAGAATACAGAAATTAGTGAAAATAAAAGACCTTCGTCTTTAGAAAATGCAATAAGTTAGAAAAATTTTATCATTATTTAAGCAGAACGTACACTTTTCCTTAAAGCGACTGCATCTCCTATTCTAAGTAGTATGGATGTTAATAAAAACAATGAGAAATCAAATTATGCCTCAAAAATCTGAAATGCTGAAATTTTATTAATCTAAATTTAAAAAAGAAAGCAATATTGTAACTTTGTAAATTTGTATTGAATTATTAAGACTACAAAATGAACTTTAATGTTAAAACAATAAATTTTTCCAAAAAAAAAGTTTTTTAATGATTTATTCTTAAAGAAATATATTGTTACCAAACTAAGAATTATAAAGAAATTTAATATTAATTTTTTCTTCGAATATTTTGGTAAGGTTACGCGATAAGTGCTGGATCGTTTTCGCTTAATAATTTTTTAGTATATTTCAAATAAAATTAATTGTGGAGGAAAAATAATTCTATTTTAAAGAGTATTTGTGAAGAAACAGAGAAATAAAAATTACATCTGAATAATGTAATCGTTTATAGGGCTTTACGTATAGACAAATAAGCATGATATTTAAGTTATAAAGAGAGAAAACTCCGTGTCTGCTAACTTTACTATAAAATCTCCAATGGACTTTCTAACTTAACATCAGAGATGCAGGAAGTGTAGTTATGAGTTATATGTCATTGTATCTAGTCAAATAAGGGTGCTATTTAGGAAAACATTTTACTTTGTCATTATCATTTGTATGAAAAATAAATTTTATGGTTCCACACCTATCTTAATGACGGAAGCAGTTTTTTTTATTAAGTTATAATGAGAAGCAGCTCCAATCTTTGATATGTCTACAAAATTCTTCTTCAGAGCCGTTTCTTTGCCTGTATGAAATAAAAGAAATGTCTTAAACGAATGCTATCTAAATAATGATAACATGTTTTTAATGAACGTTTTCGATAAGAAAGCTCATTTATTATCTTGTTTTTCCTCATTATATGAATCGAAAATAGTTAAAAACAAGATTTTTATTAGTCCATATTAGAATGAACTTCATGGGCAAATCACAACATGGACATAATGCACTGATATGTACAAAAGCAGAAGCATAATTGTTTTTAATTACACATACATAGATATTTTCTATGACATTTTTGAAGGTACTTGCGAAAATTAGGAGGGATGAATTCACCAGGGCAAAACGAAAAATGACAACCCATAATAAGGCTGATTACAAAATGATTTGGTTTTAAATGATGTTTATATAATGCATGGGTGCTATGTGAGAAAATTCCATAAAAGAATGGCAAACAATGAATATTTCAGAATGGATAAAATATTTATTTCTATATTTATTTAAATATTGTCACTTTCAATTTATTTATTAAGATACTGGGAATTTAAATAGAATAATATATTTTTTTTTTAAATAAAAGGCTTCACAAAATTTTAAGAATTTTTCAATTATCTTATTATAATTGATTGCTTTAAAATGAATATTTCTCAGGTATATTCTTATGAGTTTAACGGGGACTCATATTTATTTCTACTCACATTCCTTATGAGTTTAATGGGGACTTTTAGAAACATATGCAGATTTTTAAGAGAGTGAATAAGAATATGTAAGAGTTCAAAAGTTTAAATTAGATTATTCTGAAAATTACCTCAAAAGCAGAAAAACCTACGGCAAATAAAAAATCTATAAAGGTACCGTTTCAGAATTAACAATTAACAGTTTAAAAATATTCATAGTACAAAACAACCTTTTAGTATTTTTTTCCTAAAAATAACGTTCACTACCAAAAATGTATTTATAAATAATGAATAAAATTTAATTAAATGCAAAAATAAATAAGAAAAAAAAAATCTGAAAATTTCCTAAGACAGAGAAATGGAGATATATATGATTTATCTATAAATATAAATAAATAATTTAGAAAATAAAATATACGTAATGAGATATAAAAATAAGCAAAATTTAAATGTGTAAAAATGAGAATGATTTCCAAACGGATAGAAACGCGGAATTACATATGAAATAAAAGGCGATATGGTTCTAAATATAGAGTAATGAAGTTATCTGCTGTTTACCTTTCATTACAGGATCTTGCATAAAGAAAAGTGTATTTGTCTTTCTTGGAATGCGGAAAATTAAATAACTATTGTGAAAATTTGGATATTATTTACTAAAATATCTTCATTGAAAATTAAACAACCCTAATTAGCATTTTTACTAAGAATAACGTTCAATTAAAATTTCTTAGAATTTTTAGCCCTAAAATTTCCTATAAATTCGACTTCTTTTCTAAATTGTCATATCAAATCGAGACTTGTCTAAGAAGAACCGTCTTTGTGAAAAGGTACGTATCAATTTTATTTGACTCTTCTTGGTTGATATATATATATATATATATATATATATATATATATATATATAATTTTTCACATAAGGAGAAATTTTTTTAAATTAAAATAATTTTTAGATTAAACGTAAATATTAATAAATATAAAATACATTTTAGTATTTACTAAAATAGTTTTAATAGATAAAAATGATAATTACAACTCGATAGTTTCCATATTCCATTTATTCTGCTATTTCCACTAGGCCATTTTGTAATGTAAGTAAAATTAAATTTCAAAGACGTTATACATGATGAACAGGTCTATCTCTATCCATCGATCACTTACAAATAGTAATAGTCTTGACTTTAAAATGATTCTTGCACATGAAATATTCTGAAGTAGTTTGTAAGAATGTATAGATAGATAATATTATGAGATTGATTTCATTTTCATTGTTAGCACTTGCTATTAGAAACGTAAAGAAAATAACGGCAGATCTTGATTTAAACACATGAGGTAATTATTTACTCGTACTATATAACACATTTTCTGTCTTCTCAAAAACTCTGAACTATTCAAAAGATTTCAAAAAAGCCTGTTTTCTTTTCTCCTGACATTTCTCCAAACCGATTCTAATATTTCCTAAATTTCTACAGGTTCTTTTTTCAATAATGCGTAATTTTAATGTCTATCGTCTGTTCATTTGTTGACTTCCTACTTTGACAAAGGCAACGCTAATTTTAAGATTGATATTGTTTTAGATACACCATGGCTTAGAATGATTTCAGAAAAACTTCCATGAAATCAGAAAACAGTTATTATGGATATGCGCCATCCCTAAATAATTCTACGATTTTCACAATTAAACAAATTTAGGAACGCTTTAAAAATGACATGCACATGGAATATGAATGTGTGATGTTCAAATCTATATAAAATCCTACGGCGAATAAAAGTCATTAAAGAATCTCAAAGAGCAATACAAAATTAGTACAGCTTCTTTGGTGTGTCATCGGCAATTAAAATTGGCACATGTGAAGATAAAAATTTAGGTTGACTGAACAGTTTCAGAATGATCACTGCACGTTTTCTAACAACAATCAACATTTTTCTACAGAAAGCTGCTTTATGTTTAAGTACAAATTCATCCTTCATACGATTATTGTATCTTATCAGCTTCATATGTTAAAATAATATTAGAAGTCCCAACATTCATCTAAGCGAATAATAAATTGTTTACAATTTTCTATTTATGAAGAAAAGATAATTTTTCGAAAATAATTATCCGTATCAAATCTCTTTGTAAAATTAGAAGCCTTTCTAGAAACCTTTTATTACAGGAATGATTTCTTCAGTATCAGGTAAAATAGCAAACAATTATTCATTAACTGAAATTTGATATCCAGTTGAGTATCGCATCGACTTCAGAATATTAATATTAATTTTTTTATCTAAGAAAAATACTTCAATCTAAGAAAAATATAAATTGTTTTTTTCTAAAAAAAAATAAAAGTTTTTTTCATTTTGAACAATTATATCACTTTCCTCAACTATTTCTCGTTTTAATAACAATGAAAAATTCTTTATCTTACTTTGATATCACAATGAGATGTGCAGAATTTCTTTAAGCTAATTTGTTGAAATTAATATGGTACTGATTAATTTATAAGCATTTAATGAAACTTATGAGCATTTAAATGAAATTCTATACGCAAATCTAAGATAAAAGTAAGTAATTTTATGTGAATTATTCTTACTGTCAAATTCATTGACGGCTTGTAATTTTTACACTGCATATTATAAGAAATTTATTAGCATAATTACATGGGGATCTTTATTCTAACTTTATTTGGTGGTTGTTCATTTGAACTGGCACAAATGAGGGAAATCGTGTTATAGTGAATCCATTTACCATTACATTTCATAATTATATACATTCTAGAACATGAAGCTTCTACTTGTTTTCCTGTTTACCGCTGTTGTGGGAAATGAGCTGTTAACAAGTGAGTATTAATTCTGTATTATCTTATAAATTTCTTACACAATACAAACAAATAATATATATATATATATATATATATATATATATATATATATATGCTGTAAAATCTTTTGAACTATGTTAAAATCAACAATATCTCATGTGTTGTGATTAAAGCGGAAAATTAGAACTAAAACAAATTTTGATACAAACCAACTCAAAGATCGGAATGTTATTCTCTTTTTTTATGAGAAGGATCATATAAGATCTAAGAAAAGAAACGAAAAAGATGCATAAAATTTATATTTCAATTTAATTATATGTGAATTTTAGTGTATATACTAAGGACTTGTCTAAACAATTCGCTGGTTGATTGACTATCAATTTTCCTAACATTTTACACATATTTTAATTTAAAAGTAGAATATATTATTTCTTATTCTAAATGGATGAAAATTAGAATTTGATTTTGATAAATATTATGTATGATTTCAAAGCAAAGAATTCTAAAATTCCTTTTCAGATTTCATAAATATGAGAGGAAATTTAGCACAAAACGGTTGTGCTGTGGAAAGAAAAAGGAAATTGGAGGTGTGATTCATGTATTTATTTCAGCGTTAATAAATTTTTAAAGAAAACTTTGCCGAATTTTTTGCCGAATTATAATTTTAAACAGGCTTAAACAAAAAATCGAAAGCCTATCTTATATGTTCTCTTCCTAATTATATTACTTCCTTAGGTTTTGTCATTAGATTATTTAATCTAATAACATAAATATTATTGTATATTGTATCAGCTAAAATTCGCAATGAAAAGTATTGTGATTTAGGCAGACACGTGTTTCATAAAGAGGCATGTCAAATATCATGCTGAAAAACATTAAAGAAAATGTTCAATTCGGTTGATGACATGCATTTGAATGAGGCAGAACAATAAGAAAATTAATGCAATAAGAGAAAGAGAGTCCAAAGTTGTATATTTTGAAAAACATTTTACATCAAAATTTTTTGTTACAATATAACTTACAAGAATATATTTGAAAAGCATATATATATCTTCTATTTTTAGGACGTGTGTGCCCTCCCAATCCTTTATTGGATTGCAGCGCCATGCGTTCAATGGATTGTTGCTCAAGCTCGGACTGCATTGGAGGTTATGTTTGTTGCTTAGGTGCATGTAAAACATACTGTCGAGCACCGATAGTAAGTGGACGTTGGGGTCTGAATACAGAGTATCAAGTATCGCATGAAGAATGCTCTGAACTAAAGGAAGGCATAGTGGGAAGATATACTGGCAGAAACTAATTGTCTTTTTACTGAATATCTGTTTATTCATTTATATATCTGTAAATTAATTAATTCAGATGCTTGTAATAAAAGAATATGCAATTCAATAAAACGAAATGAAATGTTTCTGAAATTGAAATTTATCATTTATTTTTAAACAAATAAGAATGTGTGAAGGTCAGTCTTATTTTAATATTTGTATCAACCGTTTTATAAATGTTAAGCTGGTTTTAATTATTTTACTAATGTAATTAAAATATCTTGAAGTTTAAAAATAATGCCAAAACTGTTTAGTAAGATATCGCATAATTTTAAATGGTTTTTTGGTATACATTTCAATATAAGTCTTTTTATCGAGAATATATAATAGAACTTATTTTCGTACCAGAAAAAATATTATTATTTTTTCTTCTTCTTCAAAAGTCAGTTTTGAGAATATGAAAATTTTCTTAAAATCTTTTTTTCTTTTTCTTTGAATCATTCATTTAAAGAAAATAAAAGTTAAAACAAAGATTGAGGATTAAATTCTGATTTACACATTGCAATTCGTTGGAATATTTTAATTTCGTTTGTAAAATAAATTTGTTTAATAAAAATAACTCTGTTGAGATAATCACATTTTTTTACATTAGAATTTTATTATAGAATATTAAAATTAATTTCTATTAATGATGTTTGTCTTTTGAATATACAAAAAAAAAAATCGTTAATTCTTACTGCCCGTAATGATTACAAAATTTGTAAGAACAATACTACATTAATATTTTAATTTTGTTTGCCCATATAAATATAAAATTATACGAAAAACGAGAATAGAATTTGAAAATCTTACTCTTCTTTAAAATTTGGAGAACCATCTATAATTAAAAGAAAATACAATTACTTAGGGGCAAGAAAATAGAATACGTAAAAATAATGTTTGTTATTAGGGATACAGAACCTACCTCTTTCTTTATAGCAATTGTTTTTAGTATATTAAGTAGTAAAATTTTTGTAAAAATACTGAGAAATAAAACTATGCATCGAAAATCTGAAAATAAATTAATCTCAATGCCTAAGAGAATGCATTTTTGTAACAAAGAAATTTTGAATTTCAAGAACTCAAAATGAGCTATGATATTAAAGTCATCACGGTTTCGAAACAAAATAACAAGTTTTTTAAAGATTGATTAATAAAAAAATATTTATTTCCAAAACGTAAATTATAAAAAAAAATTGAATATTAATTATTTCTCCGAACATTGGGGTAATTTTACGCGACGATAGGAGGAACGTTTTTTTATATATTAGTTTTTTCAATGAATTTCAATAAAAATTACTGGTGGTATAAAGTCAATTCCATTTTTAGGAGTATTTTTTGTATAAAAAGAGAATTAAAAATTTCATATGCTTATGATTGTAAGAAAATATTGTGCGAAAATATATCTAAACTAATAAGGCACTTTTTTTAAATTCCTTTTTATCAGTCATTTTCGAGCTTATCAAAAAGAAATCTCACGATTTCTACAACTATTTTATTGAAGTTAATATTATTACATTGTATGAAATTATAATTAGAAACACCTTCAAACCCCGTTAACTCTACTAAATGATCGTCATTTAGCAAAATTTCTTAATTGGAGAAAAATAGTGGGACCCATGCTTTCTTATACGAACTTACTTTTGTTTGTAACACATTTTTTGTTATGGAACATAGAAAATGTCATATCCAAATGGAATTTAAGCCTGATTTTAATATCTATGGAAAACAGATATTGTTCCTTTATATATCGTGTCTATTTTCGAAAGAATCAAAATTTTGTAAGAGTTCTTTATATCGTAAAAATTTATTGAACTAAAAATTTTCTATCCTTTCGCTTCTTCATAGAGAGAAATAAGAATCAGACGACAAAAAAATCATCGTCTGAATGATTAAAATATAATTGCTAAATAAATAAAATCAAAAATTATCATTTCAATTAAATAATCAGAGTTTAATGGAAAAGAAGAAAAATGCAAGCTTCTTTTATTCCTAAATATTTTTAAAAGCCTGACAAAATCCCGCAATGAAAGAAATTTAGAAACCTGGAATTACTCGTCTATTGCTCTGGTGAAAAGGCAATTTATGTAATGAGATTAAATATAAATACATGATATCTTAAATCTAATTCCTACATCGCAAAACATATAACAAATACACTACTGAAATAAAGTAATATAGATAAATCAAATAAGCTTTGCTTAATTATGCTAAGCAGAAACAATTATATTAAATTCTAGGCTTTATTAATATCACAGTATCTAAGAAAGAACCAACTCGGTAGGTATATCTCTGAAATAAGTGGGGCTGAAAAATAGAATTTGCTGAAAACCTTTTTACAAAGTTTTTTTTTTTAATTTAATATTTTTTATTATTTATTCCATAATAAAAATGAGTGCATAATCTGAAATATGTTTTAGGGTAATTTTCATTATTTAGTTTGTCTCATAATTTGGAAAAATAATCAGTTGCAAAAGGAACGAATGGAAATAAAGCTATTTGAAAAATGTTAAGGACATAAATTTAAGTAGACACAAGAAAAAGCAATTCAAAATAAGCACTCTATGAAAGATGAATTTAGAAAGAATCAAACAAATTATGTTGTTGCGTTTAAAAGCATTTGAAGAATAGTAATATTTAGAATTGCTTCGAGCAGCTTATAAAACTGGAAATTTATTTCCATTGTACATTCCATTATGTTATCGTATATCTCAATTTATTTATTAAATTTTTCTCATTTTTAAATATTATGGTCACAGTATAAGACAATCAATTTTCGATTAAAAAACTTGTTCATATATATTAAGTTATCAATACTATTGATAAATTCAGGTATTTCAATGCTAATAAAAATGTGATTTATGTCATTTTGGTTTAAATCTGATTATTAAACATTCACTTCACAACACGTATGAAAATCTCTATGAATATATACAGTATTATTTTCATTTAACTTAATATTATCTGTCTTTTCGTACATGCAATTTATTTCCTTTCCGCAGTGTTCCTCAATATTTTTTTATCAAATAAAAAATTAAAAAAGGAAATGATTTTATCACAACTCATTAAAAAAAACATAGCCATCTATAAGCTTTCCTTAAACTTTTGAAAAGACGAAGTTCGCAAACAAAACAGCAAAATAAATAAATAAAAAAAATAAAAAAAGGGAATATTTCTCAATTAATGAAATTTCTGAGAAAAAAATGAACATTAATAGGGCAACATGTTTCTTTATTCAATCCATGCTCATCTCCCATTCTATGCTTTACTTATCATACGGGTATAAAAAAAATATGCCGAAAAAGTAATTTGTATTTTTGTAACTGTATTCATGCCTTTATTTGTCATATATGTTTTGAATAAAAAAATTCTGATTTATTTATTCCGAAAAAGCATACCCAAATTATCACTCATGAAAATCATTTCACAGACTTAAAAAGGAATCAAATGAAAAAGAAAGTAGAGTGAATATTAATGTCTGTTTATACACAAATAGAGATGGATAAAACAAGGTTAGTGAAGATGTTTAAAATAATGGTTTTATTTCATGTAGGACAATTATGGATAAACTGTACCTTCTTTCGACAGATGAAGGATACAAATTTCGTGTGTGCCTTCAGGATGGATTACGCCGGAATCTTTGACAGAGTTAGAAATCTCTTCTTGAAAGTCGTTTCTTTTCTTATATAAAATAAACAAATACTTGAACAAGTGATGTGTAAATAATTATAACAAATTCAGATGTCTTTTCGAACAGAAATTCATATATAATTTTCATATATTATTTTCCATATTCATATATTAATATTATATTCATAATTCATATGTTATTTTTCTTCATTTTCTGAATCTAAACCTGTTAAAAACACGACTATCATTAGACCATATTGCCAATAATTTAAAGGGTGTCAGAAGTCATTCAATAATTGAAATATGGACATACGCAAAAGCAAAAACACTCATTATTTACAGAAACCTCTAGACATTGTCTTTGAGTTTTTTACGATTACAGGCGGAAAACAAGAGGACATGTATTTAATAGAACATAAAGAAAATTGAGAACGTATGATAAGGCAGATTGGAAAATAATGCGATTTCAAATTATATTGTTACGAATCTGTAATGCTGCTTCCCAGCATAGTTTTTCCACCATCGGAAAGAATGTTTTACAGTCATCTGTATTGGACGGAGTCCGGTGTCACGTCGGAGGTTCTAGAGCTTGGCGACAAACTTTGCAACCATTTGGCGACTTGGCGACGAATTTGGAGACTTTGGACGAATTTGGAGACCAAAATAGATTATACCTGCAACATCGAGAATTTTCCCGATTCGTCCAGTAGGAACCGAGATAAGCCTGATTGGTTGAGAGGCTTCTAGCCCCGCCTCCTGAGACCTATAAAAGGAGGCAGTCTGTGCTGCCAGAGTCGTGAATTGAGTAGAGTAGTCGGAATCGACGGTCAAGAACTGGTCTTCCAGAAATAAGCGGAGCAGCGACGGAGTCAAGCTAGTGCTGAACTAAGCTGTGCGCTACTGTCTGCAGTAGAGTCTTGTTGTATGCTACTGTGTATGCTGTTGTATGCTGCATGTCTCGGCTAAAGATAATCGTCTTCTGTGCTGTATAGTTGTCGTCTTTGTGCTGTCCTGTGTGTCTTCGTGTAAATAAACGTCGTTGTTTCATTTTCTACTTCCGCCTGCTGATTGAGTGTTCTCCACCCCATATCACTCCCACTATCCAAGCGAACCCCTGTAAATTTCGTAACAATATATACATAAAGCATGTACTCTCTCACAGCAAATTGTATATTAGCATATATATATATATATATATATATATATATATATATATATATATATATATATATATATATATATATATATATATATGCTAATATACAATATGCTAATATACAATATATATATTATATGCTAATATACAATTTGCTGTGAGAGAGTACATGCTTTATGTATATATTGTTACGAAATTTACAGGGGTTCGGTTGGATAGTGGGAGTGATATGGGGTGGAGAACTATATTTTCATGTGAAGTGTTTTAATTTTAAGGAGCTATAAATTATATGTAGTACTTTCATCGTCAATATAAACCGTTTTATGCATTAGTTAATTTTATTTATGACAAAGGCAAAAAACTATAAGCGCCTTATACAAAAATTGGAAAGAAGAAGATTCAGAAGAGATTCGAACATAAAAAGTGGAGGAGCAGTATGAAAATTTTTATTCCTCCATTCTCGTTTTCGATAATTATTAAGTAAATATAGTTTCTGAAGGCTAAATAACTTTGAAAAAGCTTTTATGAATAATTTTTTTTCTCCAACGAATAAGAAAATAAATAAATAAATCATATCAAGAAATTGATAGTTATATATATTTCAAATTTAAACGAAAATATTAGTAAATATAAAATGCTTCTAAATATTCATAGAAATAATTTTTAATGGATGAAAATGATAATTTCATTAACATTAACTGAGTAAGAACATCTTTGTGTAAGAAAGTCTTTTGAAATCTTTCCATAAATTCCTTATGACAACAGCAGTAATTATGAATATTTCAGGTGCCGAAACATTTTTATTCATGTTCTAGGTAATTTGAAACATTTAATATATTAAACGTACAAAATATATTTTCTAGAAAATTCTAAACTAAATATTATAAATTTAAATAATTAAAAAATAAGAACTATTAAAATGTAGTAGAACTTATAATAACAAATTATAATTTAATTCAACTAAGAATAAAAGTTATGTAATTAAAATACTAAAAATAAATATTTACAATTGAATGTTATGATTTAACTGTTAACTTTATCTATACTTATATAAAGCTCAATGTGTGTGTGTGTGTTGGAGCTCTACAGAAAAAAATATTTGACCTACAGCTACCAAATTTGTATACCTTGGAGGTCGGAAATGTGAACCTGGGGTCCCTTTTTTGAAATTTTAATTATTAATAAAAAACTAACTTTCCCACCAAAAAAATCATTTTTTTCCCCACCGCCAAATGAGTAAGGCTTCAGCATTTTCCCCCCAACAGTTATGAGGCTTAGGCTTAACATTTTTATGCCGATTATTTGAAATGATTCTGTTTATTTTCTGAATGTTTGGTGCATTTAAAATTAAACGTTGTTATTCGATCTCTCAGATTCATTCTGAAGTACTTTTGAATTAAAATAAAGCAGAATAAAGGAAATTAAGAATTTCTAATCTGCATAGCGTTACCCCAACTGGCGTAGAAAAATTCACGCATTTGCGTTACCATAATCGGCATGCGCATTGTGTTCTGATTGTTTACATCTATTTTCAACGGAAGCAGACCACAGAGAGGAGATCTCTTTCTCTGTGAAGCGGACTTGATTTAAATTATTTTTAGGTTAGTTGTTTGCTTTTGTAATTAAATTGTATTTATGTTAGTTTAAGTTCATTAACGTGCTGAAGGCAATACTAATAACAATTATGAAAAAAATGTTTAATAAAAAAAATATGGCTATATAAAACTTAATATTTACAGATAAAGCAAAAAAAAAAAAAAGTAACAAAATGAAGTTGAAACAAGTAGCAGTCTTAATAAAAAAACAAGTCTTAAATGTAAAATGTTTTTTGGCTACGACATGGGTTTCTTTGTCCCGAATCTGAAGACAAATAATCCCCCCCCCTGCCCCGAATACAGAATGAACATCTCATTCTTCTCTGCAAAATATCAAATTACACCTTTCGCAAGTAGAGAGACGAATGAAAAAATCGAAGTCCTAGACTCGCTATGTCCTCAAAGAAGGATACCTGCGAATCAGTCAGTTTGGTTCGTTCTTAAATTAATTTGAAATTTATACAAAATTATGATTTAACGCCTCATGGACATTGTAGGAAAACGTGTGATTGATTTTGTTAAAAATTCCTTTATTAAAAGGTAAAAAAAACTCCTAATTTGAGGCAAAAATATCGGGTTATTTTTAACATAAAATTAATGTCATAAAACAAACGAAAATCGCTTATACTGCCATATATTTTTCTAAAGGGAATCAAAATGCTCTTTTTCAAAAAGCCTCGATATTCAGAAATATACAGAATATTAATAAATAGGATTTATATTCATTAAATAATGCAATTATTTTCTTGTGTCATTTTTCTGTCTCATATCATCGCATTTATCCTGAGTTTTATAAAAAGGTAAGGATAAGCCATCTTCCACTGGTTTTTGGCATTTTGTTTCACACATATTTAAGCAACACACTTCGTCTCCAGAGCAATCTGCATTTTTGCAACAACCAATTTTATAGCCTTCGTTACAAGCAACTGTATTAATACTGGGGCACTGAAGAAAGTGAACTCCTAAAAATGAAAAGAAGGCATATATAAATAATTTTAAAAATTCTAATAAGTTATATCAAAGCATTTCAATGCACTTTCAAGACGAATAGCCATAGATTCTCTTTATGAAATGCATTAATTCGATTCTTGCATATTATTATAATGATATATTATTAACCTGTAATATTTCATAATGATTAAATTGCATATTAATAACTGAATAAAACATATTTAAGAATGGACCTATACATTTTATTTTACATGTCTATTTATAAATGCTCGTCTGCCTATTTTAAAAATCATTTCTGCTATAGCAACCAATATATTTGTTACCGCTAAAGTGAGAAATCAGTAAATCTACATACTAGCTAGCTAATCTGCACATTAATAAGGGTGGCCTGTTAAAGTGAGGATAATTGTTTTATTTCGCAAATTACCTGGGTAATCTGCGAATTATCTTGATAATCTCCACATTACTTACTATACACTAGTTAATCTACGCATTACCCACTAGGCACTCGTTTAAGAGAAAATTAGATATTTTCTGGAATAACAACAACGTTTCTGTAGCTTAAATCAAATGTTGTTGTATTAATTTGATTCTTTAGATTTCAAAAATAAACAATCGAACAATCAACACATTAATTGATAAAATCAATTAGCAATCTATTGAGAAACTTCAATGCAAAGAATAGTTTTAAATATTATTGCAATTAAAGAAATGACTATGCGATTATATGGCGTTAACATAAAGCAGAGACATAAACATAAAGCTTTCTTTAAAAATCTCTATTTGCAAACATTGAATTAAGATCTCGCATGCAACTATTATCCGATTCATAATTTAAAAAAAATTAAATTTCTTTAAATGTTAGAACTATAAAATGTCAGATTCAATACTGAATGTGGAAAATAGTAAATAACTAATAAAAACAAAAATTAACTTATGCGTACATAAATATTTAAATGTTGAATAAAGAAAGTGTTAACTTAACATTGGCATGGAAGATGTTTCCCGATTTTAAATGTATCGACTTAAGAAAATATGTACATTTTTTTAGAAAACAATTCTCGACCACTTATCCGCAAATGATAAAAGTATCATAACAAGTTTATAAAATAATAAGAAATGTATGTTTATTTATTTTCAACTCACCTGTTGCCAACTTAGTTCCCACAACTGCCAGAAAAAGAAGAACAAGTAGAAACTTCATGATCTAGTGTGCAAATGAAAGAATGTGTATGTTTAGGATTTGCAAGTTAAACGGATTCATTGTAGCAGAGTTTTTGCATTTTTTTCCAAGTGAACAGCCAATAGTTAATATTAATGTTTGCCATTTTGCTCATAGTTCTGATACACATCTAAAAATGCAATGCAAAAACTATCAGAATGCTTGACATTTGATAGGAAGACATTTCCACACAAAATTATTGAATTTTATTTGGGAATTATGGGTAAATTTTCACTTAGATTCACATAAGGTTCTTTCAAAATACTTCAACACCTAGTGTATTTCTGCGAAAAACGGTAAAATTAGTTTAATTATATTAACCTCCCGTTTTTAAAGCAACACTACGACATTTTTTTTTTGGGACAGGCCACGTAAATTTGAACTGCGGTCTGATGACCAGTTGGTCCCTTCCTCAGCAACCTTCCGCACCACACCAGTGGACGGATGATTGGCCCCGACCGATTTAACGTGCACTGGGCCCGTTTACACTGCGGTTTTTCTTGGAATCGTGTTTCGAACCGTAATAACTTATTACATATTCCTAGATAAATGATGAGTAATTTAATATATACTTTATAGGATTAGAGAATGTAAAAATTCCCTAGTTTGGTTCTATATTAAGCAGAATATGAGATTTAATTTGTTTAGTATGCGTTCATAAATTTCGTTGTAACTTGAAGAAATTGTCCTTAAAATACAATATCTCTCAATTTCATTTAGAGATCTAGACACGATAAATTATGTTCAAAAATTCTTTTTCCATTATAAATAAATAAATTTATAAGCTTCTTTTATCCTAAATTATGTTAAATAAAATATGGAGATATTTGGTCTTATGTTGTGTAAAATATCGTACATATCTCAAAAAGCGATAGCGCAGCGAGGCGAATTATGAATTATAAGAATTTCTTTTACTTGAAAATTTTCCATAAGAATATATATTTATGGTGTTTTTTTCAATTGAAATCCTGTAAAAATTATTTATTTGAATTAAAGTAATAGTTATTAAATATATGTAAAGTTAAATAGTTTCTGTTAATGTTTTCGCACACATCATTTAGAAACGGAATGCAATTTTCTATCAAGTTTTCTTTATAATTTCCGATCCATCCTCTAAATTTGTCGAGACATTATCATCAAGATGATGCACACAGATATCGTAAATGAAATTCTTTATCTTTACTTTGAATATTATTCATTATCTTTCTTTAAAATAAAAATGTATAGTTTGTCTGATATATATATATATATATATATATTAAAATAAAAATGTATAGTTTGCCGGAAATATATATATATATATATATATATATATATATATATATATATATATATATATATATATATATATATATATATATATATATATATATATATATATATATATATATATATATATATATATTCCATATTAAAGTATCAAAAATAATTTATACATACTTCTTCAAAATAACTGTGCTTTATAGAAGAAGGACGGAAAGATTTAACAATGGAATCGAGAAACAGGACTCGAATTTATACGAAACTTGCTAGTCAGTAATTCTGAGAATTTTTAATTGAACGCTATTCATAGCAATAATACTAATTATTTGCAAATGTTGGATTTGAATAGAAATAATTTAGAAATCAACACCTCAGCATGCAGAACAATCTTTTACCTTTCCGCATTCTAGGCAAATTAAACATCCTTTTCTTAATCTTAGATCTTGTAATGATAAATACACAGTTAATATTTCTTTATTTTGTGTATCTTCTTTTGTTTCCTTTCATATCAAATATAATTAAATTTTAGCATCTGTATGGTAATCTTTGATATTTACTCACATTTAAAATGCTCACTTAATTTTATCCTATTTCTCTAATGTTTATTTATTATTTTTAAAATATCATATTTATTAAAAAAGGCTTTTTAAAAAATTATAGCAAAAGATGTCAGTATAATGTGACTGTTTTTAAATTATTCACTTGAGAAATTAGAAAACGTGATATAAATTAATCGTAGTTGATGTCACTTACGTATTTATCATTTACAATTTCTGTTGAACTTTTCAGCAGTTAAGTATTTCCTTTTATCATTTCGACGCTTTGGGCTTTCTGTTTTAAATTCATAAAGCTGATAGCAGTGATGATAGTGTTATGGATTTTAAAACATGTACTTAGATTTCTTGTAATTTATTTTTTTAAATCATTAAAATGGCCATCGTTCTCTATCATTTTTACTGATTAGTGCAACGTTTCTAACCTTAAAACCAGGCTTTTATTAACAATATGATTTTTTTTTAAAAATAATGAATTTAAATTTTTATTACAATGTGATTAAGTAAATTGCTTACTTTCTAAGAAGATATTACTAGTTATGCTATTTTTGTTCACATTTATCATATGATGTCAAAGTGATAATTACTCATTGATATTTGAATGCACCAAATTTATACCGGGAAGACTGTCTTCGAAAGAACAATATAGCTTGGCCTCCTCATTTATCTGCTTTTATATAGATGAAGTCTTCATTTCCTTTCCTACATATATTAATAGTATTTTTACCCGCATTATTTAAACTTTATTTCTGTGTGTTTGCCTGAATATATATGCATATATACTTTTGTATTTGTATTTCGAATATTTTATTTGATTTGATCATGCTTCTTTCTTTGTTTTATATCATTTACTGTATGTTTCTGTTAGTATGTGAGCAGTTTTGCTTTAGTTTTGTTTGCATTTGTGCCTTCGTCCTTATATTTGAAATTTATTCTACTGTCACTTGTGCATTAACTTACATTTGTAACCCTTGTGGTACACTTGCTGCACACAAGGAGTTTATACATCAATAATAAAAAAAATGCAACTACATTAGCTTTTGTTTATAATTTGTTATATTTTTATATATATTATTTTATATATATTTGTTATATTTTTATTATATTATATTATATTTAATTAAAATCATTTTTCAAGAATAAACACTCTATAATTGAGATATAATTCAATAAATGTCTAAATATAAAGTTTATCTAATTTTTTTTTTTAAAAATGCATTACAATTATTTTAATTATGTATCTTTTATATTTCCTATTTAGATACAAAATGTTCTACAAGAGCATTGCAAAAATATATACACGATATAATTGAGATATAATTCAATAAATATATAAATATAAAGCTTAAGTATCTAAATTTTTTTAAGAAATGCATTACAATTATTTTAATTAGGCATCTTTTGTATTTCCTATTTAGATAAAAAATGTTCTACAAGAACATTGCAAATATTTCCCTGCATACCCACATCCATACCCTACTAACAAGGCCATGAAATATCTGTTCTTATCAGTTTCCGGTCATAATCGCAAACAAAGTCGTAGGATTTAAAATCATTAATTTTGTGTCTGCTCTTACTGAATATTTTAGATATATCTGAAATTATACAATATTTTTAAAATTCGAACTCCTACGTGTATAGAATAGTTTTTTGCCTTGCAAGGGTGCAGTTTGTTCATATTTACATTAATTTTCACATAGCATTCTAATGTATCCTCAGATCAGATCTCATTGTCTAGGTCATTGCCTTGTTTCCAAGAAAAAATGTTAAAACATATTTAAAATGGAAATATAATTTGCCAACCTACAAATTAATAAACTAATTTTTAAGTTATTGTACCTATGAATTTACTACCCAACAGAAAGTTTCACTAAATAAAGTGAGCAATTAAATGAAAACATTTTGGCTTCTGTAGAGGTCAATACTTAAAAAGTTTTCAAAAAATTTAATTTTTAGAGGGCCAACATAGTTTAAAGATGGCATTTAGTGAAATGTTACTCTTACTTTTATGTTTGTAAATAATGTTTCATGCTCTAATTTTAAAAGTATGTATATATTTAAAGAAAATATTAAGAAAACATAATTTTATCCAATTTGAAGCTTCTTTACTTGCCCTTTTTCTCTGAAATTTGTTCACACAGACTATTTACAATATACCATCATTATCTGAGATCACATGAGTTTCCAATCTGCATATTCTCTATATCCTGGGGAATTTATTTCACTTGTTCTTCCCAAGTAATAACAAGAATGTCATGGAAATGTACCAGATGGCTCTGTAAGTAATGACTGTTTATGTTCACAATATGGTCAATTGTTGAGGGAGATTATGACAACAGAAACATATGAAATCCATCTTTTTAGCTCTGTTGGATTCATGGAATCCAAGAAATGAAGATTGTTTATGAATTGTCTGATCTAAAGGCTATTTATTATTAAATGCAGTGCAGTCGTATCATTAAACCATATCATAGACCATTCGCTTCCTAAGAGATTGCCTTGCTTGCCACTATTTTTTTTTCTATATTACGCACAAGGAAAATTATATATTATTAGCTATTATTCAAAATAAATTAACTATTTTTAAGTACATATTGCGATGATAGTGTGATTTTATCTTCTCCGGTCGTCTTCCTAAATAACGCTGTGGTATTATATTCTTAATTTTTCAATCAAACATGTTGTTATGTTAAAGTAAATGACGATGTTTACTCTGCACCATTTTTCATTATTAGATTCCTTTTTTTCCATTTATGATTCAATCATTTATTCGAGGAATTACCTAATATAAAGTTCTTATATATATATATTTGTTGATTAACAAATCTGCGCCTAATCTGAAAATGTTAGGTTCATACAGAAAAACTGATTTCTTATTTGAAATAGATAGGTCAAAACAAAATCATTTAAAATATGCAGGCTATCTCTCCACTTATCTTTATTTGAGCTGTATCATAATTAAAATATAAAATGGATCGTATTATCTACATAAGTAGAATAAATAAGCTCATTACATTATTAATCTGCATATTTTTAATTAAGAAAAATTCATTGTCTTTTAAATGTTCCTATATAATTTTGTTTATCAAATTCAAGACATTTTAAAATTTAAAAAAAATGAAACTTTCTAATCTACCATGTTCTTCATAAGTTGTGATGAAATTGTTTCTATCTTTGGTAAAACTATTCAAAAAATATTGGCAGAAGTGAAAGAAACTTTTTTACGAAAAATAAAATGAATTCTGTTTTAATTAAAAATGATGATGAATGTGTTTATAGAGATGACAACAATAAGAGTGGTTGAATAATCACACGTATATAAAAAAGAAATAAAGTTTAGCTCGTATAAAATTTGAAAATTAGGAATTTATAATTACTATTGATGATGTCAATGATATTAAAATGATGACAAATGATATCAAACATTCAAATCAATTCTTATCAAAAATTTATCTTGTCATATTCAACCAGCAACATGTGAAAAAAAAGCTTCAAGACATAGGGCGACGGAAGGAAAATATACAATGTTAGGTGTAAAATTTCATGCTTTATTGACTCCTCGGAGAAATTATAGATAAATGTCTTTGTAAAGCACTTTCAATCGCAACACAGTTTGTGTGTGTGTGTGTGTGCTTGTATGTGCTTTTTGAAATAATTTTGTGTTTGAAATAGTATGCATATTATTTTCTCCAGTTTTTGTTTCAATATTTGCCAGTAATGATTTACATATTGCTTTGTTTTATCAATGCGTTTTTTTGGAGCACATTTTTTCTTCAAACCCAAGCACAAATAAAAAAATAAATAAATTTTAGAGTTTTTCAGCACCCATTTTTATTATGGACAAATCTGTTTTTTTAAGTGTATTCAATCAGTGTTAAGAAGATAGTTTATCATTTCTGGAATGCGCAAACGCAATAACCGAGTAATAAATGATGTCTAAATTCATGTTCCAAAAAACAAAAATTGCTCTTTTTATAGAAAATGTAAATTATTATGTAGAAATTATAAAAAAAAATAAGAAAGGCAGTAATAATATGAATATTATCGTTCTTTTAACTTAACATATCTTCCCCGTCTATAGACATATATTTATTTCTCTCTCTCTATCTCTCTCTCTATATATATATATATATATATATAATTTCCTTTAATTTCTTGATCCAATTCCCAGTAGTTAAGTAATCTATAAAAAAATGCTGAGTCAAGAAATATCGTATTCCGAGTAAAAGCATAAAAATCCCTGACGCCTTCGGCATTCTGTCAAAGATATCTAAGATTGACTTTCCTAAATCAACAAGTGTCAAAGAAGTCCCTATCAGAAATATAAAAAAAATAAACAGAACTTAACACACACAATATATCAAACATATCTGCAATGAATTATTTATTGTTTTGTAGATGGATTAATATCTTCCTTAGCGAATTATAATATCATGCTTTTGATAATACAACCATTCAGAAAACATAATATCATTGATCAAGGAAGACATTAATCTTCTCAATGATCATATTTTACGACAAAGATCTTTTCCATATTTTTCTATCGATACCTCTTCTTTTTCATATAAGCAATAAAAAAAAGCTGTAAAAGAAGCTATGTCTATTAAATAACGAAACTGAAAATTATCCATATTAGTACGAGATATTATGGGATTTCTCCTCGATATTGTTAAATATTCTAAATGCCAAGAAATATTGTGAAAATATTATAAAAATGTTATAGAGTATGTTGTGCTAATTGGGATGGCCAGTCTGTTGCTTATAAATTAACATTATAAACATCTTCCTGAATTCAATAAATAATACTGTTGAAAAACACATCCATCATTTTTTTTTGTTCTTAAAAGAATTGCTTTCACATTTAACTGTTCATTTTTATTTGTTATTTTACTTGAGTCAAATTGAATTTTTTAAAAAATTGACGCATAATTCATTAAGAAATAAAACATAATAAATCTGTCCTGCAAAATAAGTCTATCAAAGTCAATGTATATAAGTCAAAATAAGTCTAAGATAGGACTTTTTGCAAAAATGTTTGCTATATTATTAATAACAATCAATAATTCATTTTAGTATTGATAGCTATTAATAGTTCGTTCTATTAAAAGTATGTGAAACTACTGTGACTCTGATGGTAATTTAGGAATCTATTCATATTAATTTTTTTGAACAGAATACTTTTGTTATTAAAATAATTGTTCCCTTTATTATCACCTGTTTTTTTCATTTTTGTATCTGTTAAGCAAGATAGGATAAAAGTCCTTGAGATTTTATCAAAATTTAATAATCAAAAATTATGATATCTGTGCGATTTTCAATAAATTGCATTTCTTCGAAATAAAATGTTTTCTTTTGTCAAAAATTAGAAGTTAATGCATCAGAAATTTAATTTTAAAGGCCTATGCTTCATTAGAAATTTATAATTAAATGCCTGTACTTTAAATAAAAAAAACATTATTTGATTTGTATGTCGGCATATAACAAAACATTACAGAACATATTACAATGCAAAATGCAAAATTATGTTTCATGATTATTTCAAATCAACGTGGTGAATACTTTAGCTGGAGTCGCATCTAAACGACAGTTAAGTTGAATCTATGCATTTGCTAAAATAAATTGCTGAATAGCTTTAATAATTGCAATCTTCAATTCTTGCAATCTTCAATTCTTTTATATTCGTCATCAGTAATCAGTTCATAAGCAGTAATCTTAACATATACTCCCTCCCCCTAAAAAGATGTTAAGGTTGGTTCAATATGACGATAGGAGGTAGACAGCCATCGACCATCCATCCATCCATCCGAGGTACAATCCATTGACCAGATAATTCTAATAGTCTAATGTGGCTATTTCTGCCAAAAGACTTGATGATATAGGTATTATATTCATTGAACAGAAAAATGTTGAAATTTAAATAACCACTTTGGTTTAAGGCATCAATAGACATATATATATATATATATTGCGCTAAGAAACAATGATTTATAGGAAACTAACTATACTTAGCTAATGATATACCGTTATCACCATCTATATGCAAACAGTTAACTTGCACAGTTAACTATGCAACAGTTAATCAGTAAAAATAATTATTTCACTTCTGTGTTAATTTCTGTTACCTGAATGCCTGTAAAACTAATCAGAACTGATTATCATTTCAGTATTGCATTTCATTAAACTTAATTCCATTTAATTAAACTTAAAATTCTGTAGTTTTTGAAGCAGATTTTTCATGCTTTTATAAATATATTTTACGTTGTACATCATATATATATTTTTTAAAATCTTGAAATACATGAACTGCAAAATTCTTCCAGAAAAGATTATATTCATATACTCTTCTACTATTAAAATTCAAACTCTAAATTAAAAGTTTGTCAACATAATTAAATAGATTTATTTAGTTTTTTTGTGTAAAATGAACTCGATCCTTTTTAGTAAGTGATGATAAAAATAGTTCTTAGAGTTTATTATTTTTATCAAGCCATTATTAGTGAATTATAGGTTGTTCATGAGCCTATCATTGAAAATACATTCTGTTAATTGATTCCAGTGTTAATTCATGATCCATTCTTATCACTTTTTGATGAGATAGTGGATGATTTAAACTTAAGGAAGAAGTAATGTACAGTCGGTATCAAACTGAAGCTTGTAAATGCCGAAATTTGAAGAACAAAAGAAGAGATAATAAAAGAAAAATAATTTTAATCACGTTTATAAATTTTTATTTATTTCCTTATTATTTTCCTTCACTTAAACACAATTCTCCATACAGCTTTACTGACAAAAGAAATTAAACATTTATGTTATTTTTCTTTCTTAATTGAGACAGCAATCTGTTAAGATATTACGAGAGAATTAATGATTGCAATCCTGAAATACCCCTTTACAATACCATATATCTGAAAGATTTTAAATCTCTGCGTATCGAAATAAATTATGACTATAGCGAGACAAATGAAAATTAAAGAGCGTTTTTATTCAAGGTGTACTGAATAAGCTAACTTCAAAATATTATGTAATGTGGCTGGGATATGAAATTTTACTCTTTATAAAATAATGGGAACTGAATGATTATTTAAAAAGAATTATGAAAAATAAACAATTATATATATACATAAGAAATCAGAAGAAGAAGAAAAATTATTGGGAAGTAAATTTTAAAGAAACATTATTTGGATTTCCTTTTAGTTTAAAATAAACACACTAATAAAATTCTATAAATAAATGAATATCACCTATAGAACAAAATAACCGTCACCTTTATTTATTGAGCAAAGCAATTTCAAAATCTTCGTTCTAAATTAAACAAAGATATTATTAATATGTAAAAAATATTACATAGTTATGTAATCTTCTTAAAAAAATACATGCAGATTCGCATGAATTTTTATTCTCAAGACTTTTTCAATTCCAATCAGGCTGGCTTCGCATATTCCATGCAGGCGTCTTTGGGTTTTGAAAATGGTGGCTCAGGTCCTTTCGGATCTGGTTTCATACACTTTATTTCACAGCTTGAGTTGATAAAGCAACAGATTTCGTCTTCATTGCCACATTCCTTGGTATCGCAACAGCTGACTTCGTATCCCTTTAGGCATGCTTTCAAGTGCCGTGGTGGACATCCCGAACCAAAAATATTTGTCCCTGAAACTAATTATATTATTTACCATAAGCAAATATATTTTCAATTATAAATGATTTCAGCATTGTTCTGAGTTTGTACAGAAGTTTCAAAGATATATATTTTTTTGTTTTACTTTAGAGAAGAATTCAAATATTTTTTTTAAAAATCTTCCTGTTTGGCATATTTATAGATTTTCAGCTTTATAATAATTGAATCCAGAGATTAAAATATCCCAAAAATTTCAATTTGTAAATTCTGTAATTTTGTTTTAAAGGTAATCTTATAATTCTTGAAATTCAATATAATTTATGCTAATTTAGATGCCATGTAGCACTCTGTGCAATATGTTATGACATTTCGGCAAGTTTCTACCCAATATCTTTGTGCATTTTTTATTTATGTCACAGAAAAGAACAGCAGTGGAAACGTCACAAAATATTTCCATTTTTGCATAATTCTGTAGTTAACACTTATTTGGAAAAGAAATTTCATAAATATTATTTAAAAAAATAAAATTAAAACATGTTCGATATGGACAAATACACCAGTCATCAACAATGGAATAAAGAATGAAATATTAGTAAAAATAATGAAATTAGTAATTATAAATATATAATTATATTTATTATTAATATTTTTGCTTTTTAATTTTATCTATGTAGGAGCCTTTCCTGAAAAAACAAAAACAATTTTTTGTAACTATTAGAGCTTTTTTCTATCTGTTCTCTTCCTGACATTGTCATATAGCGCTATTTTGGAATTGATTTTGCCGTGGGAACACTAATTATAAATTCAAAAATATAAGTAATGGTAGATAAACTGTTAAATGAATATTGTAATAAAGCAGATTGTTTCGAATAACATTGAAGTGCATTCATAATTCTTTTATATTTAAATGGCCAGTTCATATGTCGGTAAGATTGAAAAAATATTCATACGTAATTAGTATATAAATCATATCTAAATATATAGTCCGAAAAAAAAAAGATTTGTCAAAAAGAAAGGAAAGTACAGAGAGAAGTTCGGTCTTCCAGTTATTATCATATAATGTCTAGAAATAGGCTTTTAAAATTTTCCCAGTGTAACTCTTTTGAAAAATTTGAATGAAGTAATCAGTGCAGTTACATATGCCTTATTTAAACAATTAAATGCAATTAATGTGAAAATTTACCTTCCACGAACGAGACTACCATAAATATTAGAACCAAGCACAAGGTCTTCATGATCTGAAAAATGAGCACATATGAAAATAAGTTTTTAAAATGGTTTATAGGTTTTGAAATATCAGATCAATAATTCCGCTGTATTTTTTCACAGATGTGGGATCTAAATTCAGTATTACTTCAACGCAAATAATTGTTTTATTGTTAACGTTTGAAAATTATTTTCATTATTTTTACGATGGGCTTTTTCAAAATTGGATGTATTTTAAAGGACTTGAGCATTCTAAAAATAATCATGAATTCTTAGTTGCAAATTATTTGAAAACAGATTGTTTAATTATATCAAGAATTTGAAATGTTAAAAAATGCAAATAAATTAAAAATTAAAATCGAATCTATAGAAATATTTAGGTCACCCTAAGAAAAAATGACTACTAATTTTAAAAATACCAATTGAAATTTTACTTGTGTTAAATTATAAGTATTCATTATCTTTCAAATATACGAGGGTATTTAGAGATTATGTTTTTAAATATTAAATAATATGAATATATGAAAACCTTTATAAACTGGTATATTTAGAGATTTTGACTATAAACGCTTACTAAATAGGAACAGTTTTTCAGTATATTGTTTTCTTTGAATCCGCAATTTTCATTCCTTTTTATTTGAAGAGAAAAAATGAAACCATCAAAAAATCAGTTCGAAAATGCATTCGTAAAATTAACTATGTTAGAGAAGAAAATGCAATTAATATTTTACAAATTCAAAACAATTAATATAGTTTTAATTCCATACTCACCTTTGTATCAAATGACGAACTATTTCTCACTGACGAACGATTTCTAACACTGGAACAGAAGCGTTGAAAATATTTATAATTCTAATAACCGAAAAAAATTATTAAAAGCTTTTCGTCATAATTCTTATAATAGATATAGGGCATATAATTGCCTGAAATTCAAAGAATTTTATGTTTCCACTAACAGTTATTTGGAAAGAGTTTTATTATTGGACTAAATTGCATCAAAAAGCAGTAATTATCTTGAAGAAATCGATCAAAAAAATTAGTTCTTTATGATGAAATCTAAATAATAGGAAAGATTTGTTGCTAATTATGCTATTGCGTTATTCACTATGCTATGCAATAATGCTATTTATTTTTATCTGTTTCTAGAAAAACAAACTTTTCTAAAATTAAATGCCACAATTATTTATAAAAAAATAGTATATGATAAAAAAAGACTCGGTTCAGAAGTCCTTCTGGAACATTTATATGTAGGGTATTCTAAAAAGCTGAATTGCGCTTTAATGTTTTTAATTAGTGGATATAGTTAGACAATATACTTATTGGAGATAGTTAGACAGTATACTTATTGGCGAGGCTTATTTATTAGAGATTGTTGCAAACATATTTTTAATAATGTAAGGGTGTTTATTGAAAAAAAAACTTGCCCTTTTATTAATTTTCAAAAGTGAAAAAGTTTAAAAACTTAGCTCTTAGACAAATTTGATTAATTAGAAAAGTTTCTTTTTTTTTGGCAACTATTTTATTACGAAAACTGCATACATATATCTTATAACTGAATATACCTTGCTTAATTGAAAATAACGTTAATCGTATATCAAATAAGAAATAGAAATATATCAAAAATTAAAAACAAAGGCAAGAAAACATAAGAAAAAGTATTTTGAAATTTGCTATAATTCCAATATATTTATGAATTTTCTATAACTTCGAAATTAAGACGTGTCGTTTCTTCAATGAAGGAGAAGAAGAAAAAATATCTTTGCATTTGGATTAAAAAGCATAATAAGTTTTCAAAGATAAACATTTAAGCGATAAATTTCACTGGCGAATTTTACTTTTAAATATAAGATTCAGTTCATGTTCATAGTGCAAAATAACCGGTAGAAACAATTTAAAAAGAAATTTCTTATCTAAAAGCAATCTTGCCACAAATCACATGCATTCTTACTTATACACCTACTACTGTATTAACCCTATGAGCCCTGACCGTCCGATATCGCCAAATTTGAGGGCGGTTAAATGAGTTTAAATGAACGTTCGTCTAGAAACACCTTTCACTCCTTAAACTCATTTAACCGACCCAAAGTGCCTGGGTCAGACCCCTGTCGAACGAGGCAATATCGGACGGTCAGGTCTTATAAGATTAAAAAAATGTTTCGTTATCTTTAAGAAACGCGAATGCTATTTTGATGTCAATATTGATAAGTAGTTTATTAAATCTTTACTTGCATGGTGAAAATCGTTTTTATTTATTTATTTATTTTTTTTTTTTTTAGCATTTTCTAATTCGTTCATTTTCTGCAACTCTTAGATGATACACCAGGTTTTTCCTAAGATTAAAATTCTTTCATGTAGAGTCTTTTTAACGTAGAAAGTATTTTTATATAAAATTTTATTACAACAAAATTTTTATATAAGGTCTCTTTTTAAAAGACTCTTTATATATAAAGAGTCCTTTACAAGACTCTAAATTAAAAAGATTTAAAAAAAGAGAATTTTTTAAAAAATTTAAAGAGCAATTCAAGGTTTTTAAGTTGCTGAGGGAGAAAGTGAATTTTCATACTTTAAAAGCCTTAAAGATTTAGTAAGGAATTAAAGAAACACTGCACAAAAATAAAATTGTTATCATAGAAAAGTTAGATTTTTTAATTTTAAAATGATAAAATTTTTTGGAATAATTATTTCCTAACATTCTGTGGGAAAAAGGCTAAGTATTCGTAAATTTGACATAGCTTAAAGCTGCTTTATTTGCTGCTACATGTGTTTTATTTTCTAACCAGATCTTAATATTTCTTACTTCTTTTTAAGCATTTAACTGATGCTTGCTTTTAGACATGGTTAAATACTTACTTTTTAACAAATGAAAAGCTGGTAAAGATGTATGTAATAAAGTAAAAGATGAATTTTAAAAAATACCTTCATACGAGTTCAAATCTAATTTTAGAAGTCAATTCAAACTTAGAACTGTCCAGAATTGAAATGCTATTATTGAAATGCTAAATTTTTAATTATTAAATGCAATTATTAAAATGTTAAATTTTCTCTGTAGTAATTTGCAATAAAGTTGCTGCCAAAAAAAAAATAATAATTTTGTTTAACTTCTAATTATATGAATATTTAATTACTTTTTGAACTTTAAAAAAAGATAACAGAATTATTTCGTCTAAAATGTTAAGTATGCATATTTTGGTTAAATTCGATTTAATTGTTTAAGGGATGTTCAAAATATACATCAATTATTCAAATATTAAGATATTTATAATAAAATTTTCTTCATAGAAATTGTGACATTATAATATAGATTAGGTTAGGTTTTATTGATGAGAGATTCGTAAATTCATGCATTTATTTTTCTATACCGAAACAAAGTCAGAATTGCTATGAACAAAGTAGAGAATGTTTAAGTGAATTTTTAATAAGACTTTTACACGAAAATAAGTCACTTTGTAGTATTTGTAACATTGAGTAGATTGTGGATATTTACAGCAGGAAAACTCCTCCTAAATTCTAGAAATAAATACACTTCAGAACAACAATGGCAATTTATGTTATTTGTTTCTTAAAAAAATACTAACTACTAGGTTTCAAGATATTTAAAATTAAACACAATCGCAAAGTTGAACACCTACCTTTTCTGAACAGCATGACTTTTAATAATCAAAAACGAGCATAAAGGAGTGAAACCGACTTGTAAAATATGCATTATTAGTGAAACCTCATCTGCATTTTAAATGAAACACCAGATGCATATTTTATCAACACTAGAGGCGCATTTCGACAAGGAAGAATTGAGCAAATGAATGGGGACCGTATATTTACTAAAATAAATAGCATTTTTCTGAATTCTCATCTGCTAAGAAGCGAGCATAAAGGGGATTATAATGATATGATCTAATGTAGATTTATAACTAATTGAAAGTGAAAAAATTGATTAATAATTGATTATCAATAAAAAATGGATAAATATGTATTTTAGAAATTAAATTTGAAATTCCATCGTAGTTGCATTGTATTTTCTGTTTTTTGTCTTTTGTTTTTTCTGTCTTTTCGTCTTGTCTTGTGATCATCACTGCTTATATGTTCATATATATATATATATATATATATATATATATATATATATATATATATATATATATAGTACTCTCCCGAGTATCCGGTCTAGTGTAGCGGAAGGGCAGGTCGGATATCATCATCATCAACAATAACAACAAAAAAAACGAATAGGTCGAAGTTCTGTGAACTATTTCCTTGCTCACCAATACCAGAAGATAAAGTATGTATACAAAACTCATTGTTATAATATGTAATCTCTCGCTTCTTATTGAGTACTAAGTCCTCCATTTATATCAAGCCACGTAGAATGTGAACGCGACCGTGGCTAGGTGAATCATAGAAGCCCTTGCCGGTAAAGTGTCGAGTTAAAATAGAAGACTCTGTACTGATATTTTATATATGTTTATATACTTCACTGCACGTTTTAAGAATCTATAAGATAAAAAAAGTAAGTTAAGGGATATAAACTGATCCCATTTTAACATGAATTCTGTAATGCCTAACTTAAATGCAGGAAACACAACAACATTAACGTTAATCGCAGAATTCTTAAGAAAATTGATCCAAATTAATTTTATTTTTCACTGATAAATGATACATATTTATGAAAAGGTGACCCAAGATAAGAGTCAAAACTTACAGTGTTTTGTTTTTGAAAAACCAGGCCGGATAGTGGCGAACCAGATACTCGAGACTGTACTGTGTGTGCTTTTTTATAGAAACAATACGAAAGACATAATACCGATAAAATAAAATTTATTTACAAATATTTACACTGTTATTTAAAATACATTCATTGATTAACAATATATTCATTAAAATTTATTGCTTACTGCATTAAAAGTATAGCTCATTCATTAGATATGTCTCTTTTTCTTATGGTAAAAGTTTATTTCATAGTATACAGTTACAAAGCACCTTCTTGTTAACGATCTTGATTATTATGTGATAATTAAATAAATTGCAGACATATAATTAATTAAAATTCAATAATAAAATTTAAATTCTTTGCATAGTTTTATTGTTTTGAGCTTTTGTGAGATTAGTAAAATTAATTTTAAACTACATAAATAATTTACAGAAATAAAATTGATGTTGATTAAATTGCATAAAAATATTCTCATTATTAAAAATAATGTGCGTGTTTACTAGTGAATGTATTTTATGGTAAATAATACATAAATGGTAAATAATACATAAAATGAATATATGACCGGCACATAGACGAAAGAAGAGCCAAACAGGAGTGAAATTTGACGTAGAGAAATTTGACGTAGAGCAATTTGACGTGCTACAATAAACCTGTTGGATACCAACTCCTTGTGGACTGGCGCAGTGTGGATCGACGTTGAAGAAATTATTTCTCTACTTTGATATAACTTTCGAGGACGAAAGAGACGTCAGGATCGCCGAATGTAGTGACGAGCGCTTGTTGGCGAGCGCCATCTGCTGGTTAGACGGAGAGCAGATCAGACGGATCTGGACGAGAGTAAAGACGGATGAAAGTAAAGACGAGACGCGACGTATTCGACGAAATCTACTGAATGTTCAATTCTTTTATGTTAATGTATATATATCCTAAATGTCCTAATCGTCCTAAATGTAATTAAATGTGTGTTCTAAAATAGTAGTGATTTCTGAGTCCTACAAATATGGGGGCTATATATATATATATATATATATATATATATATATATATATATATATATATATATATATATATATATATATATATATATATATATATATATATATATATATATATATATATATATATTTGTGACTAGAAGTAGAGATACACTGAAAAAGAAATGCTACGAAATCCATTTTTTTTCACAATCTGATTTCATATTGAAATTAGAAATTATACTTTTAAAATATATAAAGATTGGTGAGTCCGTGAATGACTACGATAAAGAGTGAATTTATTAAATAAAAATATATTATACTTTCATACACAAATTTATTAATTAGGTTAAAGTATCATTTTCCTTCAAACTCTACCGAAAATTTTTATGATTATTATACAGTCTTTCTTTAAGCAATTTAGAAAAATATGTTGAAAGAACAGGTATGAAGCAAATTTTTAGCGAATAATATATTTTGCATTTAACTGACCTGTCAATTCTGAAATCATCATTATTTATATTCTTTCATTATTTTATAAAAGAAATTAAAATAGTTTTAGTTATAACTTTAATAAAAGAGATTTTAAAAAATTAAATTTCTGTCAAAAGTTAAATATTGCAAAAATATTATATTCAGTAGGAATAAACGTATAAAGTATATTTGGATTGTATTGTCTATAGGATATAAACGAGAAAACTTTCAAATAAAAAGAAATTGGTTGAATATATTTAGAAGTATATAGAAAAAGTGAAGCAGATTACATAATTAGGAACAAATTCCAACACGTAAACTCGTTAAAAACGATTATTTCAATTAATTATTATAAAAAGATTCAACATGCATGGTAAGAAAATGAATGATTACAGAATCTAAAAAAAATATGAAACTAGTTAAAGCTGATTTAGTTATGTCTAACAAAATAATACACATTTAGAAATAATTTTAAAAAAATGAAATAAACATTTTTGAGCCAATAGATGTCTCTTAGTTGCCTAACGGCTTTGAATGAATAGATATTGTGGACATTCCATTTGATTCTTACTTAATACGTTGTTAGAAAAATACATACTTTTAAAATTAACAGAATAAGCAGGCATTATTATGTTGTTGAAATTTGTTTTTAAAACTATTAGTTAAAATTCTTTGTAATTATGCTTGAAAAAAGATATGTCTAAGAAAATTATTAATGAAAGAACGATGGATTTTATTTGCAAACATACTTTGTATGACTAAATAAATGCGTTTTCTTAACTGAAAAATAATATTTCAAAACAGTATTTTTGTTTGTAAAATGCCGTAGAATCATTGCAATATTAACGAATATTATTTTTATCCAGATATCATATAGTTGTCGATTAGAAGTTTTTTAAAATGAAATTTTAAAAAAAAGCTGACCAAAAGAAGGAAATGCTGAATGAAGAAAATAACTTGATAAAAAGAAAAAAAAAAGGTTTATTCAAAAGGTAAATAATTGTAATTGTAATTCCCGATTGACTCAAGAATCCGTAGAATTCTTGAATTCTAGTTCTGAAAATTTGCAGAGTTATTTAGGAAACAGAGAGAGAGGGGACGTATGGGAAACAAACACGAAAGTGCATTTTTTTTTTTTTTTTTTTTTGAAACGCAAGTTGAACCATCTAAAGAATAGAAAGGCAGGCCTTTTCTCTTAAAAGTTTTATTTAAATTTATTTACTATAACTATTATTTGTATTTCAAATTATCAATTGGAATTCTCCTTTTTTAGCTCTGAAATGTTCGAGATAAATTATGCTAAGTTATTAAAAGTAACCTGAAATGGATGCATGCAATTAGCACGATCATGTTGTTATGTGGTGATTGGGACTTTTTTTCATAATATTTTTCTTATTTGTATAGTTTAGAGGAAGACGATTTAAACATATTTATTATGAATGAAATAACATTTCATTAATTTAAGCTTATTTCATGCTTGTAAATTTAAACACATTTTTATAAACAATGCTGAACAAGTAGACAATAAATGTTTTATCTCTAAAAATGAATTAGAAAAAAATATCTAATGATAGTCTAGATAATAAGAATAGTCATTGATAGAATATTAGAATAGTAATTGATTATCCATTCTAGATAATAAAAATAGCCATTATTTTAAACGTTCTACTAAATTTCTTTAACACATTGACTCCCACTTGATTCAGCTGAGATTCACATCATCTATCTAATTAGTATATACTTATATTATAATTAGATGGCCCCATTTTTTATGACACTTCAGAAATAGGAAAGAATAATAGTCTAGATAATAAGAATAGCCATTGATAGAATATTAGAATAGTAATTGATTATCCATTCTAGATAATAAGAATAGCCATTGATAGAATATTAGAATAGTAATTGATTATCCATTCTAGATAATAAGAATAACCATTATTTTAAACGTTCTACTAAATTTCTTTAACACATTGACTCCCACTTGATTCAACTGAGATTCACATCATCTATCTAATTAGTACATACTTATATTATAATTAGATAGCCCCATTTTTTATGACACTTCAAAAATAGGAAAGAAGTTGTAATCTAATTAGGTAGGTAATTCGAATGACTAACGAACGTGTTACTATTTACGTGTTTATAAATTTAAAATTGTATTAAGTAATAGCTTTGATAAAACAGATCTGAAGGAAATTAAAATTCTATCAAAAGTGGAATGATAGGGAAAATTATATTTAGGATAATCTGCTTACAGAGGGTAGATCATAAATAAATTTTTAACTCTCCTGTCTATTTGAAAATTGTAATGGAAGTTTTTAAATAAAAATTTGCTTGTAAAAAATTCGAAATTGTGCCGAAGTAGATATGCAGTCAAGAACAAGTTCAGCTGCTGCATTTTGAAACGTAAATATTTCCTTTAACAATTACACACACATAAAAATAAAATGTTATATCGTTGCAAAATCAGCAGGACGTCACAATGGATTTTCTACAACATCATTATGAAAACTATTGATTTATAATATTTTCTAAATAACATATATTAACTTTCAATCAGTCTCCTTAAAATTAAAGTTCAAAGAATTTCTTATTATTTCAAATAGTTTAATTCTAATTTTTCATAATAAATTAAAAAGTAAATTGTTCAAATATTAAAATACATCTATCAATGAAAATTTTCAGTTATTGATATCAGTTTTAATTTAATCTATTAAGCATTTTTTTCTTTAAAACTGATTAAGTGACCTTTTTAGAACTAAAAATAGATTATAATTTGCATGTTTAACAACATTTTGAATCATCGATCACTTATATATTTAAGACGTAAAATTAGAAAATTATTATGTTGACGCAGAAACTAATGTTTAATATGCCCCTAATTTGTCACGCATGAGCCAATTTCTGGAAACTTTTTCGCTGAAGAAGGCAGACATCGTGTCATACTTAAACATGCACTAATAATTGTATACTGAAGTGCTCTCGGTAATCCTGAGTGACTCTTATGAAATAGCTATTTGTGGAAACATTAATTGATAATAACAGCTGCTATGAGTGTTTCTTAAAATAATATTATTAGTATTTTCCAAAGTTCTAATAAGCAAATTCCTACATATAATGAATTTTTTATTTTAAGAAGCTACATCAAATTATTGTGCCATTTTTCGTATTTTTGTAAGATATTGTAACTAATTATTGAGGCATACCTTTATTTCAGCCATTGAAATAAGAGTTTAGTATAATCAGATTTTTGTAATGATACCCAGAGAGATTATTTCCAGAAAATTAATTTAAAAACATGTATGTAGATTTTATTTAACTTTTTTCTCCTTTTTTGTTACTGTTGTTTAATGGTTCAATTTCCACTTCACACTAAAAAAAAAAACATGTACATTTTTCGATTCTGATTGTTGAAATTTCTTGAAATATATTTTATGTAAAGATTCAACAATGCCCTGAGTTGATTTCAATATCACGGACTCGACCACTATTTTTCTTTTCTAAATGCATATGTCAATAACAATTCTAATTATAAACTAAAATATTAATAATTATTCACTTATTAATTACCAGAATTCTATGACAGATGTTAAAGTATTACTACAACTAGCTCGAAGTATTCTTCAACTGATATGGACATTTTAGAAACTAGTTCATATGAATAAATTAATAAATTCCAAACGAATTACTTATACGGCATGGTATAGTATACAACATAATAGCCTTTCAAAACCTCGCGTTTATCTAAGAATATTGGCTGTATCTCACTTCATTTAAATCTTTTATACTTAACTTGATATTTATGATTCCTCTTAAATACAGTATTTTTAGGCATTAAAGTGGTGTTATTTTAACACTAAACATACCGCAATCGGTCAAATGACCGATTATGAATTTTTGCATCGAAAATGCGCATATCGCTTTTGCACATTTGACTTCATGACTTTTTCTAAGAATTATATACATTTAATATTCTATTATTTTTTATATGTATTTTGTTTGTTTTGAGTAATTCTTGTGGTATACCGTTATTTATTACAGCCGGTCATTTGACCGAGAGAACAATTTATTGCTTTATAAGGTTATCGAATCAGAAATTATGATGTAATGCGTATTCAACATATTGTATTCAGTTAGTTGCACACAATGGCATAAATGTTTGGAATTTGTACAAGAAAACGACAGACGAAAATATCTCGAGACAATATTTTTTACTCCAGTTACCAGTAGAAATCACCGCCAATTTTCGAAAAGCCCGTGAAGAAAGAACAAATACAAAACGATCGATGCTTAAATTATTACAGATTCTTATCAACGTAAGGCATGTTAAATAGGATATTGTAACGAAAATAAAACCATCAAGATTTTTTCTAAATGTGAGAAATATGTTTGCTCTAAATGTGCAATGGAAACAATGGAATGGATATGTGAAAAATGAGATAAGCAAAGAATTAAAAATTCTTATTCTTTGTGTTTGTAATACATAGAAATTGACAATATACAATTTTGTTTAATTATAATGAAGTTAATTTGTTCATTTCCTTTCTAACAATCATATTTCATAATTCAATCAGGAAACATGAAGTCCAGTCATTTAACCGACTATAGTAGAAATATTTATGTATTAAGTGTTGGTATGTTTAGTGTAAATAGGTTTACATTTAACTTTTTTTCTTGTTTAAACGAATATTTTTTAGTGAAATCAACTCCCATGACATCATAATACCATTAATTATCCTGGTAATAATAGTTCTTCTAATGTTGGCAATATTTCGTGATAATGTTTGCCATCTTCCGTGATTAATCTATAATTTCACCATCTTATTCATCGTATGAATTGTGTAGTTTACAAACACCATATCTTTCTTTTCTTTAGCCTTCCAATAGGCGAAGAAAATCAAATGATTAAATACTTGATGAAATAAAGAAAATGGTTTAAAATATATTACAATAATAATATAAATTGTTGCTGAAAATTATGCAAATAATTTTCAAAACGTTTTCAAATTTAAAAAAAATGCACTGTAAGTAAAGTGGCAATGCCAAAAAACAAATCATATAATTTTAAAATGTTGGGAAAAATCGTCATTGATCAGTAATCGTTAATGTTAATAATAATGGATGTTATTGTGGGAAAATAAGCATTTTTTAAAAATTTTAATTCGCTTTTTTTTTACCTTGTAAAATATACATGTGTCAAATTAAATTGTTCTAGATTAAACGATCCTCTCTATAATGGGGCAACGCATGCATAGAATCAGTATTAAAAAAATGGATGAAAAATTTTTCCATGGATATATTATAAATGCCTTTTATATCGAAAATAATAAGTAGATATTTGCTTCAAAGTTTACTTGGATTATTTTATAATTTGTTGTATTTTAATTAAATATATTAATATCGCTATGTTTAAATATATTAATATCGCTCAGATTGTTTCCTTTTCTGTCACTTTTTAGATGACAGTACAAACGATTTTTATCGGTACGAAACAGAATAATTAATAGTTTCAAAAATAAACAAGGTCTTCTCAGGTTTTCTATGGATAGATATAATAAGTATAGAGAGAAAATCCTCAAACTAAGCTGTATTATAGAATAAGAAAGCCTTTTTTTTCTAATTTGATGTGATCTTTACGATACTTCAGCAATAACAATTCTTTCGCCCAGCAATTTGGCAAGCAATTTCCTTTGTTTCTCATTCAGCTCATCGTGAAAGGAATAGTCTTCCGTCAGGAATGATATACGTTTGCTGTATGCTACAAACATAATGGTCTTACATCAAAGGAACATTTATTTTGAAGGAAGAACGAGTTGGATATCATAAGTGGATTAGTTTCTTATGTCTCTGACAAGTATAATAGGCCGAAAGGTGTACAAATATGAAGGATTCATAAATACGTCTTAATTTTATTTTGAATATAGAAATCAAAATAGTTTCTGTAAGAAAATATAAATTGTAGCAGTTGCATTTCTCTATCTTCTCTTTCGGATAATAGATGGCGATGCCTGATTAGGTACGCATCCCATGGTGCATCGCAATTGTAATTATGAAGAGATGAGATGCTGTTCCTTTAAGGAGCGAGTGTTAATGTCTTGTGTTGTCTTTCGTGTTTTGTGCTTGTTCCTGTGAATTGTGATCATTAAAAGAAATGTTCCCGAAAACATACGTCCTCTTTCTTCGAATGCACGGTCATAATGTTCTTCATTCCATTATAAAATAAATTTTACTTTTGATTTATGCAGACTATCACATATATTTTAAAAATATAGTAGTAGCAATTGCATTGCTCTGTCTTCTCTTTTGGATAATAGAGGGCGATGCCTGATTAGGTACGCATCCCACAGTACATTGCGATTGTTATTCATAAGGAAATGATATATTGTTCTATTAGAGAGGTGCGTATATTAAGGCCTTGTCCTGTCTTCATGTTTTGTGTGAAATGTGATCATTAAAGAAATGTTCTCGAAAACATGAGTCCTATCATCATATCATTTATTTTGGATCATAATGATCACAAAATAAATTTTACTGCTGATTTATGCAGATTTTTACATACATTTTTAAAAATATAGTTTGTTTATATCTTCTCTAGAAAAAAAATTAGATAAACTATCCATTGCATTCGTAAAGTAGTGCAATGCTTGGCAAATTATAAAATGGCAAGGAAATGCAAATTTGTTTTGTGCTGTTCTGAATTTCACATATTAACTAGTTTTGTATATACTCACATAATTAAAATTAAGAAATTTACTTAATTACATGCGCATATACTTAGTAATATCTCCCTCTTTTTGGTTTAGATTTAGGTGGTATGTATTGGAATGCTCTTTTAAATAGCAATAAAGATAAATTATTAATTTAGTAAAGAGCTTTTGAAATATAATTTGATAGCTTTTAGTATTAAAAAAATTCCAAACTTTATCCAGACGCCTGAAACAGGTTTTAGAATAGCAATATTAAAAGATTTCGACATAGATGACATAAAGAGAATGAAACGCAATGCATTGGTTCTAGAATGAAAGACTGAGACAATACAACTAGAAATTTCAGAACGAATTCTTATTTAGCTATAATTGCTGCATTTAAATTTCTAATTGAAAATGAACGAATGATCTTTGAATTTCACCTACTATCAATTACATGGTTTAAAGTACCCATTCTAGACTTACATTTTCACAGTAATTAAATCACTTGCAGTAAAGAGTAAAACATAAGTCCAAAGAAAATTTAAGGGTTTTAACTTACATTTCCTGTTCAGAATTCGTTTATTTTAGAACTGTATGTAATTATACAATACCCTACAGTGTACATGCTTTTTCTTTTCCTATAGTTAACTTGGTCCTTATATATTTTTCCTGAAAATAAATGTATTTTTAATTTCTTTAGTAGGTCATAAATTATAAAAAAAAATGTACAATACAATATCGTAGTTTATGAAGAATTATATAGCAAAAAATGGTCAAGCAATAAAAATGAGATTGGATTTCGGTATAAAAAGAGTGCTTTAAATGAAATGGGTGGAGTAGAAAGTGAGCATTTATAAATCTTCGTTCAATACTGGGCTTTTATTTTATAGTCTATGCTTTTGCCGCAATATGTTGGATAGTTGTTAGTCCACTCTGTAGTTTAATCATATATTCTAAATTGAGTCTATCACTTAGCAATTTACAAATTTATAACTAAGACGACTAATTCAAGAATTAAATTCCTAAATAAAACCACTTTATTTAAGAAAATACTTTGTTTATAAATTGTTTCTCTCACAGTGAACAATTTTTTTGCGTACTGAAAGAGAGTTCATTTTCTTTTGTTTCATACAGGTGGGAAATAAAAGACTGCTCAATAATTAGTTTCAAAATTTCCTTAATTTTTTAGATTACAAAATGTCGAAAATGGGAGCATGAGAAAGAATCTTATATTTCCAGATTTAATTCAAACAACAAATTCTCCGCCAAAATGACAGTATTAACCCTTTCACTGTCTGCGAAAATTTCTGTATTTAATGTTTTTCGCAGCATTAGAACAAAGAAAAATAAAAATTCAAACTAAACATTTACAAAGCATTTTACATGTTTAAAAGTTTTAAAATATAGAACACTTGAAACGCGTTACAGCCGCCCTACAGAAGTTTCACTTGAACGTTCTAGACACGTTGCGGAAGACGAAGAGGTTAATCACTTCTTAATTGATTCACCATAGTTGAAAATTTAACGTTGCATTTTTTAAACTTATGATTATTTTGTATTCATTTTAATTATTGAAAATATTTTGCTAATTTCTTCCCCACATGAACCCTAAACGAAATTTTCAATGTATAATCTGGAAATAATTAAAAAAATCATTTAAAAAATTATAATTAAAAATGTAAGACGAAGGAGAAACGAATTTTCTAAAACTTTTCTTTCAAGCTTTCACAAAAGGACAATCAAAACATTCACTTTTAAAAAGTTATAAAAAAAAGAATGCAAATTCTTAACCCTTGTCAATAAATTTGATACCTAAATTTAAACCATTGCAATAACTTTCTTTAGTTAAAAACAAAATATCTGGATACATTTCATTATCTACTGAAATTCATTTCTTCTTAGCAAGTTTGATGAAACGAACTTTCTCTCGAAACTTTCTTTCAACCCTTCACAAAAGCAAAAATGAAAGCAAATATTCAGACTTCAAAAAACATTTCTTCGTTACACTTCCCTTTAAACTTTCCCTCTAGATTTCAACGCGGCTTTCATTAGTTCTTCATCCTCTTTTCTTTCTTCTCAGGAAGAAGAGGGATCTCCTTCTTTGCTAGGAGCAATTAACACTGCTAACAATTTTCCCTGCATTCGGGTGATGCTGTGTTCCCTTTATTGAATAGTGGGATTCTCATTAAAGGCTAATATACTTTCCAAATGTGTGTTCTCTCTTAATACCTGTCTCTCCGATCGATAGGCCTGTTGTCCCGTATTTATGGAGCCGCAGATAGAGAATACGGAAGTACCGGCGGAATTATCTAATGCGATCTAATGCACTCCTTCCATGGTGAGTAATGAGTGAGTAAACTGAGTGAGGAGATTGATTTGTTCCTTCTGGTAAAATAGAGATTTTCAGTCTTTTCTTGTCTTTTTTGTTTCTTACTTTCTCGAATATGAGGTGTGCAAAGAAAAAAAAATTGCTCTAAATTTGTAATATTACTTTCCTGAACAATCGCTTTCATGTTACCGAAGGCAGTTTTACAGATAACTCTAACTGGTATTAAATGATCGCTGATTAATGATTCTAAGGCTTGGGGACAAATTTGGAGATCATTTGCTGATTTAATTGTAAAAACGAAAATTTCTGAAACTGCTGTATTTTGGAGATATATAAATTAAGAGCGAAGTTACGACATATATTCTTTTAAGGTTCTGTGTCCTGTTATAAAAAATATAAAATGATGAAAGGCAAATTTAAGAACAGTCAATTGAGTTGATCTCAAGTGAGTATGTGAGCGAGTTCTCTCTGAACGCTTTGGGATGTTCAGGTTGTTGCTGCTTATGTTTTGCGCTTAATTGAAATTGGTATTTTATGTTTATTTGTGTTTTGCTACATGGATTCATTCTGTCGTTAGAATAAAGCATCTTTATTGTTGATGAACTGTTGGACTCTTCACCATACAAAGCAACAACTTTTTTTTTTATTTTCCGTGACAGTATTGTAATAGCCAAATGTTTACAACTAGAGCGTTTTGCAAATATTAAGATTTAAAACCTACGTGGACATTAAATCACATTTTTGGATTTATGCATTATGTTTATTTGTGAACATAATAACTGAAATTGCACTGATCTATAGTAAAAAAAAATAATGCTATATCACAACATAAAATTAAGATTTCTATCAGAAGGTGGATCAAATACTTCGAATTAGAATTTCTCTGTTCGATTTATCAGTAATCATGTGAAGACAATAAATCAAAAACGCAATGATCTATGTGGAAGAAATTTGCAATGCAGATATGCAATGATAATTGACGATATATATTTAATTTTGGAAACAATTTACGAAAAAGTTGACTATTTGTTGGCATGTATATTCTTTTACATATAAAAAGGATAACATAAAAACTCAACAACTTGGATAAATAAAATTTTATATGAGAGCTTGGGCTAAAATTGTTGATAGTGTTAAATGTTCGATCCTTTTGGAAAAAATAGAATGTTTACTTCTTTTTATTATATTGCAAAGAACAAAATACGTTAGAAATCACATAGGGTAAAATAGGAAGCACGAGAGTCACGCTTGCAATACTTTTCAATGGTTTACAGCCGTTTTTATCCAAATATCACATATAAGTTCATGGTAAGCAGAATATAAAATGAGGCGCTAGACTGTCTACTAGAAATATAAGAGAAAATGATTGGGAGAATACTCACATTGATTATACTATTCTGTGCAAAGTATATAGTGTTAAGTGTAATATTTGATAGAATTATTCTAATTCTCCGAAAATGCTAGCGTATATCAGATTTAAAATATAATAGTTGTACAAGCAATATGTGTTTAACTGCTAATACTTTCTTAAGCTACAGTATCAATCCTTACTCTCTATTTTAGGTACTTAATATAAATGTAATTGTTTCTTCAAGTAATATTTTTTAAAAAACTAATACAAATGTGCTATTAAAAAACAATTTTTCATATATAGTAGTAATGCAATCAAAAATAACAGCAAATAAATTATTCATACAAAATTTACAATTTTTTTAAAATTTTTTATTCTCATTTTAATGCACACTCCTTATGGCTAAACTTAGCTATGCTAATTAAAAAAAGGACTTGCACCTCTGACGAACTTTGTAAAATGAAGACGAATTTAGTTAGGAACACCAAAATAAAAACAATAAAGTACTGCAGAAGAACAGTAATGTTCAGCAGAATTAGAATTGCACATTAGATATCTTGCGAGCTCTTTTCCTGCATTCCTAAATGAAATAAAAGGAAGTCAATGAAACTGGTAGAAAGGAATGGCGAAAACGGAAGCCTTGTGAAAAACTTTTAAGCACTTTTTTCCAACTTTTATGCATTTTTTCTTTCACTAAATCCATTTTCCGGCAGAATAACTTAATGAGAAAAAGTAAAGAGCTCTTAACACATAAGGGGAACTAATTAAAAAAAAGGCGTTACTGTCTTAGATTAAGTATTTCATGGATTAAGAATTAAAAAATTTTTACATGGCTTTCTTGATGACGGCGTTTTTATTTTTTTAGTTCATAAAGTTGAAATTTCAATTTTTCTTTAAAAAATGTGTATGTGTTTTGATTAATATTTCAATTATTTGACTCTTTTGGGACAATTAGAATATTCTTTATATTCTGCTCTTCAAGGTTTTAATATATGAGGAATTGAAAATAAAATTTATTTTGATATAATTTTTTTTTTCAAATTCATCCTTAAAATAATTTTCGAGTAAATTTTTAAAAAAATTAAACTTTTTAATTTTATATACTTTTTAACATGATAATCCACCAAAATTGTACAAACTTCTAATGGTTATACATTGTATACTTATAATGTATAATTGTATGCTTCTAATGGGTCAAAAATATATTAGTTAAGTTGTAAAGAAAAAAATGAGTTTTGATTGAAAAAAAATAAAAAAGGAAAACTTGTTTTCCAAATATAAAAGTAACATGTATCTATAATTTTTATTTATATAATATTGCATTTAACAATAAATATTTTCACCCTTTCTGGGTTTTTCCATATAAATGTTTATGTGATCTAACCTGTCCAATGCGTTGGTCTCCTAAACTCTATGCACTATTTATCTGAATCGATATTTAACTAAATGCTAAAACAGTCATCTCTCAGATTTTTTCAGCTGTATAATGTTTTATTTCAACTAATGAATTTATATTTGAATGTTATCAGTTTGTAGAGAATTCCAATTGATAGATTTAAGTAAGTTTAAAAGCAAACAGATAACAAAGCAATTTAGCAGATTTAAAAGAAAATATTTTATAAATTTTTCTGTCAAAGGATGTTTTTTTAAGGTAATTCCTATTTAGCGATTATGAAAAGATTAAAATTAATTCATTATAATTACATTTTAACTGAAGAATATTTTTCTTTTATTTGTACAATATATATTATTTCCGATTTGTTTTTTATATGTTTATGTGCATTGTCAGAAGATTTTTATATCTGTTATCTATAAGAGGGTTGATTTGTTGTCATTATCACTGGGAATCCTCATCATTTGCAGCATATTTATTATTACAAAGATAGATACATAACGATTGATTTCGATTCGTTTAATTTTTGCTTCAAACAGCAAATTCTGCAAAAGTACTAAAACATTTATTTTTGAATGAATTCTTTTACGTACATATTCTAAGCATACATACGCAAACCAGTAGAAGTGTTTCGTTAAATTGTCTTGCATGATATTCAATAAAAGTGATCACCTCACCGCATAAAGTTTTTTAACTTCGAAAATACTTTGCATGGCTTTGGAGAACAGTAGTTACGAAATATTAACCTTTGACATAATTTTAGTAATTTTACTGAATTTATCTTTTCACCGTTGGCAATTTTCTTAGCGATGAATCCCTCGTATACGACTAATAATATTCGAAAATTATATTTGTGTTTGAACATGTTTCTTTCCAACCGACAGAAACCAAAATTTGACACTAAACCACAGCTGTAGTCATAATATCACATAACATATTACATTCCGGGTGCGGCATAAATTCGTGCAAACTTCAAAAAATCATAATGAAAAAAGTAATGCTCAAAAAAATATGTAATAATGCAAAATGCAATGTAATAATGCAAAAAAATTGCGGTTTGCGGGAATATGTTCAGAGAGCCTTTGAATTTTGTTACTTCCATTAAAAAATGACCGATAAATGGCGTACATGTCATACCGAGACTCTTTATGCAAATCAGTACAGCTATAAAACGCAAGGCTGGAAATGGACCTATCACTCGACGCCAGTAGCATGCTATCGCTGCCGGATGGAGCATTAGTGGTGAAATTGTTCTATAAGAGCGGTGAATCCGCGACTAAAGCATTGCGACAGTTGGGGACCGTGAAAGGAATTAAGGCGGAAAAAAAACCCAATTTCAATGAATGGGATATTGAATTTAGTTCGCCGTTTTGAAGAAACGGGAAAATTAGAGGATCGTCCACGAAGTAGCAGATCATCCACCAGCTCTGACCGCTTCCCTGTTGTCCAAAGGGTCATGGAAATGTGGCAGAGACTTCTCCCCGAGACTTCAATGGGGAGTTCCAGTGCACGTAAAGCAGGTAAAATAATAGGAATTCCGGAAAGGTCGATCCAACGCATTCTGCACGAAATCTTGAAGCAGCATCCGTACAAGATAGGGGCATTTCACCAGTTGTTACCAACAGATTACGAGAAAAGACAAGCCTTTGCAACTTGGGTGCTCGCTCAAATGGAACGTGACCCACAATGGTTACTGAACATCATGTGGATAGATAAAGCCCACTTTTCATTGCATGGTGACGTCAATACGTAAAACAGTCGTATGTGGGCAGCATCAAACCCTCGTGCATACACGAACAAACCACTACATTTTCCACATGTGACTGTTTGGTGCGATTTCACTGCGTCCTTCATTCTACGCCCTTTCTTTTTTGAAGAATGTTGTCCTGTATCCGGTTGGAAAACCCGTTCCGTCACTGCAGAACGCTATCTTAGGCTTTTTGAGAGACCACGTTATGCATGCTTTTCAATAAAGACGTGCGTTATCTTTCGTCACCTTCATACAGGATGGTGCTCCGCCCCACGTTGCTAGTTCCGTTAAGACGTTCCTCCTAGACACATTCACTGAGGACAGAGTGATAAGCAGAGGATGCAAAAATGAGTGGGCCTCGCGATCGCCAGATCTTTCTCCAGCGGACTTTTGGTTGTGCGGATACCTGAAGTTTCGTGTCTACCGGGGCTCTCCTGCCACTTTGATGGAACTGAAAGATCCTATTCAAATGGCCGTTAGTGACATCGATGCCGACATGTTACACGCAGCTGTAATAGGCATAGTTACGCGCCTCACTTGATTAATACCTTGTGGTGGCGGTCATGCTGAGCATCTTTTGCTTTAAAATTGATTTAAAATAAAATGTACTATAATGTTACTGTGGTCTGTTTTCCTGATTTGCATAAACCGTCTCGGTATGACCGTGTGAGCGCCATCTATTGGTCATTTTTAAATAAATTTTTTAATGGAAATAACGAAATCCAAAGGTTTTCTGAACCGTAAACCGTAATTTTTTTTCGATCATTACTTTTTTTATTATGACTTTTTGAAGTTTGCACGAATTTATGCGTGCCCGGTATATTTTAGTCATTGCGTTTTTCATCTCTCACATTTTTATATTTATGAAAAAATAAACTAAAAGACGGTGAATTTCATCACATATTTGGTTCCAAATTCGATGTTAAATAACTGCACCATATTGTATCTTTCCAGTTCTCTTCGTTTTGTATATATCGTATTGCCCTATATTCAGACATCTGAACGGGCTGACTTCTTCAAAATGGATTTCCCTAAAATTTGAAAGAAGCCTACAAATTTGATGTAAAAACGATATAACAAATTTCTTTCATCTTTATTGTGCCTTTAGTTATTTTGTTTACAAACACATAATTCCAAATATAGGAATTTTCGGATTAGGGAACACATTCGATCTTTGGAAAGAAACATGGAAATTCGTCCAAATCATCAACTCGATTTTATTTGACGATTAGAATACCTTCTGCATATTTCCTATAAAAGAAAATAACAGAAAACATATACCGTAACATATTATTTTTGTTAATAACTTCTAAAAGCCACTCAATGTTTTAAGTTATTCTTCGAGAATTATAATGTGACCTAATATTTTCCCTTTTATTTTTTCTTGCTAATCGGAAAGCGCATCTATTACACAGAATGATCGTAATGAATATCGAAAAATTGATTAATCGATAATTAGGAAAAGCCTTCCAGCAAATGAAAATTTAATAATAATATTGTATACTGCTTTGTGTTTCATGTTTCTATGTATAACTCATTTATCATTTTTGGCAAAGTTAAAGAAAATGTTTCGAGGATCCAATAATTTGAAATAAATGAGAAAGTAAGTTGGGAAAAGTTACAAAGAATTAAGAATTGAACACGAAAAATATTTGCGGAACTATATGAAATGTCCTTAATGATTGATATTGTAGTCTAATTCTCCGAACTAGACGAAATCTAAACAAAACATAATTAAAAGGGATATTAATTATAGTGTTCTTTGACAAGCTGAAGACAGATGTAGGCGATTTTTATTGAGAGGGAGAAAAGTTTGAAACGGCGAACAGATCGCGGAGAAATAATAAGGTTGCAAGAAATACAATTGTTTCCAATTTGGCAAATCTTTCTTACTTCTCTATAGAGCGTTGTTGGCGAATTTGATTTTATGAAGGAGCGAAATGCCACCATTTCTGGCAAACTCAACTTATCATCTATCTCCTAATTCATTAAAACATACGCCAAACAGCCAACTCGTCAAAATAAATTATATATAGTAAATAAGCCCTTTTGCATAATTTTGTAGTATTATTAATATTATTTACCAAATGTACTAATATTAGTTAATAACCTTTCTATTACCATTAGTAAATCCCTTCTTGCTAATAAGAAAGCGCATCGATTACACAGAATGATCATAATGAATATCGAAAAATTGATTAATCGATAATTAGTAAAAGCCTTCCAACAAATGAAAATTTAATAATAATATTGTATACTGCTTTATGTTTCATGTTTCTTTGTATAACTCATTTATCATTTTTGGCAAAGTTAAAGAAAATGTCAAACAATGAATTCATTTTAAGACTTCCAAAAAGTTTCCACCCAAGTGAAAGCCGTGTGATGAAAAAACCGACTCGATTAAACGATGAAGAAAGAGATCTGAATCTCCAACCGTGGTATTGGGAGTATATCGATTGTTTATGCTCTGTGGGGTCTCATTCACTATACTGGTGATTCCTCAAATTATCAAAACCATTGTATAAGGAAAATTCCCAAATATCAGAAATTGTTTTGATCATTTGAAACATTTATCTTGAAACTAATTTTGGCATAAACGATTATTTATTTTCCTTACGATCTCTCGTTTTAACGACCTTCAGTAAAATCTAGAAATTTGGAGCAATAATAGGTTTAATTTTCAACGTATTTTAAGAAATCAAACTTAAGCATTTAATTTGAAAAATGACAATTATTAATATTAATTTTTACAACTGAATTATTGTAGAGGTAAAAAGCTGGTTAAATTTAAAATCCACCAAATAATTGATTTAGGAAATTTACATAAAATATTTTACGTTATTTTTTCTGGGAATTTGTTTTAGATGCGAGAATCCTTTGATTGCAGATTATCCTGATTTTTTAATTCATGCTATATAAGAAAAAATGTTGTCCCTTTTTATTCTCTTTGTTTTCTTCCACTGAGCTTGTTTTTAGTGATTTTTATTTTTATGCTTTGTGCATAGTACTTTTACTTAGGCGCTCTTCTCTTCACATTAACGTGAATCATGCATTTCTTAAAGTATTAAATTTAATATGTGTATATATTCTTTAATATGTGTATATATTTATGTGTATATGTGATTATGTGATTTCTAAAGACAATGTTTGCTGTATCAACCTTGATGTATGCTGACTTTGAATAACAACATTTGTAGCATTTTTCTGTAATCAACCTCACTACATGGTGACAAAATATATGTTTTTTTTATTAGAGAACTTTGCTTTTTTTAGGTGTATGTAGTTGTGAGTAAGAAAATAATTTATATACCATATATTGGACTTATAAACATTATATAAGGCAAATGAAAGTCTGTTTGCGAATTACAGTACCATCTATCGGTAAAACTTTCAATAAACGATTTTATCTCCAATATCCTCATCAAAGCATTTGTATTAATTTCTAGTTTAGAGAAGTAGAACTCATTCAGAAGTTGGTGCCTTATTATTTTCTTGACAATCAGTTACGTTTAAATGAAAAAAGAAATAATAATTAAATAAATAAATGTAAATCATAACACAAAAAGAAATGCATTTTAAATTCACATGAAGATACCTTTAAGGACTTAAATACATGTATTTTTTATTATTATCACATACTGAGATAGAACATTTGATGCATTATTTTCATCATTTCGTTATATGGTTCCTTCTTAGGCTAAAACTTTGAGACTTGAGAAACTTTATACATTAACCTAATGAATATGCTCATGTTCTTTTTAGTTGAATTAATTTTGGAAAACGAATGCTAGTTCTAATAACAATGTTTTTTTAAGGTACTTGCCATGGACAAGTCCGCTGTTACGAAGACAGCGATATTAAGCCGGTGGGGGAGCGTCTCTTGTTTTTTATAGTAGCGCCATCTAGGGCCAAGAGAACGACTTAGCTACACATGCGTCACAACTCTTTTTACGGGGCGAACTTCATTCACTCATCCACAGATCGTAATTTAGACCTGAATCAGAGAACAGTGCCCCCAGTGGTATTACTCTCGACATGGAGGACTTTGTGACCACAACAGAATTAGACGCGCGTCAGTCACCAAGCACGTGGGGATTCTTCGGCTGGCGGGGTTCGAATTCGCAACCTAAGGGACGCGATTCCAAAGCTCTACCAAACAGGCTATCCCGGCCCTATCTAATAACAATTAATAGTAATATGATATCATTCTTTGCCCTTTTATTATGAAGTTAATGTCTTTCACAATTATTGTGAAATATTTATGAATATATCTCTAAATGTGATCGTAACTCTTTATAGAATAGCGTGGAAAATTATCTGATACAAATGACAATTCAATCTCTCTTATGGATAGAAAACATATAGATATAATTGAATTATAAGTGGCAATTTTAGAATTTGTAATCCAATCAACAGAGATCTGCAACTTTTCAAATCTTTATCTGATTAATTGAAATTAATATAGTCCTAATAAGTTTCTTCCTTTCTGCATGTTGAAATATTACAGTAAACCACCTGTAAATATTTTTGCACTGAAGTATCATTTATTAAAATATAATTATTTGAAAATTCTTCATGAAATGTTAGGGCCTTTCATCTGATTCTAAAACACATTATTTTCCTACAAGCAATTGCAAATAAATTATTAATGAATTATAAGATAGAGTATGATATAACGCAGCTTATTTTTGAGAAGATGTTACCTCTCTGTAACAATTAATTTTTTAAAACAGTTACATGTGATGCTATAATCTTTTTTCTCAAATTTAGTGTTTCCACATTTAGTGAGGCTAAGTTCAATGTTGAGTTTTCTTATTAAAAATCGTTTTGTTTCTTAAATGGAACATATGTGCATGAAAAAATATTTATCGATTCTGACCATATTTTGTTTTTGTCTAAATAGCAAATAAAATAAGGAGTAAGTGCTTGACAATTGGGTTAAAGAGACCTCGAGCGTGTGCTAAACTGCGATGTTAAGTTGAAATATATATATATATAAAAAAATCCAACTGAAAATTAAAATTGACTGGCAGTTTAGTAAAACTGCAAAATTTAAAACTTATTTAATAGTTTTATTAAATGTAATGCAAAAAAAAAAATTTCTAAAAGCAGCATAATGAAAAAATTTTTCAAAAAGTATTTCAAAGTTTTATTTGTCTCATTGTCTAACGTCTCATTACACTACTTTTCTTTATTTTCACTCCCTAATTAATATTTTTTTAAATTCTGTTTCACGTTGCTTATATTAATTATCTATGTACACAAAGGTGAATGTTTATTTACAGACATGTCATACAAGTCTACATTTTTTACTTATTTTTTTAACGAAATGTGGCATATATGCTTTATAAGATAAAAGGATTTTTTAAGTTCAAAAATTAATTAAAATTTTAATTAAATACAAATTAAGGAAGTTTTTGATGTTTTCTAGCTATAGAATTCAATTATGTTTCTTAGAATAAAATATTTGATACTATTTTCAAGCTCAAAAATATTATCGTTTTAATAATACCAATTTTATATCTGTATATATCTAATTTGCTCTAGTTCCAATATTTTTTAAATTTAATTTGATACAAGACCTGTAACAATGGTTTATCATTATGATGAGATTTAAACTACTTTCTTTATTCCTTCAAACCATTCAACCTCTTACAAATGTCAATGCCAATTAAGGTTTTAAAAATTTTTCATTGGAAAAAAGATTTTTTTTTTAATTTCATTGTTATTTATAAATTTTCCATTCTCATTATGCACTTTCCAGTTTTTCCGATTTGTATCGCACTGATGCTACTAAAAATACATTTATCAATCTTGACAAATAACAAGAAGAAATGTTAAATAATTACATCTCATATTAAGAGTTAAATAAGCAAGAAAGTCAGTATTCCTGGTTATAAGGTAGTAGCCAAAACTAGTTATTTAGTTATGAAAATAAGTCATTATTGTATGTTTCCTATCTCTGTCTTCTATCAAAACATCGATAAAATATTAATTTATTGGATTATTTTAAGATTCTATTTGATATTTATTTTTTCTTACAGAAGAGACATTATTAGTGATTTGACTAGTAGATTTATCTGAGTTTCAAATAAGAGCTACTCTGTTTCTGCTTTAATTAGAGCTTCTATGTATTTATTTCAGGAAACTCATTTCATTAAAAATAAAAGATCACGAATTCTATCATACAAATTCTTTTATTCATTTTAAAAAGGCTCAATCTTCATTCTCACAATCCTATTATGAGAATTCTAATCCCTTTCATAGCACGAAACTACATCTCTACAACCAAACAAAAGATTATTCTGCAATTATTTTTAGAATCAATAATTCCTTGATTCCTCGTTATCTCTTTGTTTCTGATAAATGGAAGTTTTATCTAAAAAAACACATCTGAACTGGAATCTTGAAAAGTGAGTATAAGGTATTGAATTTATTTTGTGTTTATTATTTTAATAAATATTTGTATATCAGTTAATTGTGGACTTTTGTTTTCTTATTTATTAAGAAGGAGCGAATTTTTACCACAACGAAAGCTTATCAGTACAAATGTATTTCCTATATGTTTGAAATACGGATTAGTGTTCTTAAATCCGATTATATTAGTTCGGCATGATTTCGCATTACTAATGTTTCTGGGACAGAGGCTTACTGGGCATTATGCCATAATAGGGATAAGTGTATTGAAAATCTAAAACTATCATAATGTTGAAAATTTTTGGGAATTGTTAGCAACAGAATTTATTTAATTGAATCAGAAATTAAAGGGAATTTAAATAACTGTTTATTTAATATGCAGTCATGTCTGAAAGATCAAATTGGTTTAATAATATAAAAAGAAATCTAACGAAATTATATTTATAATTAGCAAAATAAATATAATTTTATAATGAAGAAAAACAAAAGAGGCTTAACTTCTGTAATATTTTTAAATATTATTTTGTCTTTAATTGGCGTCTGAAAATTGTGCTTGAAATAATTTCTTGTTAAAACAATGGGCATTTTTCATGATGCATTAAGTGAATCAACCAGGAAATATTTTTACACAATTTCTTTTTCAAATGATAATTTGTCAGAAGTCACGTTTAAAACAATGAAAGAATTATGACTTTTATATATGCTTTTATTTTAAACGCCTCAATCGATCACTTTCATTTAATTTTTAAGTTAGATTAACAAAAACATATGCTCCAAAATACTGTTAAAGTAGCATTTCAAAATTCAGACAGAATTATCCATATTTTCACAAAGTTAGAATTTATGCGTTATTAGGTACAAAATGATGTCGCACATCTGAATCATTTTCCTCACAATTTTGGTCTGATTAAGATGAGCAAGTCTAGAGATGTTAATGTACCAATTAACTTTGACCAGTAAAAATAAATGACAAAAAAATTAGAATAACGTCAAATTTTTTTCCAACTATTGCAAATATTCCATTCAAAAGCTGAGGATAACAGGAAGTTCATGTCAACTCTCAAAGACGGTGAGATAAGATATTTGTGATAACTGAAAACTTCAGTAACTGGCTACAAACGTATTAAATTGAAGACTTGTATATTCCATACATGAAATAATGATCGTAGTTATTTTTAAGAGATATCACGGACCGAAGTTATATTCAAGAAATATCAAGGATCGAAGTTATATTTAATCTATTGTTTAGATACACTGAAGAGCCAGAAAGACTGGTATAGCAGGCTGTATACAAATAATGGATGTGTTCAACCAGTCAGCGTAACGCGATGCAGTCAACAGTGTGTATATAAGACAACAGGTGACTAAGGAGGCTATTACATCAATTCTTGCTGTTTCAATGGAAACTTATCAAGATTTAAGGGATTTTCAACGAGGACTAATCGTCGGCGCACGAGAGATGGGGATTGCATTTCCGAAATAGTGATGAAATTTGGATTTTCCATCCCTACCATTTCAAGGATGCACCGCGAATATCGGGTTTTCAGTAAAACTACAAATCTCCGACAGCGGTGCTGCAGGAAAAATACTTTGACAGAATGGGATCATAGACGACTGAAAAGAATCCTTACATGAGATAAATATTCAATACTTCCTCAAATTGCTGCAGATTTGAATGCAGTCTCATCAACAAGTGTCAGCGTACACACTGCGCAACGTACTTTAATTTATATGCGCTTTTACAGCCACAGGCCATCTCATGCACCATTATTGACTCAGTGGCACAAAGCTCGGCGCTTTGCCTGAGCTCGCCAACACCGTCATTGGACTCTTAATGATTGGAAAAACGTTGTCTAGTCTGCCGACATTTCCAATTGTATCAGGCAAACGACCGTGTACGGGTGAGGAGAAAACCCCATAAATCCATGGATCTTTCATGCCTACAAGGAACTGTTCAAGCTGGTGGAGGCTCTGTGATGGTATGGGTCGTGTTCAATTGGCATGAAATGGGACTGTTGTTACGTCTAGACTCGACCACGACAGAGCAGCGGTACGTTAACATCTTTTCGCACCACCTACATCCATTCATGCACAGTTTGTCTTCCGACCGACGTGGAGGTTCCAACAGGATAATGCGCCACCCACCAGGTCTACAGTGACTACCGAATGCACTTTTCTGAATTTCGTTTCCTCTCTTGGCTACTTGATTCTACCTGACATAACATTATCGAGCATATCTGGGATGTTTTGAAACATGCTGTCCTTAAGAGATCTCCACCACCTCACACTCCCCATGGCTTTATGGACGTCCCTGCAGGAATCAAGGTGTGAACAGTCTACAGAATTTCACAAATTAGTTGAATCCTTACCACACCGTGTTGGAGCATTTCTGCATGTTCGTGGGGGCTCTACACGATATTAGATTGTGTACCAGTTTTTCTGGTACTTCAGTGTATATCCATATTATAAAAATAATGTACATTCAGTTTCCTAATAACGGGAACAAGAATTTTTATGTAAAGGAAATAGATATGGAAGAGTGCTTATTAAGTGTACTTGTCATTTCTTATTTTTTATGATATTATTTCTTATTCTATATGAATTAAAAATATATAGAATATTATATATTAGGAATGACTGGACACTAGACGAAAGAAATTTTCATATTATACTATTCCCTGAATTATAATTAAAAAATATGCATATATGAGGGGGAAAATAAAATTAAGAAACCAATTATAAGTTGAAAACAAAATTTTACTAACTTGCGTCTATTTTAGAAAGAGCGATTGTTAGCTTATGGCAATTTTGTCATAGATTAAATTTCGTGTATAAATTCAGCACATCAAATATCATGGATGCTGTAACATTTATTTTAATTTTAGAATCCTATTTAATGAATTGTATTTTATTTCGTCATAATATAATATAAAAAACTTTCTTACCTTACAAATAAAAAAAGTAGATGGGAAATTAAATTAAAAAGTTTAAAGATAAAAAAACAACTTAAGGATAAATTTATTTTAGGAATTAATTATTTTTAAAACATTTTATTTTCTTTATATAATTAAAAATAATATAAAAATCGTTTTTATTATTTACACTCATAACTAGGAGAACAGTTTGAAAACGCGCATGTGAAAAAGGATACTCAGAATTTACAATTTAACATTTCATATGTATATCTTCGTAAATATATCTTTAATAAAACAATTATATTATTTTATTTAAATAATTCTTGAACTAAATTACTTCTTAATTACTAATTGAACTTTCTTAATTTTCAAAATCACCAATCGTTGTTCCACAGTGAATATAGTACATATATTTATGAACATATGTTGAAATTTAAAGTGAATATGTTTAATATTTTACATATAACATAAACGTGCTTGAGAAATAATAAGTAAGAATTAATAACAACTAGGGGTAAATCATGAATAAATAAAATCCACAAGAATGCTTTGATGGAAGCCTGGAATTTTCTAAGCTCTATGTTTTCATTATTCCGAAAACTAGCAATGTGTCTCCGAATAGAATGAATTTCCTTTGGAAACGAGGAATTTGTGACTTCGCATGCCTACTCATACATATTGAGAGTTCAGCATATGCTAAACAGATGCAATAAGTATATTTGTGTAGAAACATTTTTCTGCGAATCAACCGACTTCTGAATTATGCTTTACATTCCAAAAGTACGAAATACTTTTATCTATTCTACAGTATTATCAAACTGCAACATAATTTTAAAGATAAATTAAATTTTTAAAAAGAAGTTTAAAATATTATATTGTGCTATACATTATTTTCTGTAACATTAAAAAAAATATTTCCATCTTTATCTTCTAACTTCTTTCTTAAAATGACACACTAGAGATTTTTAATAAGTATAAAATGTTTTTAAGCAACAAATTTTTCAAAAGAAATTTGAAATATGGACTTATTTTTGATGACAACAAAATGTTTCTTTCCAAACAATATTATTGATGAAAAATAACAAACTGTTTGCCAATAAACTGTTCAGAATTAGTGTATGCCATTAAACAGCTTCATTTAGCAGTCTTCTCATAATATAACATTTTGCACTTAGCTAAAATGAAATCTTTCAATGCATTTCTTCTTATCTTGAGTAAAAGAGATGTAATTGTTATTAATGTCTCATTATTATTGTCTCATATCAAAGCTTATCTCATGTGTAACAAATGCAAATAAAATTGTTCAGATTTTTAGTTTGCAGTTAATATTATTTTCGTACTTCAATTTAGTATAATGAATGAATAAATACTAATAAAATATGCATACAAATTCCATTGTCTTCCACTTTTCGATGTCTGCGCTATGGATTAAAAATTTGGTAATTGCTTAACTGTGTTGTTGTAATTTTTAGCTGGTGTCTTGGACTAAAAAGTAAGGAAAAATTCAGCGTGTTACTTTCATCAACATTTCCATACTTTGATCATACAAGGAACGTCTAAAAAGTTCTGTGAATTGATGAATATCTCAGACGCAACGTGAGTGAGAAATGAGACCAGGCGCATGCGCAGAGTGGGACCTATGAAAAGACGCCCTGTAGCAAGGAGCTCAAGAAATTGAAACAGATTATTCTTCTACGGACAGTCGTATGGCGTGTATGCAAAAAATCGTGTCAATTTGAAATGGAGTAACGAATAATCATAAGTTTTGTTACAAATTGGAAAAAAAGGTTACTGCTATGCATCCAGCATGTTCACATACAGCCGAACAGGACTGGTAAGCGGAGTCTGTTGCATGACATCGTTTGCCTCAATACAATTCGTGTACGTAACTTACATGGTCGAATGCCATGTAACTGTCCTAGAACATCCAAAGTACTCATCTGATCTCGCTTCTGTGGACTTCTTTTTGTTTCTGTGAAGGAGTGTGTTTGTTCTTCAAGGAGATCTTGAAGGGCACACGTTTTGCAGACATACTAGACATCCGACGCCGTGTGACAACTATGCTTCCGTCCATTCTAAAAGAGGTCTTCGCTGACTCATTCCAACAGCTTTGTCAACGATGTCAAAAGTATATTGAAGTCAATGGATGTAACTTTGCAGGAGAATAAAGATATTTTGTTCCCATACATTTGTTTAAAAGTCGCTATCAAACCAAATATTTGATGGAAAGTAGTTATATCTGGCAGTTGTACCTTTAAATACTAATCAAATATATGGGAAAAATAAATCAATTCATAGAAAAGAAAATTATTTAACAGCTAATAGAAGGTTTTAGCTAACATATTCAATAATTATCTGCTTGGAGTTTTTTGGTTTGGTTTGATTTTTTTGGCGCAAAAGCCATTTTTGACCATGCTGCGCCATGCTTGGAGTTTGAGGATGTGCATAAAGAATTCATTGAAATAAAAGTAAAATCAAAGTCCAGTTTAAAACTGTTTAAGAGCTTTTTTTCCCCGATATTCTCGATATTTTTTATTTATTTATTTGCCAAATCCATTTTCAAGCAGAAAGACTTCATCAGAAAAAAAATAGAATGATCTTATTAAAAAAAAATTACTTTCTTACGGAAACATCTTTCACACTGAGTATTAGAAAAAAAGTGTCTTATTTGCACTTCAGCACCAGATAAAGAAAAGAAGTTCTATGACCACACTTTGAACATTTTACGGCAACTTTTATGAATGCAGCTTTTAGGCTCACTTTTTTAGATTAAAAAAAAAAAAACGAAGATTTGAAATATATTTTTTTTTTATTATAAGATTCCTTAAGCCAAGAAATGTGACAACAAATCACTAAGTTAGAAATTAAAGCTTGTCAACTTATTTTCTTAGGTTCACATAAAGCATAACATTTTAAAATAAAGACAAATCTCCCAGTTTTACTTCAATTTATAAATTCTGAATGTAGATAAATTAGCTTTTCATTTTACACTTTCCTAAATACACATTTAATGCATGGTGATGAAGATTATTTGTAAACATTATTGCGAAGACCGCACTTTTATCTTCCAAAATAAAAAAAATAAGTGACTGTTGCCACAAATTGCTTCAATGTCTTTATAATTAACATTACAGTTCATAATGTATCAAATTTCATACTTAGTTTATTTTTCATGTTAGTCAAAAAATTAAATAAATAAATCGACAACTTCTACTTTCTGCATCATATTAGAAACTATATAAGATTTCAGATATTAATGATTTGTCCCTTTTTCTACACATATTTTGGTAAAACGATATTTGCATCTCTTTAAACTTACTTATTAACATACTTCTTATAATACTATATTTCATTCTTAAACTTTTTTAAATATATGCTTAACTTATGTATTTCTAGTTTCTTGTATACGTAGCATAGATAAATACATTATAATCGTCAAAATATTCAAACTCCAGATTTTGATGAATCTCATCGTTTTATATTTCCCTGAGTTCGAAAAACAAATTTTTGGTAAATGTCAGTCAATCTGTCTGTCTGTCTATGACAAAGATGACCCAGAAACGCTATGAGATAAGAAGAGAAAATTTAGTAAATGGTTTGTATATCAAATTCGTAGATTTCTATCAGATTTTGAGCAAAATCAATTAAGAAGAAATTTGTTTGTATGGCTGTTCGAACATGATAAGTGCAAAATGAAGAGAGATAAATGGATAAAATTCGGCTCACAGATTAAACATTTATAGTATAGACACCTATTAAATTTTGAGCCAAATCTGTGGGAGTTGACCATTTGTTGAAATGTTCTTTCAGAAACATAAAAATGCGATAACTCAATGAATTAAATATATCGAATTTGGTAGGGGTTTTGTGACTGCAAAAGTAGTTTTATTTCAAATTTTTGTTTCAATCGGTTAGAAAAAGCACATCTAACGCACATATTCAATTTTCGGGTACTATTAATAAAATTCGAGGCATTAATGACCAAAAAATTCCCCAATGAATGATAGATCTAGTAAAAATACTAAATTCACGCCAATATAATATACTATAAATTATTAACTGTTATACGTTAATAATGCCAATTCCATGGAAATATTGCCCAGGACAAATAATTACTTTAATGTATGCGATAAAGTTTTGGAAAGATCACTTCCGCTGGTTAAAATTAAAAAAAAAAACACAATTTATAGATAGCATTGCCAAAGAAAATTTGTCTTGAAAATTATATAAATTCCATAAATATGTTGATAAATTTAATTACTTGTCAAAATATCAAATGGAATCACGGAATGCAACTATATGCATTTGTTCTGTCAACATTTTGTTGTCTACAAATGCTAAAATTTTAATGAAATGTTTATCGAATTTCATTTATCATTAGTAGTTCTCGTTGAAGGCTCCTTATTAAACGAATCCATTGGAGTTTACGAAACTTTATAGAATTCAACACTTGATAGAGTCCTAATCCGTTATGAAATTGGATTTTGATTACCAGGGAGAAAACAATTCGACCAGAATGAATGCTTTATTTCTGGATCTCTATAGGACGCTTGCAGACATAGTTATTCTTAATGCATCGGGAACTAATTTGACGTTAAATTTCTAATAATTTGGTCGGGGGGGGGAAAGAATTCGAAATGTGTCAATATTTCCAATTATGCGTATGTTTTAATAGTTTGCTGAGATGATTAGAGAATGTCTTTAATGTTGTGGAAATCTTTCTCCAACTGTGTGTCATCTCTGTATTTCAGGGGGTGTAGATAGAAATTAAACTTCTATACTATTTAAAATTATGAAAAAAATATTTTTGAGATAAAGGGTGTTTCAAAATTATGCAAGATTTGAATTTCCCACCACCCACGCAGTAAAGTGTTAGCAACCGTATTAATAAAATCATTTGACATTAGATAGTTTAAGGTAAAAGTTTATAAATGGAACGTTACACGATAGAACAACGTGTTTTAATTGTTGAACAATATTAAAATATTGAAAGTCTGGCTACCACAGTTCAAAAATTTGGGAATTGGCAGCCTAGATGGTGTGATTTAACACCATTGGATTTCTTTTTATGGGATTATATAAAATAAAAGGTCTATGCCAACAAGCCGACAATCACGCGTGCATTGAAGAAGAAATTCAACTCTGCATCAATAAAATTCTGCCTTTTTTATGAAAAATGGTCATGCAATATGCAAATGGTCAAATTGGAAAACTTCGACAAAATAGTGCGTATAGGCTAGCGAAGTCGTGCAAGCTATTTACCCTATGTGTTAATTCCATGCATAACAATATTCTTTGAACTTTTAGATTCAATAAAAGTATAATAATTTAAAGAAAAAAGCCTGTTTTTTTTATTTAACTCAAATTTTGCTTTAACACATTGTTCTATCATGTAGCACTTAAGTTTTAATATCCCTAAACTATCAGCTGCCAGTGGGATATTTTAATAGGGTTTCCAACACTTTTCTCCGGGAATTTGCGAAATTTAAGTCTTGCGTTAATTTTGGGATCCCCTTTATTATGCTTATTCTTTTATTTTTCTTACATAGATATTGAAATAATTCCAACGATTACAACTGCATATTACTGTTTTGTAAACAACGATAGAAGTAAAAATTTAGAAAATAAAAATTTAGAAATAAAAATTTAGACACAGTATATATGATAGACTTAAATGTATATATGAACCAATCAAATATTATCAAGTCCCTTGACATTATATCGGTATTAAAATTATAATTGTCCGTCTCAACTTTCTAACTCTATAACAACTCAACCAATTTTCTCAGTATTGTAACATCATTTTTATATTTCTGATATAAATTACACAGACATTAAATATAATCTTTTTTCTTTACATTCACCAATGAATGAAAATCTTACGGTTAAATATTTGAAACAAAAAAAATTGAATTTCATTGCAACAATGAAGAATGTTGCTACAAATACTAAATAAAAATATTTTTTAAAATGTCATAATTAAAAAAAGTTACAGGAATTAATGTTATTAAATTTTAAAATGGTATAAATATCAATTTTTTTGTCATTATATTTTAAGAATTTGCGTGGAAAATTCATAAATCTCGTTTAATTTGAAATGAAATAAAATAAATTCTAACGAATGGATATATATATATATATATATACATATTTCTGGAACCAACAATTTACCCTGTAGAGCATCAAAACATAAGTACATAGATTCACATTTAAATTTATTATTAGTAGATATTTTCTAATTACCTAGCAAAACCTAATAAAAATTTTAAAAATAATATAGAAAATTTCTCTTGCATATGCTACATAGACAGACTATAGATCGCTACTATCATCTGCCATCTATCTACATAGAAAAACTGCTGTTGTCTTATAAATGATCTAATTTACTTTATTGAGAGTTAAAATTAAAAGCTTTAATCGCAAATTTGGCTTATGTATTTCTATTTTAATTGAATTCACAGCAATTAGATTATCTAAATAAGACGCACTACATCGTCAAGTAAATGAAGCAAACTGAATTTGAAAGAATATGATTTAAGTTATTTTGGGCTAAAAAGACTCAGCATGGAAACAAAATAATTTATAATTTTAATTTTGTTACACACTTTCGTCTTTGCATAGCTGTGTTTAACACTGATTCCTCAGAAACGGTGCAGTTTTAAAATATTCCATACCAGATTCCCACTCTCTAGTATATTTTCTCAGAGCGTTCTAGCTAGTGATTACTTCATTTACAGAAACTCATTAGAAGGTCGTTTACCATTTGAATCAGCACACTAATAGAATTTCGATTGCTGTAGATCGGTTTTGGATTCCTAACAGGCCCTTCTACCAACACTTGGATTATTGGACTGATTTCTCTCTAAGCGTAAAATGACATTATCATTCTATTTATTGTTCTCATGAGGGCTTATTGATTCTTATTTTAAATTAAAGGAAATTTGGGTGTTATGTAAATTCATCCACAACAAGCATTTCGCATCTAAAAAAAAAGATAAGATAAAAGATAAAATATAATAAATACTGTTTATCTTGCATTTTTAAACTAATAGTGTTCAAATGAAATCATATATTTTTGTCCTTTTATGCATAATTGGTGGGAAAATATTTTATTGTAATAATTGATTTTCTGTCCCCTAGCATTTTTCTAAGAATTTTTTTTTTCTTTTCAGTTTCAATAGTTACATTAGAGATAATTAACATTAAAGTGCCTTATTAAGAAAAATATTTATATTTCTAATTATATTTCAAGATTTCTTATTCATGACTCCTTGCATAATTTAGCTGATGTCAATTGATTTTTTTGATAAAAATATGAGAATAATTGAGGTGTCGATTCTTTAAAGCGTGTTTATTCTTCTTTTATAACAAGCATCAATTTAACCTTATTACGAAGTTTATTATGAATATTAAAGATTTTTTTGAATAAAGAATGTCAAACAAACGCACTAAATTAATGATATCTGATTTATCTCTTCAAATTAAACTGATATTCAGCGCATATAGTAAAGTTCATAAAAAAAATTCATTGAGTTTTTGGAAATAAGATATCAAATTTTAAACAAAAATAGTATATCGTCTGAGTAATGAAGAATAATTTTGAAAGGAAGAGAAATAACTTGAAAATAGAAACATTTATTCTTTCTATTTAAATAATAAGAATATTTAGAATAAACGAGCGATTTCTGTGCGAAATTAGCAATATTCTAGCACAAAGCAACAGGATTATATTAAAAATGTAAAAACTATGATACTTGGTTCTTCATAAATAATATTCATAAAATAAAATATACAGTGAATGAATCTAACCTATATGGCAAATTACACTGAGGATAAATAATTTTTTTAAATAACACTTCATCAATATGCCATTGAATACTCATTTTAAAATGAAAATTTATTAATATATAATCTTATAATTATTTTAAAATTAAAATGAGCCATTAACATGATGCTAGAGCTGGTTTCTCAGGTTGATTGTAGAATAAACCATAAAATATCAACAACAATAACAAAAAAAATTCACAAGAGTAAACGCCAAAGCCTAAAGTAATTAGGAGATAGTTTATGTGTAGGAATTCGTAATGTTCAACACTTCAGATATTTTTGAGCAAAAAAAATCAAACATTAATTTATTTCATCTACTACATTAGGTAACGTACATATACAATCTAATATATATGTAATACTACATAGAGGTATATACATACACAATCTACTAAATATCTTTATTTAATCTTTTATACTCATTAACTATCTAATTCTAATTAGATTTCCGTTCTTCATATCTTCTATTGAAACAAGGAAAACACTTTTTTTTTCTTATCTAAATATTCGAAACCAAAGCAAGGGCTTATAAGGAATCCTTTTAGTTTTTTTCTTCTTATCGAAAATAAACCCCTTTTCCGAAAAAGGAATTGCGAAAAGGATTACGTTTTAACCACAACAACTTTCTTCTTGCAGATTAAAAGAAAACGATTTAAATTTTGCCTTAATTTTCAACTCTATAAAATATTATAAAAATTTTAGTTCCAGCTAAGTCATTACCAGTTATTTATTTTTCATTGGGAAATTTTTTTTCTAGATCTTTTAAAAAAATAAATTGGAAAACGAAGCATTAATTTATGGTAAATAAAAATAATTTTAATAATTTTTTTGTAGACACTTTTGCAATTCATGTGATTTTTTTCTCAATATTTACATATGAAAATTCAAATAGCAGGAACTTTCCAAATTTGCTTCTTCTGAATATTTATCTGTAAATTATTAATTGGTGTCATGACTCGCAGGGGGAGAAATAAAGATTTATAATGAAGCACAAGTAGTTTCACAAACTCACCACCTCAAAAAAGATAATAAAACATATTCTTATTTCCTATATAATATTCTAGCCATCTATAAATAGATGTAAAAGAATTTTTTCTTAATATCGTTGATTTCTATGTAGACATCTGAATTTGAACTCTATTTCCAAGTTTAAGAAAATAAAATAAACATTCTGAGACATATTATTAACCGTAAAGACTGCATCCGATTATAATTATGTTATACAGGCCGTCTTTGAAAGTATCGAAATATATGTAAAACGATAAAATTCACTGTTCCTTCAAAAGATGGAATGGCAATGTTTGTGAGTAGCGTAGTTTATGGCAAGGTACTTCCCACGCAGAAAAATCATTTTGATAGACGAGATTCATATCATTAACTTTCCTTTTGAAAGTAAACTTCCTCCCTTTCTTTCGTTTTAATAATAAGCATTTAATAAGAATATATATATATATATATATATATATATATATATATATATATATATATATATATATATATATATATATATATATATATATATATATATATATATATATATATATATATATATATATATATATATATATATATATATATATATATATATATATATATATATATATATATATATATATATATATATATATATATATATATTGAAGTAATAAAGCTATAGCGAAATGCCATATAGCGCCATCTGGATTCGATTTCACCATTGTAAAAGATTTTTAAAATATAATGTTACGAATCTGTGATGCTGCTTCCCAGCATAGTTGGTTCCATAGGAGGTACCAGAGTTTGGCGACAAACTTGGCGGCGAATTTGGTGATTTTGGCGCCAAAATAGATTATACCTGGAACATCGAGGATTTTCTCGATCCGTCCAGTAGGAACCGAGATACGCCTCGAACGTTCCTGATTGATTGAGAGGCTTCTAACCCCGCCTCCTGAGACTTATAAAAGGAGGCAGCTGCCAGAGGAGTCGTAGTCGGAAGCGACAGAGAAGAGTAGTCGGAATCGACAGAGAAGAGTAGTCGGTATCGACGGTGAAGAACGAGTCTTCCAGGGATTAGCGGAGCAGCGACGGAGTCAAGCTAGTGCTGAACTGAGCTGTGCGCTACTGTCTGCAGTAGAGTCTTGCTGTATGCTGTTGTTTGCTGCACGTCTCGGCTGAAGATAATCGTCTTCTATGCTGTATATAGTTGTCGTATTTGTGCTGTCCTGTGTGTCTTCGTATAAATAAACGTCGTTGTTTTATTTTCTACTGCTGATTGAGCGTTCTCCACACCATATAACTTTCACTATCCAAACGAACCCCTAAAATTTGGCAACAATAAGTAATGATAGATACACTAGAGAGTGAATGCTTAAATATAGCAAATTGTTTTGAATAACATGTTAAACTGCATTCATGATAACTTTATTTAAATGGCCAGTTCATAATATTCATATGTAATCAGTGTATGATTCGTATCAAAATATTTTCACCGAAAAAACATGACTTTACAAAAAAAAAAAAAAAAAAAAAAAAAAAAAAAAAAACGATTGAAGTTTGGTTTTTGAGGTATTATTTATTATTAAACGCCATTCGTTCATTTATACGTAAAAAGTATTTTAGGGAAATGCTTTGCTGAAATTCAGATTTTCCCGAGACAAATATTGAAAATCCTGGAAAGATTTCCATATATTCAACTCTTTAAAATAAATTGAAATATACGATGTCCTCATTTATTAACCGGGATGCGAAATTTAAAAAAAAACATTGATATTTAGTTAATATTAATTACTATTAATTTATTTAAAAACATTTAATAACTCTAAATAATTTACACAATAATTATTTTTCAACGCAAAATATAAGAAATGATAATATATATATTTTTTTATTAGAGAAAAAGCAACGCACAGTATATCCGCAAAAGCTTAAACCGCATACCATTAGAAAAGTTCTTAATAAAGTGTCCGGCTAAAAATTAAACATGGGTAACTTAACAGATACTATATGCTTATGTTTTGCGGTTAAGGTAATCAAAAAAAATATGCTAATGATCATATTTAAATATGAATAAAATGCATTTTATAAATTGTTGCTCACCATAGGTATGCCTTATATGATAGGGAAAAAAATGCAGAGAGCCAATAAATGTGAACAAAAGATCCACATTGTTAAACAAAGCTTTTGTTTTAAAAGCAAGAGAAACCCAATTGACTTGCATAGCTTTATTTGCTGGTCGTTATTCTCAGAACAGCTTATTTATTTCTACACATCGTTTATTATAAAAAGGCTATTTCCAAGGAACAATGCATATTTATAAATTTTGTTTATTTTTATCAACAGGATCAGAAACTTATTGTTATTGCTTGAAAAAACAACCGATATGACTTTCAATGGAACTATCTAAACAAAATATAAAATGTTTTGTTTCCTTGTTTATATAGTATAAATAATTCTTGTTAAAGAATGAAGTTTAGAAAAATGGATATTAGATTCTAAAAAGATAGTATTTTGCCATCGACTTTCTTTATAAATTTCTTAAAGATATACTTTATGCTATTTTTCCTTCCTTGCGAAGCAAAACCTTTAAGTGAAAGAAACTGGAATCTAATGCAGACTCTTTTGGCAAAGAATCATTTTTATATGTCATTGAGAAATGATATAATATAACGTAAAATAAATTTAAAATCCCTACCCGAGCATCTAGTAATCACAAATGATTAAGATTTCTTGCAATTCATCCTGTCTTTCTTCAAAGTTATTTCAAGAACTATCGGATTTTTGATAAGTAAAAAAGATGTTCTCTTTTTTCCTTAAATGAGATAATGATAAGAAATATATTATTCACAAACACATAGAAATACGCCCACAGGACAGGCTTTAATTTACTTGAAACATGACTTACTGCACATAAAATAAAATCTGCCACTCAATAGTGGTTTCCATCGTTAGATTTATCTCTCAGTTATTACAATAAAATTCACGTCAAAGCATTTATAATATTTTTGGTCCACTAAAATAAAAATTTCATGAAACTGATGTAAAGGCATAGCTCAGTAAGATGTATGATAAATAAATATATTTCATGTAATAGATTGATTAGATGAATATCTTAGATCTATGATGAATATTTTACGTCTTTTGCTGTTATTTACTGACGACTATCTATCATTCATAGAGCTAGATCAAACAATGTAAAGGGAACTGAATAGATAAGCAATATGCGTGGAAATATGTACATTGGATATTTTGATTCTTCTGTATTTAATCTAATTATATTTTTGTAAAACAATTAATTTCTTGAATTTCAAATATTTATTAAGAATTTGGATTTATTGTCAAGAAATACAGAAATGTATAAGGATGTTTATGCATACGAATACAACCACTTACCCTTAGTTCAAACATCTAAACACCCTCAGTTCAATTTACCCTTAGTTCAAACATCTAAATTTTTTTCTGAATGATTATGTTCAAATAACATTTTGAATTTCTTTGCTTCGTAAAAATCTATAACCAATTTTGTGTCTATTAATTTCCTTTACCCAAAGGATATTTTCCAAATTGCTTCCATTTTATCTGTCAGTTAACCCTGTTCATTGAATAATTTTCTTCAATATCCTAGTAATAGAAAGTTGTTTCAAAATTTAAAGAAATATAAACTTTAATTTCATAGTTAATAACAGTATCGTGTTATTCATAGAACGGTTCGAGTTGAAGAAGAGGAATAGAATCTCAAGTATCAATCAGTCCTCATAAAAGACATTTTTATTTTAAAATACTATTTATAAGGCTTCTATTACGTTTTCATTTAAACCTAAATCCTGTATCTTATCTTAATTTGATCCTGTATATATTTTAATTTGTTTTGCTTTATTTGTTCTAAAAGGAAGAAAGTTTGTAATTAATATTTGTGGCTGTTGTCATATTAGAATTGACATCTCGTTCACTATTGCTACAGAATGAATGACCCTCTTAAATTATTTTTATAACTGTATTTTCATTTTAAATCTATTTTTCCACTTAACCCTTTAAGGCACAGTGATCTCAATTGAGTCCACATAATCAATTTTTTTTCTTAGCCGCATATGTCGTTAAAATTTGCTACAATGGCTTCAAATGAAATCCAACCCCGCTAATTTGTTTTCAAATGCACGAAAATATTTATAAGTTGTAGTTTTTATTTCTTTATTGTGTATTTAATTTAATTTAATTAATTTTCATTTGAAATTCAGTAGTTTTATGTTCTGTGACTCCGATGTTCTACATTTTATCCTTCTCAGAATTCTATGATCAAATAAATAAATCAAGATAATAAAAATAAGAGTTAAAAGAAAGAGAGTAAGTAAATGTATAGGCAAAAGAAACGCGGATGAGAGCACGTCGTTTGATAGTCCACAGATACCTACAGTAAATGCAATTGATTGACTGATTTGAAGATTATAAGCAACTTTTTATTCTTTAATTTAGAGATACAGGAGCTGCAATCCATCCAGACCCATCTTAAAAAGTGGGTAACTCATTTTTATTTTATTTTTTCTCCTCATTTTCGTTCTTTCAGTGCTTTTTTCCATTCTTTTTTTTCTCTATATCTTATCGGCTTTTTATGAATTTCGGTTCTCTACATGTTGTCTTATTTCGTTTATTGAATATTCCTTTCCTTTTATTAAAAGTTTCTTCTCGAAAAAAAAAAATATGCAGACAATTTTATAAAGTAATATTCAGATAAAAACCTTTATGACAAATTATTGTGAATTATTATATGTAAAAAAACTATGAATAGTGCAGATGATTAATATCGTATATCACTTGACATTCATTTTTGACTAACTTTATACAGCTGAATTTTGGAGAAAAAAAGTATGTAGAGGGCGGGAGAGAGAAGGTCTGATAATTTATATGTTGAATTACTTCTGAATTAATTCATATAAAAACGATGAACATTGCAGATAAATAATTGTACATCTTACTTGACATTCATTTTTGACTAACTTCATCCAGCTTAATTTTTAGAAATAAAATTATGTAGGGGATGAGGAGAAGGAGTTCTGATAATTTATATATTGAGTTATTATTTAAACATTATACAATTTGTATTAAAATTATAAGGAATTTATACCATATATTGATTATTCAATGTTTAAAATACAATAAATTTCTTGTGTAAATTTGAAAATAAAACTTTTAAGTTACTTGTAGGTTAAATACCTTTTCTTATATCATTGCAATCTCTTGAAAAATAATTTTTTGTCGTACTACTAATTTCTAAACATAAGAGTGGTTTCTCAGGGAAGTTAAAATAATGGTTAATGTTCGAAATTTTAGTAAAAAATTAAATAAAGGCTGCTATATTTATTCTATTATTATAAAATAGAAGTATACAGAAAATGTATATTTACAAAAGTTTTATTTCATTGTGTATGAGAATTCAATATTTCATGATGAAATTTTTCTGCAATATTATGTCTGTGTTAATAAAAAAATACTAAGCATTGATTGGATATTTAAATTATCATATACTACATTAAATATAAAAGCTAATTCTATTCTTTATCTTTTGCTTTTATTTTTTGTCATTTTTATATCTTTTCTGATAAAAAATATCTAGACAAAATTCTATTAGTTCAATCCATTTTGCAAACTAAGCATTAAATTTCTCAAATAAAATTAGGTGCTGAAATATTTTTGAAAATTATTATACGAAAATAAAAAGATCAAGTACATTTGTATTAGTACAATGAAACAAAAAACATAATATTTACAATAATAAATGTTTTAAAATATCAGTTTAATAATATGCCACTCTATTTTCTCTCAATTTCTGCAAATATATTTCATTTTGAATACCAGAAATAGACCGATAAAATAACAACTTTTGATGTAATAAAAGCTGAGGGTGGAATAACCATTACTTAAAAAAATATCTGCTGATATCAAATATCATGGTTTCTCAAACAGAAAATAGTCATTACATCGATGTACATTTACTGAATCGAAGTTGTTTTGAAAAGGAATGCTATTATTTTGTTTCCCATGGAACTATTTCTTCAGTACAGATGTAACTTTAGAAGGTTCACTGAAACGAACAATTTTGGAGAGACATTTGTAGTTTATATAAACTTGAAATCATAATTTTTTTTTTGTAGGGTGAAAGAAAAAAGCTCAGAAATGGGTTTCTGACATCAGATAAAAAAAGTATTCATTCTGTAATTTAATACACCAAATAGATGGAAAGTTTTTGGGAAAAACACAGAAAAATTGAAAGAACTCTAAAAACAAGTTTCTTTGTATGCATTTGTCTTAAAATTTTATAAATAAAAGTTAGAAAAGGTCTGAAAAACATTTCTTTAGATTTTTAGTCTTTTATCGATAAGAAATATTAAGTCAAGTTAAAAAATTAATCTAATTTAGATGACACATCGCAAATTCAGTTCACGTAGATATCTGGAGTAATTTAGCTAAAGATTTTATATAATAATAATTATTATTATTTTCTTAATTTTCATGTTGTATTAATTAATGATTTCTGAAATATTTTTAATCATTTCTTCAATCTAGGTGAATTAAATTGGATATGTATTACATAGAACACTTCAACTTCTTAACTTCAGAAAAGAACAACACTTCAAATACTTAAAACTGTACAACTTCTCTTTTCAATTTGCAATTGACAGGATATCGACTCAAAATCATACCAAATGATTAAAGGAAAGGCACTAAATCCCTCTTTCATGAAAGTAAAAATTATGCTTATAGGGTAGAAGATTTCTGAGTGTTATGGTCCAATGAAAATGTTTGAAATTCGTAACTGTGTCAAATTTATCAAAAAAAAAATCATCTAATTGTTACTGCAATTTAAAATGGGAGGTATTTGAAAAAACAAATATATTTCTAACAATAATTTTCTAATATATACATCAGTGTTGTTTCATAGAAATAATTTTTTTTTTTTTTCAAACTGGGATTACAACCTTAAACTTTTGAAAAAAAATATTGTGTTTAATGAATCACACTTCATCATATTTTATCAAAATACATTAATATTTTATTTCTTACAAGTACCACTTCTAATAATAAAAATGTATGCGTGTGTGCGAGCGTTGGGACTGTACAATCCAGACTATTTTAATTTCAACTACCAAATTTGATACATATGCACATTGGAGATGTTTAGTTTAGTTTAGTTATATTCACGTCCCGTTTGAAGCAAAACTAGGGCTATTTTGGGACGTACCTCGTAATTTTGAACCGCAGTCAGATGACGATTGCGACACCTGAGATGGCACCCCTTTCTCCACACCACACCAGTGGGAGGACGTTTGGTCAGGACGGACTTAACGTGCAACCGACCCTCTTACACGACGATTCTTCGGGGGAATAAGGTCTCGAACCTGAAACCCTCTGGTTCCGAAGCCGAGAACTTACCACCAGGCCACCGCGGCCTTACATATACATTGAAGAAAAGGAATGTGCTATTTGGAGTTTTTTTTTTTGTTGAAATTTTTATAATTAAGAATTAAGTTGTATTTTGATGTTATTTCGTGACAACTTACAAAAATATAATTGCATAAAAATGAATTTTATGTTGTGTTAAAATTTTTTAACTCTGTTTATAGTGATATAAACTTAATAATCAAGCAAATTTTTTCAAAATTTTGGCATCCTTTTATTTTTATTTATTATTTATTATCTTTATTTCAAAAAATAAATTATATTTTAAACTTAAAACTCGAATGGTTTTCAATATTTTATCGAATATTTGATCGGAGGATTTTTTTCCCGTTGCTGAAACTAAAGAAGAAAGGTCCTGTTTAATAATTGAATAATTTTCAAAACAAATAAAAAATGAAGTTGCAATAACACAAAATCTAGAAAGCTAATAGGTCAAACGCATATTAACCTTTTTAATGCCGCTATGATGCCATGATAAAGGTCTCACTTAGAAAGGTTTATGCATTCAAAGAAGAGAACTACGCAAAACAATTTAAAAAATATAACTTTAATATTTAACAATTCGGTAGTCACAGACATGAAATATCGAAATGTTAATTGGAATGAAATATAATCAATATGTCTGACATACCAGTCAGGCATATTGATTATATTAATTCCAGTTAATGATTAACATATATTTATTTCATGGTCACCAGAAGCAAGTATGAATAAATACGCTACGCATAACTGCAAAGGAGTATTAAATGTGATGAGAGACTGATTAATTGATTTAATGGGATGAAAAGATTTTAAGTGTATCCAAAATTTAAGAAGCTTAAGATTAAAAAGGAATTTATTAAAAATAACTAAGGTTCAAATCTAAAAACCCATTATCCTCACGATTTCCGTTTAAGACTTTTATTTATAAAATGTATTATCATTTATTGTCTTTTTTATTTATCTTTAATGAACTAATTATATAAATGTTGTTAAAATTAAAATATATGAACAATGTGCATTTAGTTTCAATAGATAATGATTACGATTTCTGATGTATTTTTTTAAGCTTTAATTTCTTAGATAATTTAAATTTCAATTATTTTATGTTGCACATTTACTGCTAGAAACAAATAACCAATATTTTTTATCATATAATCGTGGGAGTATATGAGAAGCTGGTTCAATAAGAATTATTTTTTAAAGAATTAAAATGATTTCGTATTAATAAATTACATCAAGTTTTACCATTAACCAGTGAAGAATTATCCATGCCTAACCTACACATCATCTAAGTTAATTGAAAAGTAGTCGTAGTTGCTATCCAGCACGAAGTCCTAAAGGATATCATGAGCCACAGTTAAATCTTCACTAGGAGATTATGATCTGCTATTAGAATGGAAGTAAACAGAGTTTAAATCTTGATAATCCCCCATTAGCATAAAATGATTAACAGCAATGTTACGAAAGTTTCACAATATTGTTCGGCATTAAGAATATCGAACAAATCGTAAAATCGCACAATGTTTTGTACTAATAAGGATACCCTTCTTTTAGTAAAAAAAAAAAAAAGAAGATCAAATTACTTTTTGATCCTCAAAAATTGGAATTAAGTTTCTCATTTTCTGTCGAAAATAATTTTTTATGAAAAAATTACAAATAATAGTTAACATGAACTTCTTATTTGAGAAACGGCAGTTTTAAATATAATAATAATTTTTAAATTCTTTATGAATGGGAAAAAAATTAGGATTCTTTATAGATTTTTTTAAAAAATCAGTTTACTTCAATTATTTTTTTACATTTCAAGAAAGAATTATTTTAAAACCAAAAATATTTAACTTCTGGTTAAAAGGCGAAATAAAATTAAAAGATGATAGCAAATTTTCGCAGAGTGCTTTAAACCTTAATACAAGGATATTGACTAAATAAGGAAAGTATAATTGTTTGCTCTAAAATACGCTACAAAAGGTTTTTATTGTCAATTCAAAACTGTATTATCCATATTGTATGTGAAATACTATTATCTGTTGAAATTATATTATATTCAATTGAGATTATAAATGCGACTGTAGCCTTTTCGAAGAAAATTATTTTCTTTATGAATGTTTTTTAATGCTAGTGTGTTAACTTTTATTATTTCCGAAGCAAAATTTGTTCCTCAACCAGTAGTTGCTATTAAAATTTTGTTAGTGTTTGATTTATTTAACTCAGTAATGCTATTTTTTACATTAGTAGTGTAGTGTTTAATTTTTAAAACAGTCGGTTCCAAAATGTTGTGAAATTATTTTCCAATAAAGAGAAAACAAAAATCTAATGAATAAGATAATCTAAGAAAAACGAGATATATTGAAAATGAACATTAAATTGAATCTATGACTGTATGAAAATATCACGAATTGTGTAAATTCCCATTTCTCGAACTTATATATTGACTTGAAGAAAAGAGAAATCATAAATAAAAGCTGCCAGAAAATGGTTTTATTTCAATATTTCAATTAATTAGCTTAAAATTCATAATAAAAGCTAAATATAAAATCTAAGGAAAGCACAGAAAAGTTGAACAGCAATTAAATTTTAAGACTAAGGAATTAATATACGACTTGTTAAATCGATGCAAGAACGATTATTTACAGAATCTCCACAAAATAATTACGTGTAGAATTATCTCTCTCAGTTCTCTGGAAACGTTTCATTAAAATGGAAATATATCTTAAATTATCATATGCCAATAGCTATTTATAGAAAGTTCATCAATTTTAAAGGAATTCTTGCAGCATTTTCGACAGATAATAAATTTAATAAAACTCATCAGAAAAATATTTTTCAACCTTTTTTGTACAGTAATTTCCCTTATGTGGCTTGTAGATACTTTCCGTATATTTTTAATGTAGTCAGTTTCTTGTTGCATATGAAAAAGCTTTTAAAGAGAAGTTTTTATTTAACATCAATATCTCTGAAGCACAATAGATATCCAAATTGGTATGAACAGAACCATTGCTTTTTAAATGCCAGTGAATTTTCCTCAAAATTTGAAAAAATGTTCTGCAAAATTCAAAAGCAATATAAAAAAATACTTCAATTTTGAATCTGTTTCTCAGATTCACATTTGGAGTTTTCAGACAAGGATAAATTGAAATATATTTTTCTGCCTTTCCGCAGTTTGTTATCTAAAATAAAATATTGATGCTTTCGTTTGGAATTGTCAATGTAAACAAATAAAAAAAATTCTGAGTGTATTTAAATATATGTGTATTAAATAATGTAAATACTATAAACATATTTTTATATTCAAAATATAATTATGAAAATTGCTCTTATTTTGTCATCCCTAAAGACTTGTTCAATTTCTACTAAATAGAATAAACGAATTTCTGTTACTAATATACAAGACCTGCTTATTGGAAAATATTTTAAAATAAATTATGGAACTAATGACAAAGAATTATTTGTGTTCACGAGATATTTAATTTTTGACATAAAACAATTTTTAAAATTTGGCTATTCTTTGATTATTTTTTAATTACTTTTATATTTCTGAAACACATCTCAAAAGTGAGAAAATAATATTTTTGAATAATTACAAAATGGAATAAAATATATTTTTTTTCCATCTCAATATTTTTTATTTCGGTATCGGGTGAGAAAACTGTAGGCATTGCTTCTGCAAGATCTGTATATTTTTCTTAATTAAATAAATTCTAGAACTTTATATATCAAAATATTCATCCTAATAAAAATATTATTAGATAAAAAATTGAGCATTTTTTAGGCATTTCATTTCAAAATACAGGAAAATTTAAAATTCTGTTTCAGAAATTAAGGAAAAATTGTCATAAGATAACAATTTTTAAACAAAAGTCATTAAAAAGACAATTTTTCCCTTTTAATTTGGATAATGAATCTATTCTCAATAATAATAAAAAAAAATCAATTGAAATTTTCAACACTGTCATCTTTTCCATTCCATTTGGATGACTCATCCACTAAATCATTCGATATTTTTGTTTTTCTACAAAATATTCCTCACCTGTCTAGTTTTGGGGTTCTTCGGATCAATTAAGAAGATTCACAATAAGGCGTGTTACAAGGACCATTCCATTTAATCATTCTACCATTTTCTTACTATAATTAATCTATATAAAAACAGAAAAATGATAAGTGATAAAAATATCTTCGTAAAATATATTTTCGGTATTAATCATTATTAAAGTTCAAGAATATTTAAATTGAATTTATTTACGCTATTACGATATTAGATTTCCTTTATTACTTTTGATGAATTTTCATGTCGAGAAGTACAAGGCAAACATTTTTTCTGAATTTTTTGACATTTTTAATATTTATTTATACTTTGAAACATACGGAAACCTTATTGGCTTTTTGCATTAGGAGTATAATTCGGTGCTTGACCAAATAAGAACTCTGATGTGTTCTTTAGAAATTTATAGCTCTTCACATAAGAATTCTCTAGATTTACTAAAAGAATTCTCGGAACTTGTTTTATTCCTCAAAAGAATTTTTCTAATTTCGCTCTTACCTTCTTTTGAAGAATGTGGCGAAAGAATGTCAGACACTTTCCTTTGAAATGTAAAGAGAATTAAACTAACTATAGGGAAGACAATAATTCATAGAAGAAACGCATGTGTGAAAAGACTTACATAAAATGACTGAATATAAAATTTAAAAAAAAAAAAAACGTGTTCTCTATTCATTGAATTCATACACCTAAGAGAAAGAGAACTAAAAACAAAGCAGCAGAATCGAGATAGGTAAAAGTTTTAGTTTTAAAAATCAATGCATGTTTATATTTTAATTTTCAGTATTTGTGATAATTATATAAAGAATAGTGATTCAAAATGAAGTTCCGGGAAAAAAAAGAATTTATCTTTTCTGATAATAAATGAGAATGTATGAATGTTTATACTATTCAGGCTACCAAACTTAAGCCGAAAATTGGTTATTAAATTTGGAATAAATATAATTTGGAGGGTGAAGGACCTTCAAAAAAATTTTGGGCGTGGACCTTCAAAATAATTTTTTTTTGAAAAATTTGAATTAGAATTTTAATTATCTAAAACTTAAGCGAAATTTTAATATTTTTTCACGATGATTTCTGAAAATACGAATTACATACCTATCAAAATTTGATTTTTGAGAAAAAATAACTGAGGAAAAATTATTTTTCAATCTTAGCTACCTTGTTTATTTCGATGATTCAAGTTTATACAAACCAGATGGTGATTAGTGTATATTTATTTACTATTGCATTATTTTCATCTAACCACTAAGAAGCAAGCTTTTTAACTGTGATGAGTTCCCTTTTTATATTTCTTAGGATGATTTTTATCATTATGAGTTTAAATAGAAATAATTTACTTTCATTGTATTTTAGCTTGACAATTTAAAATGTACTAATAAAATTTATTTCTATTCTATATTTTAATTCCTTTAATTATTTCAGGAACCCTTCAATCTCCATGGCTTAAGTTGGATTGAATTCTAATATATTTTTAAGTGGCCAAGAAGAATCTCTTATATTAAATTTCTTCAGAATCCCACCGGTGAATTTATACACATTCTAATTTGCCTTGATAGTAGTTTTTCTTCTGAAGGGATGATTAAAAAAATGAATTACTTTGAATTACTTACTTACCATACTTTTACTTTGACACAGAAATATATGAATCAAAACATATATCACCAGCTATTCTATTTGTATAAGCGACCCACCATGAAATCAAAACTGCCTGCCTCATGAACAAAAGAGAGGAGGGTTTCCATATGCTCTATTTAAAATGCAAAGTATTATATTTCTTCAAAATGTTCACAACAATTCAGAAGTGTTCCTGCAGCTCACACACGCATAATACATGTTTAATTTTTATGTAATTAGAATATCATTCAAAGCCATTCTTATTGTCAAAAAAATAACAAAAAAAACATTATAGCTACGATATGTTTGCGATATTGGCCAGTATTCAGAATATTGAACATTATGTAGATATCGTACAATATTTTATACTAATAGTGATCTTAGAATTCCGTTTTGAAATTATCATATTTTTCACATAAATTTGTTGTTAATATTTCTTAACTCATTGCAGCCTGTTTCCATTCCAGTCCCCCTTAAAAATTCCCGTTGCCAGGGCTGTCCTGTAGCTATTTGTGTCAATTGCCCCCAACTGAGCCCAGCACTAGCACGCATTTTACTCTGGCTTCAGCTCTGCGGCTTGTATAATGAATTGCTGGCTGGCATGACAGGTTGTCTACGCTTCATTACAAAAGTCTCAAACTTTGGGAAAGTTTAGAAAATATTCTATTTTTTTCTCCTGAATTAATTTTTTTTGAATAAATGGACTTGATCAATGCAATAAGTCCATTTCAGCTTCCTGATCTTGGGTCCTAATTCAATTAACGCTTCATCATTTTTAATTAAATTTATTTTTGCATCATTAACAGAAAAGACAAAAACTTCTGCTCAAACATATTACAATAAAATGAAATAATTAGAAAGTCTTATTCCCCTTTTTTAAACTATGAAAATAAATATATTTTAGGTCTTTTCAGGCCATGATTTTTTTAATCATTCAGAATATCAAATTTCGTAAAGGGATGATGATGTGATGCAAAACCGCAGAAACCAAGATGGCTCAATTTTATGTTCACAAACGTTCTAAGACCATCTCAGTATGTTATAAAGTATGTCTTTGAAGCAGTTGTCAACATTTGAAATTTAGTTTTTACGGAGAGATCAAATTTCGAAAACAGTTCAAGCTTTTCAAAATTGGTCTCTAAAATTAAAATTGTTCAAACGAATAAAATAAAAATTCTCTCATATTTCTTTAAAGATTGTTTAGCCTTTAAAGTTAAATGTCATTGTTTTTCCCTCGTATGTTTTAATAAGACATAATATTCCTACTTGAGGAAGACATTTAAGTCCCTTTTATATGATTCACTGAATTCCAGAATGCAAATGCAAAGCGGTTAAATTTTAATAACCTTAAAGGTTTAATAAAATTTCGTGCCTCAATCAGGGTATTAGTCAAATGTTCATCGTAAATAACATTGTACTCATAGAATCTTTGAAATTATAATCCGTCATGAAATTGGATTCTTATAATTGCATCAAAAACAATCTAATCAAAATTGATACTCAGTTCGCAGTTATCAATAGGAAGCTTAACGCTTCAATTGCAGAATTGTTTATTCAATTTGACGCTAGAACTTCAATAATTCAAACTATCGTAAGAGTAGTTAAATTTGAATGTATCATCGTTTCCTATTCAATGTATATTTCTGTGAATCTCAAGGTCCCATTGCTGTGATATTGTTTATATTTTCCAAACTGGGGACCATTCATAAATTTCAAAATATTTGAAATCCAATAAGTGCCCTCTATATTTCATATTTCAAAATAATATTAATTGAAATGGTAAGTATTACGAAAATTATCTTATTTCAAATTTAGAAGTCATTTTTTTAATAATTGTTCAAAATATAACTTTTTCCCTTTTCCCTATTTTAATAATGATTTAAAATATTTTGTATTAATTATACGTTAAGATATTAATTATCTATTAAATTAAAAATACATCAGATTTCTAAAATACACTTTTTAAAATTTTGGCTCTACTTTCTGGTAAGAAAGAAATTGTTCTTATGATGTTTTTCACTTAAAAATATACTTGAATTCAATCTTCATAGCACATCTTAAAGTGTAAGCCGTTTGAAAAAAATCACATTTTTTTCTCTCTTACATACTGATGATTAAAATGATCATTTTGTTAAACATTCAGTATTAATCAAATTGAGTGAGAAAATGTCAATTTAGAAATATTCGAATGAAACACAATTCTTTTAGCACAAGTACAAAAAATTTAATTAAATGCTAATTTAAGTTGCATATCACTGTGATATTATATTACAAATAAATGTTTGCCTTCTTTTAAAATTATATGCTCTATATATATTCGGTATAATAGGCTACTTTGGGAGAATATATATCCTCTTTCCATATAATTATAAAATAAACACTAAATCAGAGGGCTTGTCCATGGCAAGTGCCATCAGAAACCACAACGACATTAAATAAACTAATAGTGAATTCAATAATGAATAAACATTGTAGAAAATAGAATATTACACTTGGAATTGTCTACATATAAGTGGATATGAAATATTAAATTATTTAAATAATATATTAAAATATTTAAAAAATTATTTATTTTTCATGCGCATTAGATGGGTGAATTAGAAGATTGGACGAAAAGGATAAATCCTGGTTTAGGTGTTTTTCAGTGTACGAACAAATACCGCATCACAATCACATTCGCAGTAGAGTTTCTTACATTTCTTCAAAGTGTAAGCTTACAGTTTTTTTTTCAATTATTATTTGCTATATTTGTCTCATATTGTTTATTAAATCCGAATATTTAATGAAAATTCTATAAATTGAAAGATTCATGCACATTAAAACAAACATATCCATAATCAATATTATGATAAAAATTATCAGGAAAAGATAATGGATATAGTTTAATTTTTATTCATACAAACTCTTACAAACAAAATTTTGTCACTTCTGTAGACTCGCACCATTCACATTTAAGACTAGATTATTTTATCTATTTAAATCCTTGGACGAATGTGCAGCTCATTAACAAGAGCTCATTTGGGACAGATTATCATTGGACTTAACCGTCCATCAGAACTCCGTGTATAATGTTTTGAGTCTGTTTGGAATTCGTGCAAACCCTCACTTCACTCGGATTAGTAATCTGCATTCCTGTACGAACTCACAATACCATTGTAATTCTATTGGTAATAAAGCCATCTTAGGGTAGACGTATAAGGGTCACTGCTCACATAAGGGATTATTGATTCTACATCTGACTCGGCAGAATACGTATTGGTACGTTAATCATTGCGTGAAATGCTAATTTACTTACTAAGCTGACGCGTGAGCTCTTTTTTCTTTCTTCTTCTTTCGTGATCTTATAAGTTTCTAATTGGAAAATTTTTCTTTATTTATTATAAGATTCATTTTCTCTAACTTTGAATAATAATAATAAATATAAAACTAATATAATATTTTATTTCCCTTTAAACTATCTGAACTTTCTTCTTCTTTTATGTTTTTTTTCTTTTCGTAGTTGATAAATAAAAATTCTTTTCCTGTAACATTCCTTTATTATTTTTTTTATTTCATACTTGCATTTACAATTATGCTTTTTGCAGGCATTTGCTATGTAAAAAAAGGGGGGGGGCTAAGTAATAATAATTTAAGAAAAAATCATGTTATTATTCATATCGATGCTTAATGTTATCATTCATATCCATATTTTATAATGATTTTCTCAAAGCTATGGGTTATTAATTTTGTATGTGAATGTAAATAAAACTTCATGAAATAAGAAGATATTTTAATTAAATATTGATAATAGCAATTTGTTTTAAGACAAAATAAGGCAAGCATGAATTTGAAGTATAAACGAAAATTAACTAAAATGCAGAGTTCCAAAGCTTTTTTGATATGCATCGGGAACTGAATCGCGGCCACACAGGAATCTCCTTTTCAGAATATAAATAAGAAAAAAAAAATGTTAAAGTTCAACAATAAAAAATGATGCAGTTTCTTGAGTCCAAAGAACACTTGTTAATATTAGATTAATTAATTCTAAGAGCGTCAAAACTTATTGGAAAAAATGTTAAAAAACTTTTTCTCATTTTGTTTGGTAAAAATGAGTGGGTTTTGTATTGAATTTCTGGGCATGTATCAAACATCAGATTTAAATTTGTTGCATATAATTGTGAAACTGTAACATCTAGACATTTATGTTCACGTACTGGGAATTTTATACTGCGTCATTTAGTGACTTCAACAGGCGACGCCAGAGCATAAAAATTTAACATTGGTAACTACGTGACAAATTATATGTAAAGTATGAACATGCTTTCTTAAAAACATTTTTTTACGTGTGCATGTTTTCATTTGAGATATTTTTGTAAAGAAATTCTTACAACATTTAATTCATTCATATTTTGATTTAATGTAACTACAATATGACATCAAAATGGATTTTCCTGCAATTTAGAAATTAAATAAGAGTAAGAAACATTTTTACCCATTTAATATTTTCATAGCAGGATTTTTTTTATGTTCAACATTAAATCGGAATTTGCAAGATATGAATTCAGATACGCAGATATATTTTTAATAATAGAAAGGATATATTATGAATATACAAGCTCCATTTCATCTATATATCTTTTTCGCATTTTAGGTATTTTTCGCTAGTTTTTGATAGGCATCAAAAAAATAAAATGCCATTAGTATTATCATGACATGTTTGTTAATATTTTCCCTAATGCAGAAAGCTGTTTTTGTATTTCACTGATGAAACTAACATTGTAGTTAGTGTTCTAATTTTATTGAAAAAAATGCACATTTACTTCCCTCAGTAATCAATATGAATCAAAAATTAAGGAACAGCAGAACATGTGTTGAAAGTTAAGTTTTGATATGCAGTATATTACCGTCTACCTGCCCCAAATTAGATTTTAAAAATTCAGTAATCCTTCAAATGCTTCATAAGTGATTAGTGATGCAGGCATTATAAAAAAATAAACTTCATCTGTGAAATTCACAAAACTGAAGATGTTCTTCTGTTATATCTTCAGTCTTGAAAGAATTTGGACAATTCAGAATAAACAATTTCTCGATTGGTATCTTCTTTTTTTTCAAATTTTTTTCATTAACTCTTTAAATGAAGATTATAGAATCAGGAATCATAGATAATAAAGCATTGCTCCATATTTCCTGAATATCCTACGAAAATTTTGAGCGCCTATATTTTTTACGCAAGCAAAGCTACTCTCATCTTGCAGATATCTTTCTTAAGTCTCTTTCGCCTTTCAAAAAACAAGATAGTGCAATTACATGAAGCTCAGTTATCTATATTCAACATGCGCCTTTATTTCACCTTTTTTCGTTGTATTACTTCCAGGCAGGACAAATGCAATTGCTGCATAAGATTTTTAAGTTATTCAAAAAAAGTACATTCATGTCCGAGAATCCCACAAAAGAAAAAAAATGACCCTAGATGTGTATAAATAAATCAGGAGAAGTAGTAAAACTAAACCCTCTGGAATAATGTGCTCGAATTTCAAGTTGAAAGAAATTACTAGATTGAAGATAATCGTAATTGGCAGAATATGTATTTGTAAAAGGATTTGCCGGTATGATAACTTGTATTTCGAAAACAGTATGTAAGCATTGATATAGTTAGAGGGGAGTAACTATGTCTTAAAAAATTTACATTTATGCTTTTTAAAGTGGCACAGATTAGTCTGGCAGTTAGAATGTTCTATCATAACCATTTTTTTTTAATTTTCCAAAAAAAATAAATAAGTAAATAAATAAAATTAAAGAAAAAAAACTCATTGGTTATATTAATTTAAATTAAATTATTTTAAAATCAATCTTATTTTGTCGTATTTTGGCTTTATATGTAAGTTGCCACACAAACATAATTTTTTTTAATTGACTACGCAAGACTACAAGTAAGCGATTTCATAATATTAGACTGATTAGTACATCAGATTTCTAAATTTTTCAAGGTATTTCTATTAAAATATTTCACTATTTATATAAAGAAAAGTCTCACAATAATGCCATGATTTTTTTAAAAATGGAATTCTTCGAATACTTTTAACTATCTTTATCGGGATTATTCATGTTTGGATTTATTTCTAGGAATTATATTAATATAAACAAAAATTTGTTGTAAATTTATTTGCCCAAATAAGAGCTATCTATCATTAGCTATCTTTTTGATGAAGAAGCAAATGTATTCGTTTTTTTGTAAAGAATAAATATTATGAAAGTTATAATATTATGAGTTTAAATACTCATATATACAAAACTCAGTAATCAGTTTTTAGGAAATGCAGTAATTTCCGAATCCCCCCCCCCTCCAAATGAAATACTCAAAACAACTTTATTGAGTAAAGGTGAAATTCAATATTTTGATTCAAACAACTAAACAAGTAACTTAAAATGTTCTTTTTAAAGAATTTTAGTGATTTCATCCGTTACTCAATAAATAGTTAATGTTATTTCCTAAATAACATAAATTGTGTGAAGAAAAGTTAAATCTGACAAAAGTTAAATAAAGCGTTAAAATTTCCCGCGTTTCTTTAGTTTTAGAACAATAAATCTTGAAATCATTTCAGCTTTTTTTTGTTCTCTTGTGTGTTTAATTCAATTGACTAATAAGCTTTATATAAATGTATCTTTAAATATCTTTATACTTATTCAATTTAAGGAGACGAAGAACCAGAGTTAGGATCGAGTTTATTTCTCTTACGTCTATTGTCTTTTCATTTTTTTCCCAACAAAGTGCCTTAAGCTGATCAAAAATACAATTTTTCTGCTACATTTTTTAAAACTCCAATTGCTATGTTTCATCTGATAACAAATAGACAATAATAATTATCGCTGCAATCATTTCATTAATCAGAAATCCATTACCTTAAGTAGAGCATCAAATTAAGTCAAGTTAAATCGTTTTCATTACCAGTAAAACACCGAAAATGTTATCAACTCTTCGTGTTTACCTCATTCGTTAACTCGTTTTAAGTGCCAGAGAGAAGTTTTCTCCATTTATTTAATCCATTACGGTAATCTTACTTTCTTTAGTTCAATTAACTTCGCTTTTTCCTTGCTATGAAATATTTAAGATCGTGTGATTATTTGTGACATCATTTTATCTCAAATGACTAGACTAATTATTTCTTTCTTTTGTGAAAATCTCAATAGAAAGAAATTTCATAAAAGTTAGTATAACTGTGATAGAAATGGTTCTTCTTTATATTATGTTATACATACACATACATATTCGCGCGCGCACACGCACCACGCACGCACTCACTCGCACACTCGCAAGCACACACACGCGCGCACGCACGCACGCACACACATATATATATAGCATGCGTGTAACGTATGTCAGATGTATTCAAATGGCGATTTGACTTCCTATAACGACAACATATAAAGAATAGTATTTAATTTTTATTCATATTAGTAAATTGATATTTATTCGTTTTACTGAAAGCTATAAGAGATGCATAACAATGGAGACAGAAATAACTAAATATTCTTGAAATAATCACTTAAGTCTGTAACAGTAAGGTTTAACAATTCTTCTTCAACGAATTATTTCCTCTTAATTGAAAGTTCAAATGAAACATTGATTTTTAAAAATCAAAAACTGATAATGCAGTACACTATTTCATTAATCAAAAAGTATTTTATAAATATATTGAAAACAAAACCAATTACAAGCATGAAAATATAATGAAATAATTAATAAAATGTATTTATTAAAAGAAATAAAAGAAATTACAAAATTTTAATACTCAAATGAAACACTGTGTTTAAATTATATTATAACAAATTAAAGTAATAATAATGTGTGTTACTTACATGAATTTGAAATTATGATAAAAATATATTGTTTATTTCTATTCCTTCAGATGACGCAGTTGAGTATTGTTATATAATTGATCTAAGCATTGACGGACTTATGTGGCAAGCAATGAAATGTATGGCACCTGAGTATCGAATAATTTATTTTCAAAGCAAAATTACTATACATAGTATATTTGTACTTTCAAGTAATTTTTAAAAATAAATAATTGAACAAGTAATTTGAGATTCATGATACACTGCATCAGATATGCAGAATATACAAATCGACAAAAGTATTTTTTTTTAAATTTATCCAGTTATCGAATTGCACAAATAATGCAAGTTTATTACTATCTTTATAGACTAGAATGTTCAATTTTGCTGCCATAAGAATATCTCAACTAAAAAGATCTTAATTAAGGTATTAAATGTAATGAAAATAATAGGGTGAACGATTTTTAAATTAGAGAGAGTATTTATAAAGTAAAAAAAAAATATTTATGTGAAAAAAATCAGAAAAATAAAATGCAAAATTGATTATATAGTAAATAACTTCTACTGATTTCTCGTTTAGATAAATCAGTCATCTAAATTAATTTCAATATTACAAAGATTCTGTACCTAGTAGTAATTAGTATTTTTAATGAGAATAATATCAGAAAAAGAAAAAGCCAATACGATTATATAATAAATATCAAAAGTTGTAACATAGAATCAATAATTAATAGTCTATCCACCCTGAACAACTGACAACTCATTTGAATAAAATAATGAGCTGGTGATGATTGAGCATAATTTAATGATGCTGGTCCACAGAGAATGAACACTAATTAATAGTTCTGACTTATACTATAGAAGCTGGAATACGGCCAAAAATGGTTTTAAGCATATATATTACTACATTAGAACCTTTCGTAAGTATTTAATGGCTAAAGTTTTGGAAAGAAGAGCAACTAAATGAAATAAAAAATCACATTTATACTTAATTAATTCTCTTTAATATTAGAAATACATTTCATGCTATGTATATTTTTATTGCTAACTGTACAGGTGCAATATTACTGATAATGTTTGACAGAATATTTTTAATATTATTAACGTCATTAACATTTTCTGACGGCTCTAGGAATTTATTCCAATTCAAATTTGTACTATAATGCCATATTAAAATAAATTTATTAACTTTAATGTGATTTCTTCCCTCAGTTACACACACACACACACACACACACACACACACACACACACACACACATATATATATATATATATATATATATATATATATATATATATATATATATATATATATATATATATATATATATATATATATATATATATATATATATATATATATATAAGTATTAGAATCAAGTTAATAGAAAAAACAAAATCAAATAAAAATTAAACCAAAAAAATTATTAAAAAAATATTAAAAAAAGAATCCGGCCTGAAGACTTTTTCAAGGGTCACCCTCTGGCAGGGATTCAAATAAAGGGATTTTTTCTGTGAGGACATACAGACTTTGTCTAATAATGATTCCTCATGACCCGAAAATCCCCTGAAATTATGCTCAAGAGATATACCATTTTAACAGAAAGGAAATACAAAATAACAAATTAGAAAAAAAGAACCACAACAAAGTAAAAATACAATAAAAACAAAAACAACATTAAAATTAAAATTAAAATTAAAAACGAAAAAGCCAGCACATACCATCCAACAGTCAAGGAAACTTTAAACAATCGATTGTGATTTCCTGTTTTTAAAAAAGTTAACGGTAAATTATGTAAACAGAGGTAGGCACCCAGCGCCATCTATTGAGTGATCCAATATGCAAGTAAAGTTCTATTTTTATTTAAGCCAAAGGATTAATCCCAAACCATACCTTGTTTAATTAAAAAATTGACATTACAGTAATTTCTAGGAAAATCATTTTTAATTAAATTTTTAAGGAGGATATTTGATGCTTCAATATAAGAATTTTTATTATTGCAAACCCTTTTGATCCTGTTAACTTGTGAGAAAATTAGATTTTTGAAAATTTTAGAGTTTAGATTGGAATGGTAGTTACATAGTTTTGTTATTTTAAAGTTGAAATCATCCCTTTTATCGTATATACCAACTATTGTTTTATCATTAGCAATTTCGATTTTTAAATCCAGAAAGGTAGCCTCAAGTTGATTTTTATTTGTATCTTTTAGAATTAAATCTTTTGGATAGCAATTAGTAATAATATTAGTATTGTCGAAGTTAATCAAAAGTAGGTCATCAATATATCTCCACCCGTTTATTAAATTATATTTAATTATTTTTTTCTCATAGTAATGCAGGAAAATATTAGCTAAAGCACTTGAGAAAGCTGTCCCCATTGGAATGCCCTTGACTTGTTTATAAAAATTAATACCATTAAACACGTAATTTTCAGTAATATTAAAATTGGTTTTGGTTTTAGTTTAAATAGGTAATAAATTTTAGTTGCGATTGCGAAACTGTTTTGTTTCGTTTTCATTTTAGTTTCGTTTTCAAACTTTTTCTTACTTTAGATTGGTTACTTATATATATATATATATATATATATATATCAATTTTCAAATTTCAATAATTACAAAAACAATTAGAAAAATGTTCCTGAAATATGCTTCCCCTCTAAATGAACAGTAAACGATATTAAGCATTAATCTTTGAATCATAATAAAATAATTGCAGATAGAAAATAAAAAAAAGTCACCGTTTTATTAATTATTATAGTCTTGTTACATAAACTCTGGGATGCAGTTGATGACTGAAAATATAAATTACAGTATAATCATAATCATAATCGATTACTCAGATCCGTCCTAAAACAGAGGGATAAATCTGAATGTCAGGACTTCATGACAACATGAGCCAGATGTATGATTGAGTCCCAATGGTAAGGCCACATACAAACGCTCCCAAAGGAAGTCCGTATCGTCATCGGCAGGAGTAATATACCCCACACCATTTTTTGTAACTACCAGGGAGGCAAAAACCAACCACCATCCCAAAAGTTTCTCATTTCTATATCTGAGGTCCCCGTTGGAATGAGGAATAAATTACAGTATAAAACAAGAATAATATATCGATGTTTATAAAGAGTTATTTATATCATGGTAACATGCATATGTATAAATGGTTACTCTTTTATATTTTTTCCCCTTTTTCTTTTCCCCACAGAATACCGCTGAGCTTAGATTCTCTAGGATTCCTTGGCAGTTGAATACGTATACGTGGAAATATTTATTAAGAAAATAAATATTTGAGTTTGTATACTGTACATAAATTAATAGTACAATACATCTATGAAAAAAGGATTGTTTGATAGGGAATATGAGTTAATGTGGAATTTTGATGAGAAGATAGTATTGCTTGTAAAAGGCTTGATTAGGAAGTCGAGGTGATAAAAATTATTCTAGGCTTGGATCTGGGAAATTAGATCTGCATTATCTTGCAGAAACTGCACAAGATTCCTGGTTTCGATTATGGAAATTTTGTTTAGCAACACGCTGATCCATCAGAATCGTTCTAGTTAGTGGATAAATTTGATAAAATAAAAAATATTTGGCAAAAAAAAAACTAATAACATAATAAAGCGAATCGAAAAAGTCAATACTTTTTATCGTCATTTAATTCTTCCTGAAAGCATTACAGATATATTAACTGAAAATCTACATCTGAAAACCTGCTATAAAAAGTAGAAAAGATGGATTTTAATATATATGCTTTCACTATTTGTCAGTTAAACTGTCATGTCATTTAGGAAATTTTTATTTATTAATTATTAATATAAAGCTTCCAAAATTAAGAATTCCATACCTGAATTAATTTATAACATAAAACCCATTATATTTAAAAGCCAATGGTTGGTTTGAAACGTTAATTTGCTTGAAGCACGATAAAGTTTATTTGGAAAGATCTTACAAGAAAATATTTCAGTATTTTTCTGTAGAGGGACAGTAGAAGCTGTTTTTTAAATAGAAAGAATATTATAAACAATATTCAAATATAACATACAATGTATTAGGGAAAGTTCCTTGTCGAAACCTTACCAGAAATGAAGCTGTGTTAACAGCTATAAGTCAGAAAATGTTTTACTTTTGAAAAATATAAAGTCGTATTTACCAAAATTCAAAAGAATGTTTCATGTCAGGAAAATCAACATATCTTGCTAATTATAGGTATTTAGAAACACTTTTTTTATTTTTTTATCTGAATGTAAGCAATAATACATTTGTTTTAAGAGGTACAATTTACGCATAAAAATGAAAAACAGCATTGTCATACCTGTTAACTATACTTTTAAACTTTGAGAATATGTAGAGGGAAAATAGAGGCAGAAATATGAAAGGGAGAAAAAAATTAAGCAATCCAATCTAAAGAATGGAGGGCAAATATAAAGCAGATATATAAAAAAAAAAATGAGAATTCCTTGCCTGAATTTTGAGATTACGCTACGAGAAGTCATGAAAAAGCAAAAATCGAAGGTCTGTTAAAAACTTTTAAAGTGCATTTTTTTCAGCATCTAGTATTCTCTCGCTAAATCCATTTTCAACTAGAAGTTGAGTATGAGTTGATAAAAAAATACTCTTAGTGGACGTAAAAAGCTAATTTAAAAAAGAGGTACATCCTTAGAGGAAACACGTTATGCACTTGAATCCAAACCATCACTTTATGCATTAATATAAAAAAAAAGTAGTTTGACAACAATTTAATAACTTCGTATGAACAGAATTTCAGTGATATTTCATGCACGAAATAAAAATATGATTTCTTTCCTTACAAAAATTTCCATTATCAGGTAAAAAGAGTTTGTACAGTTTATAAAAAAATATCATTTTTTCTAATTTTTTTTTCTTATTTTTTACTTTTAACTAAAACTCTGAAATGAGGATCAATGTGGAGTTTATTTTATATTTGAAAACTTTGAATGAAGATATAATCTAAATGCATTTTTATCTGAAGTGATACGGATTTAATGTAGGCTTAACTGTGAGACACTAAATTTATGTCTGGAAAATATTGAATTACGGTTCTTAAAAATAATTTTAGATCCGAAAATTTGGCTAATTGATGCGGGTATTAAAAAATTAAATTTATAGCAATCAAATATAACTCACTAACTGCATTTTAATTGATTACAGTAACTAAACATAGTCTTCTATTTTTGTAAAGATTTTTTTTTAATTTTCCAATTTCTTCTTCTTTTCTCTCTCTCCATTGTGATATCTCGGAATACAATAACAATATTTCAAATATTTATATCGATAATGAATTTAATATCAATTTTATCTCAAGGTTGTATCGATTAAAAGTTATATTCACATGATGTAATAATTTATTTAAAAATATTATGCTGATGAAGAAGAAAGTTATTAAAAAATTCTAGAATTCTCAAATGTGTTATATAAAAAGAGATCGGTATATTTCGTTGAAACCAGAATAATAATGTAGCTTTTTAAAGATTGTTATTTTATTTATTACAATGTTTTGAAACACAGTTACCGAATAAATATAAAATAACTACTTGATTTATTTTTCTCGACTTTATCATTGGGTAATTTTTACAAACTCATTACCCGTTTTTTACAGGGTACTTTTTACGGATAAAAAAATTCTATAAATGAAGAAAATAAATATATTTTTATGTTATTTGATTCAAAAATTTAATGCTGAAAAATTACAATATTTAAATTTTTATATTTTTGTCTAGTCATAGTAGTCACTGTTAGTAAAAACATCTTAACTCCTAATATCTTATAACTTTAACCTTGTATATATATATATATATATATATATATATATATATATATATATATATATATATATATATATATATATATATATATATATATATATATATATATATATATATATATATATAAATTTATTTATTTCGTGTATCTCGGCTCCAACGATTTGAATTAAATTTTATAATTCAGATAAGGTTTTGCTTTTTAAGTAAATCAATATAGCTGTCTTTCCAAAAAAACAAGATTTTGGACAAAAAAAAAGTGTATTTTTTTATAACTAACTATTAGAACCTTTATCTATCTGCTCTCATGATGGCCATGTCATATAACGCCATCTCGAACTCGATTTCACCATAGTAAAACTGAGTGTAAGTTCAAAAATTTAAGTAATAATAGATAAACTGTGAAATGAATACTGCAATACAGCAGATTGTTTCGAATAACATATTAAACTAAGTGCATTCATGGTTTTTTTTTATTTAGATGACCAGGTCATATGTAAGAAATATTGAAAACTAATTAATGTAATCAAAATGTGAATCATATCTATATATTTTCTCAAAAAAATTATTCTCAAATTCTTATAATTTTACAATAACAAAAAGACAACATCCGAGCGGTGCTTGGTTTTCCAGATATTACAATGATAAGCCTTTCCATTGTTTATTATTAAATACAGTTGTAACTTCTTTAAATGAATGCGACTCATGTTCAAATTTCTTTCACATAATTATTATTGAAAAAAAATCAAGGAAGAAACTGAAAATGTCATTGCAATTTATAAAAATGAGAGAAAAATGATAGGACTTCCGAAGAAAACACAAAGTAATGAAAATTATAAAATTATTTCACCAGAAAAGGAAATATCAATTACAATAAAATCTTATAAACTTGAAAAAAAAAATTTTTTTGCCTTTACCTCTCATATTCGTTGGATCGAAATACAGAATAGCAACCAAAAAATAGATTCTTCTTGCCCATTTTGCAACATTGTTTGTTTAATAGATTAACATACCATAGCAATACGTTTTATCAAGTCTACGTAGATATTTTTTGAGTAACCCTAAAGGAACTAATCAAATCGGCATAAATCTGATTATTGCTTGATCTACTCATGAGGAGTTTTGCTTCCAATAATTTTATTTCCAAGAGTAATAGTCACGAAAATATCTGGCGGAAAATATTTCAGATGGAGTCTCATCAAGCTGAATCCACATTCTTGGCAAATGTAATTGAGAAACAGACTCCTCCCCTAATCAAATAGAGGTCCAGACTGAATAGTCGTATATTTAGTAACCGTAAAGTGTGATTCAAGGACTGATCAAAGTGCTCTTCCATATTTCACCAAAACATTCACTAATCAAGGTATTTGTGTTTCATCCTAAGTGAGTAACGTTTGTCTTAAATAAGATTCTTGAAGTTCTTCGTAAAAATTTTATTTTGGGTCCTTTATTTCAGAAATAACATTATATCTAATTTACGATTTTCTTGAATAGAATAAATTAAATTTCTAAATCAGGAAAATTATTGATGGAATAGGCTTTTGTTGCATTTAGAAATATTCCAGTTAAAATGTTACTACTTCATTTTAAGTGTATTAAAAATTTAAAAACTATAAGTTTTGACTTTTTATGTTTTTAAGAAATTAATATGATAGTATTGATTATTATTATAAGCAATATTAGGTCACAACATTTCCATTTTTATTTGGTTTATATTATAGAGCTTTTCATGTTTTTCAATTCTCCCAGACTTCGAAAAATACTTTATTGGAATTATATCGGGCCTGTCTACGAATGCGATAACTCAAAATTACTTTGAGTTGGTGTTCTTGTGCTAAGTAAAATTTGGTAAATGATTGTAACCCTAAATTTGTAAGTTTCTATAAAATTTTGAACGAATTCCAATCAGAGGATACCAGCCTCCTGAGGGCAAGCGAACAAATTAACTATAAAACGTAAAGAGCTAGGCAGATAAATTTTGGTACTTTAGCATTTAAAATGTGGGTCTGCGTCAAATTTTGAATCAAATCTGACAATATCTATTGATCTGTAATTTCCCATTCAAGTAAACTGAATAACTCAAAAATGAAATGACTTAAATAAATAAAATTTAGTACTCATCTCGTAACTGCAGTTGTTGTTGTCAAATTTTGGAAAAGACGTTTAAATTGCTTATTTGATTTTCAGATACTTGTGTATTAACAGCATTTCAATGATTAATTGCCAAAAAATAGTCAAAGATAGTATTTTAGATTCAGTAAAAATAATTCGATTTTTATCCAACGATCAATATTTTGTAACTACAGTCCGCCTATGCGTCGCAAGGCAACAACTGATACCCAAGATTTTATATCGTGATAGGGAGACAACACTTTTTTTTGGGGGAGTGTGATATAAAATTTTTAATGGAAAGTAAAATGTAATGGAAAGTTTTAAATTAAACTATGTGGTGTTAAGAATGGAAAATTATTTTTATATGTTGGGTTCGATTGTTACAAACAATTCTCTAACAGGACCAAGAGGTTGTATAAGAGAGGTTTAAATATTATAAAATTGTTATAGTATGTCATTTATTAATTGTAACAATATAAACATAGTTTTTGTTTTTACTTCACTAAATAATGTTTGTCAACTGGAAATATAATAATATAATCTTATATGTAATAAATTAAAAATAGTTTTTAGGCAAGGTTAATATTCATAGTTCATACTTTTATAGCTGATTTGTAAATCTATATTTCTTGGAATATGACGTATCAGTCATTAGAAAAACTACAGATATGCATATAAATATCTATGCAACTACTACAATTAGTTTCAAATATGTTTAAGAATTAAGAAGTTAAGCATAGCAATATTTCTTCAATGCTTAAAATTTGCAATGTTTGTCCTGTAGCCAACTTTATTTATAAAGAAAAAAATAAATTTATGGTAATAAAATTAATTTTGAAGTGATGATAAATTTTGCTTTAAAATGGAATAATTCGTAATTTGTTCATAGTTTAAATATTATGTTTGTTTTAAAAACTACACCGCCAGACATTCATTTAGTAAAATAAGTAATATACAAAACGTATAAATCTTAAACTTTTAATAACTAACTCATATTAAACTAAGTTACTGATCAAAATTATTCATCGAAAGATTACTGGAAAGTTTATCTCTTTCATGGAATTTACGAAACTTTAACGAATACAGTTCCTAAGAGAATCAAAATGCATTATGAAATCAGTCTCTTATAATCAGAGCAAAAATAGTTCAATGAAATCGAATGCTTAGTTTCCGAGCTGCTGTAGGTAGCCCCTCCACATAGCAGGACTAAATGCATCCAGAATTATTTATTCAATTTGAAGCCCGATTTCCAATAATTCACATTATCCGAGAAGTAGTTAAATTTCAAATATACCTTCCTTCTCGTCTGTATGTATATTTCCATGACCATTGGGGATAGATATCAAGGCCTTTGACTCCATTCATGTCTTTGTAGGAATGCACATCAATTATAGATTTCAGAAGATTAAACGGGAATTCGTCTTCATTTCTCGCCAGTTAATCTTCCGAAATATAATTGCTTGCAGATTTTATTAAATTATAGAAGATATTTCCTTCCTGAATAAAAATTTATGTGTTTCAATTAGTTAATAGGTAATAAGAAATAAAAACAATTTTTTAATATTAGATTAAAGCAACTGCTTTACAGAAATGTAATACAATTTTCTTATGCGAAAAATCCTTATTAACATATTAATAAGCTTGTTTATAATGCTGTATTTGATGACAGCTTATATGCTGCGATTTATTTTCTTGGCTTCTGGATTTATCTTGGCATTCTACCCAGTTCTTTAATTTTTGAAAGAGCGGAAAATTATTCGTCTCTAAGTTGAATTCTCTACCGAAGGAAACAAAACTGCAAAAGTTTCGCAACAGAAGATCTTTTTCAACGAGTTGATCAAATTGCTTGAATCCCAGGTAAAGAGTTGGCCGTTTGGCAACTGATTTAATGATTAGGAAGATTTAGGAAGTTGAACGTTCAGAAATATGCGCTCTTTATTCTTTCATTAAAAGAAAACTGAAAGATTTTTTGAACAAATCAGAAGCTTCAAAGAAATGTTATGCCTTGTTCCCACGACCTGTGCTTGTCTCTAAAGGAGTACACTTTCCCAACTTTCCCCTTTCTTGTAGTTTTGAGGGGTTCTTGGATGCCTGTTCAGTTTACCGCCATTTTGTTGGAAACTCCGGACCGACGTCCACAGGCTGGGTTGGTTCAACAATGGGTCAGTTGGAAGATTTACGACCATATCCGTGAAGGCCACAGGTTGTTGGAATGCAGTTTTACCCATCTCACATCAATGGCTACAACATTTTTCGAAAAGAGAATCAGAGGCCTAATTCCCCGATTTGACAAATGCTTGAATCTTCATGGTGATTATATCGAAAAGTAATAATATTTTTTATGTAATTTTGGTAATAAATTCGTTTTATCCTCTGTACTTGACTTGACTTTTTTTCTGGTTCATCGGAGCTCTTAAAAGAGATCCTAGTATTCATATACATAAAAATTGCTTTACATAATTGCCCATGGTTACCAAATCGTAATCAATTTCATTATCATGGCATACATTTTTTTATGCTTAACTTAAGTTAGTTTACTATCTCATTCAAAAGAAGCGTTAATAAAGAGTTTATAATGTATTTCGGTGAAATAAAGGCAGAAAAAGAAATTTCCGGAAATTTAATATCAAATGCTGAATATATATCAATGCCAATGATTAGACTGATCTGAAACAGATTAGTAAAAAAAAATTGTTCATGTGACCAAGAGATATCCCATACAGCAAACATTAATCAGAGAAATAAAACATTATGCGTTTTTCTATATTGTGTTCAAATTGTTAATCCTTACCGTTGTTTCCAAGAAATTTCATTAACCCTTAACTGGGGACGTGCGGTCTGTGAGTCCGCTAGCGATGGATTTTCTGTCACCCCTATTCTATTTTTAGCTCAATTGAATGGATTGACCCTGTAGCTTCCTGTTTTGTGACCTTTAATACAAGGAACACTTTTTTAACCGATTTCAGTAGATGCTTTTTAAAATAATTCAGTTATTTCTTCGAGCGCGGTCTCTAAGACCGCATCTCCCTGTTAGTGTCCTAGTGATAAACAAGGCTTAGCAGATGGCGCTAAAACTTGGACCCCGAAATAACATCAAATTCGCTGATTCTATTATGAAGCAGTGCTCCAGACACTATTAAATGAAGTAGAAAGTGATTTTAGTGATAAGGATAATTGTGAAGAAAAGTTTTTCGATGGAAGTTCGCTTTCGACAGATTTTTATATGTATGTTCAAACATAATTAATTTTTCTAGTGATATTGTATTTTGAAAAATTTATAAAATATATTAATATATCAAGAGATATATATACATAATTTATAGGTTGATTTTTATACTAGTTTTTAACTTGTATGTTTAAAATGCTCTAGAAAACCGTGCTATGAAAGTCACACAAGCCGATAAAAAAGGGTCAATTTTACCCATTATCATTTTTTTTTTCATATAATTGTTAAATTTTACATTATATTGTCTTCTATATACCTTCATATACTGTAAAAATAAATATGATTGAAAAAGTAAAAAGTAATATGCTTTTTCAATAATATTATTTATTGTAACATGTAATTTGAGAAGAAAATGTATGTTCCAACGCATTTACTTTTTTCAATGACAATATATTTTGAAAAAATTCTAAAACCTATCTATATATCAAAAAATATCTGCAAAATATATTGGCAGTTTTTCATTCTAATACATTCATTAGAAAATTCGATTTGAGTTAAAGAAAGACCATTTGCCAATGCAAAATTTACAAATGCAATTGTTTTAAAGAACCCATTATTTCATATCTTATTTTCCTTCATTTGAGAGTGTTTTTTTTCTTTTGCAAATATTTTAAGGATATATTGCAAAGAATCACAAATTTCAATGAAGAACCCGTTTATCTACACACTGTTAACTGGGAAGCTAAGAAACAAAATTGGAACCCTGAAATACTAATCAAATGAATCGACACTGAACATAATTAAATGAGACGTTCTATATTTTAAAGTCTAAGAGAATGGGTAATAAAATATATTTGATACCCTTAAAGTAATGTAGTTTTGTATATTTTGAATAAAAATTCCCTTAACGAAAGGCACAATAAATAATATAATGAATTTATTTCCTGTTATAGCTTTCACTTTCATGTAATCGAGCATTTAACCTAGGTTCTTCTCTAATTGCATGATATTAAAATGTTACATACTAGATTTCCTCTCCCTTATCTACTTCCCCACAGTGTTCTGACGGGTTACCAGTCCATTTGATGATGCTCATTAGAGCGCAGTTTATCATTGGAACTAACAGTCTATCAGAATTTCAATTGTGTTATTTCGTGTGGGTTTTGAATTCCGAATAAACCCTCATAATGGCGCCAGGATTAGTGATCAGCATTGCGTCTCTATTCATAGATTCTGTCCTGTTGCCGTTAATGAAACCATAATGGTATAAACGTTACTGATCTTGAAAGGACTTATTAGCTAGTAGTCAAGGTCGAATGAAAGCAGAGTTAATTTATTAATTGGTTTGTGAAAATCCTTTTAAATAGTAATCTTAAATGTGTGCAGTTTTCGATAATCTTGCATGTTCATGATGGAAATGTTCTATAGTAATATAAGACGTGATGTAGTAAGCAGAAGTGGGGAGACGAAAGCGGGAGAATTGAGGTTTTTACTTCTGATGGCATGAGATATTCTTTGTTGCTGAAAAATGCAACTGGTGTCAAAACATGTGTTTAGAAAGTGTGAGACATTAATTGTTTACTGCTAGTTAAAACATTTAAATTAAAATGAAGCTATAGATACAGAGGAAGTGAAGTGAAAAGAAGTTCATGACTTTACGCGTTTGGAAATTTAGCATTTCCGTATGGTTCCAACAGGTTGCTGATGCCTATCTAAAGGTGCTAGGACATACTTGTGCAAGCGCATAGTCATTTACTGAAAATTGAGGGGATAATTGAGTTTGCACAGAAAAGTTCAATTGTTCACCGTCTCTGGTATTTTCTGGTTGGTGATTTAGAGATTTGAATTTGCATCCCACCTTTTTGATAGACTCACATTTCTAGAGAGTGGCCATTTCATTTTATTTTTGCATTATTAAATATATTTTTACAATTTTTTAAAAAAAATTTAGATCATTTCATGCGTTTATTTTAGTAATATATTTTATAGTATTAATATTAGCAATATATTTTATAGTATTAATATTAGCAATATATTTTATAGTATTAATATTAGCAATATATTTTATAGTACAGTATTTTGGCACATAATAGATTTCTGTAATGAATGTAATTCCGTACGATTAGATGTTTCTTCTAGTATTTTTTATTCAAATACCTAATTTATTTTCAAAAATAAGTATATAATTGTGTTAGTATAGAATTTTTATAATGAAATGCTCTCAAAAGAATTTTCTCTGTCAATTCTAATATTTTTTATTTACATACATGTCTAATAGTATTCTGATATATCTACTTTATAAAGCCGTTTTCTATAAAACACAAGAAGAATGTGATATATTTAATGCTGAAGGAACGAACTTTTATGCATGTTGACTCCAGACCTAAGCCAGAGTAATCAAGCACATGCTTTAATTTCACGAGTTACATGTAAAGGTGAAAGTCTTTTCGGAAGTTAATTAAATTTATCTATCTAATAATAAAATAAGACATATAAAATAATAAAATAGTTCATAAAGCATAAGAACGTAAAATAATAAAATAGTTCATAAGGCATAAGGACGTAAAATAATAAAATAAGACATATGGAAGTATAATAAGTAGAAAATCATCATTATATTTCATCCAATAACTCTTTTATTGTAACTGGCCACCATTTTATTCAAAAGTAGTAAAAGCGAATTAGCAGCTAAAGGTTCATTATCTCTATGTAACCGTTAAGGTCAGTTTACTGTGATAAATTCAATTATTGATGCTCATTTGACTGCATATGAAGTTCGCCTGAGTTCACATAAACTGTAAATTCAGAAAATAATTTGAACAAATCAATTAATACGATCTATGATCTTGTAGCAGATCAAACTTTAAGCTTTTGTTGGAAAGAATAATTCTATGAGGATTACCTTTGCTGTTCCTTCAATATTTATCTAAAATGCTGTAAAATTGCAATTTATGGGAATATAAATCTAAATGCTACTGTCATATAACAAAAAAAAATATAATTTTTAATTAAAAATCATATGATAGCTCCATTTTGAGTTTTGTATTTTATTTATAGAAATTATCCGAAATCTATAAGTTTATAAAATCAATTTATCTTTTTTCTTCCTATATTGATTTTATTGTAATGTTTCATTTAATATATAGTTATATATCAAAGTGAAATTAAAGGGTTACTGAAAAGTGCATAACCTCTGAGGAAAGCAAGTGCTTGAAAAAGTTAGAAATTTTTTATCAAAAGAAAATATATCTTTAAGTAAATTAAAAAGAAGGAAACCATCATGTTTAAAATTGAAACCCGTGTTCGATCCTTCTTCGGATGAGGCATATCCATATCCTTCAAATCAGAAGTGAATTAAATTAATTCATCGATATTTCATTACCTGGTTAGAATAAATTGTTACGAAATTTCCGGGGTTCGTTTGGATAGTGGAAGTTATATGGTGTGGAGAACGCTCAATCACCAGACGGCAGTAGAAAATAAAAACAACGACGTTTATTTACACGAAGACACATAGGACAGCACAAAGATGATAACTATATACAGCACAGAAGACGATTATTTTCAGCCGAGACGTGCAGCATACAACAGCATACGCAGCAGCATACAAAACAGCATAAAACAGCAGCATACAACTACTGCAGACAGTAGCAAACAGCTTAGTTCAGCACTAGCTTCACTCCGTCGCTGCTTCGCTTATCTCTGGAAGACCAGTTCTTTTTCGTCGGTTCCGACTACTCAATTCACCACTGGTTCTCGACTACGACTCCGATCTGGTTCACCACGACGACTACTCTTTCGCTTCCGACTACTCTTCGACTCCACTGGTTCGCAACCCAATTCACCACTGCCCGGCAGCTGCAGGTGTTTCCTTTTATAGGTCTCAGGAGGCGGGGCTAGAAGCCTCTCAACCAATCAGGAACATTTGAGGCGTGTCTCCGTTCCTACTGGACGGACCGGGAAAATTCTCGATGTTTCGGGTATAATCTATTTTGGCGCCAAAGTCGCCAAATTCGTCGCCAAGTTTGTCGCCAAGCTCCGGGACCTCTTATGGAACCAACTATGCTGGGAAGCAGCATCGCAGGTTCGTAACAATATGCTTAAGAAGGATTTAAGAAAAAAGTTGCAATGATGCATTTTAAAATAACATCAAGTATTATTAAATACTCGATTCCAGAAAAAAAAATGTAGGCTAAGTATATAAAGTGGCTTCTGATAATGGGTTGCTAAATTTCAGTTCTTAGACTGAAGGTTTGGATATTTCGTAAAGTATTAGAATCAAATCTTATTAGAACATAATACAATACTCAGCAGGAAAATTAGCATATTTGCAAACAAAATAAACAATAAAACACCCCTTGTGCAAGCATGAGTAGTTTTTGCAAAATTCTATCCCAGTTTCTGATGATTGATTATAATAGATCTCACAACTTGCAAAAACTGTATTGTATTTTCTTAAACAATTTCAGCTCATGCCATGAATGCCACATTTTTTTTTATTCCTTTGTAACAACTTCATTTTGTTGTATCCCAGCCAATTGCTTTTGCTTGCTTTTAATTTTCTTGTAATGCCTTATCTCTTTTTTTAACTAATATATCTTCAAAGATAAGATTGTTAAAATGTTATCGGTAGGTCTACACTACATGCGGCATAAATTAACACAGTTTGTTGATCATGATGATTAAGAAAATTACATAAGATAATAATTGAATACATATAAAGGCTTAATAGAAAATAGTAAGAAGTACAGGGTTAGCAAGAAATAAGATACCCACTTCAGAGGGCATTAAAATGTCTTTTATTATTCCAAATTAAATAAAATTTGAAGTACATATTGTTCAGATGACGCGCTTTGTAGCTATTAATTAAAAAAATACAAAATTCACCAATAGATGGCGCTGTAACACAAATGGCCTTTATTTGCATATATTGAAAATGTGAAACATAATTTGCGTTACAGCGCATGACTATTACCATTTTTCTTTGGATAAAAAGAAGGCGCATTCTGCACGAAAATTAGTTTCTTCTTCTCTGTTCGTCATGCCTATGTTGTAAAAAATGCGCTACTGGTTAACTTGTCCTACCAGAACTAGCAAAACTCCGTTGCAACTCTAAAGGAAGCAGATAAGAAGAAACCCAATGTCTCTAGATGCCCTACGCAAGATGATGTGGACATTTGAAAAACTGTCCAACTTGGCATTCATCCAGGTAGAGCATAAAAAAAAATTCACGTCTTCCAGTGTCGAAAATGTTACGACCGCTCTCATTGAAGCCAGCAGTCAGTCGCCACATAGTAATTGTTCCCTTGTCCAATTATTGTCCACTTGTTTCCCTTGCTCTGGATATGCCTTATTCAACTGCACGAAAATCGTACGGCATATTTTGCATTTTTATCCATATAAAATCAAGTCTGTTCACCTGTTGCAGGAAGGGAACTTAGAAGTCCGGAAAACTTTTGCACTTCAGTTCCTTGCTCGAATAGTGGTTGACACAACTTGGCCATGGAACATTCTGTGTTGTGATGAGGCCCACTTTTGCCTTAATGGGCAAGTTAACACTCACAACTGTCAAATTTGGGCAGAGGAAAACTTTCTCGTTATCCAGGAACAAACCTTGAATCCTGAAAAAGTGACAGTATGGCGTGGTTTTACAACTGCCTTTGTCATTGGACGATATTTATTTGAAGAGATAACTTCAAATGGAATAGAAACCTGTTACGTTATAGGACAACGGTACCATAATATGCTGAGAGATTTTGTAATCCCAACTTTTCTACGGCGTTGATACCTTAAAGACATCATTTTCATGCAGGATGGTGCACCACCTCATATTGATCGGCGTGTAAAGTGATTGTTAATACAGCATTTAACAGAATCACCATCGGCAGCCATTTCTCACTAGTATGGCCTCCTCGCTCACCGGACCTCACCTCTTGCGACTTTTGGCTGTGGTATTATTTGAAGGAAAATATCTACCGCCAAAGGCCCTGATATCTACCAGGTCTGAAGGACCACATTCTTAATATTCCGGTCGACTTCCTCCGGTCATAGAAAATATGGTTCTCCGATTAAAGCATATAGTTGAAAATGAAGGAGGACATATTGAGCAATTTTAATTTTACTTTATTTACAATTATAAACCACATTAAATGGTTTTATGTGTATTAAAACGTCACCTAACGGTGAATTTTTGTGTTAATTTTTTTATTTAATAAATATAATGTGCATCATCTCAGTAATCCGTAGTTCAAATTTTATCTCATTTGGATAAATAGAACGCATTTTAGAGATGTCTGAACTGGGTAACTTATTTCTCGCTAACCCTGTATTTAAGGCAAGATTATGAAATCTTCCTTTTACCTTGTTGAACTTTACCTTACCGGAAAGGTTAAGAAACTTTGATATTTTGGTAGATAATAAGAATAGGTTTTAAATAAATAATTATTATTAAAAAATATTATGCAGGATAGCCATTTAACAAAGAATAATAAAATATATCCCATGATAGTCTTCGAATTCTCGCTATAGACCTTCAAAATTCCAACACGTAATTTAAAGTACACAAAAATCATCTGACAAACAACGAAGTTTATTCTTCATGAGAATTTTCAGTTTCTAGCATTTAGTAGCAGTAGTGTCCATACAATGGTAACGTTTAAGCAATATGAACATAAATTTAACCATTCTTTATCTTATCCATGTCATCAAATTTTTCCCGTCTCCACTGCATAATAAATAGCCTCAACTATGGCTTTAACATTTCTTTGTCTTTTATAACGTATATTATTGGTTTTCTCAAAATCAATTTAAATCATGATTAATGTTTGTGGTTTCCGGCAATTTACGTTTCCTCCGGTTTAATCAATATTCTTCTGATTCGGCCAAATGTGTAAAAGTGTAAAGACCTGGTAATATCGTATTTTAACTAGGTTAATAAGTCAAGAACAAAAGGGGTCTTCTATAAATATGTATGCAGCATTACTTTTGAAAGAATATCAAAATTCGTTTACATTGAATTCATGGAAACTCTCACAAAAGTTTCAATTAGAAATAGCTTATTTTAATTCTCTTTATTTAAATGAAAGTTTTGTCTGTACTAAAGTTCAATTAATGGAATGAAAGAGTCATTTTCAATTTCTTAAATTAAAAATATACCAATCGGTATAAAATGTTCAACATATAATAGTTTTATTTTTATTATTTTTTATTGCCCTATCAAGACATGGTTTTCAATGTTAAAAATAATTTAACATGCATTAAAAAAATTATATTCCTTAAATTGTTGGAAAAACTTTATCAGTAAATTTCGACAAAGTTTAATAGAATAGTTAAAATTAGTTATAGCGCTTGTTCTGATTTTAAATGGACAATAGTATTGTTATTATCAGATTTTTAAAAAATTCTTTTGACTCTATAATTTTAGTAAATTCCTTATTAAATAATTTATTAGTCTTAGAATTAAATTTGAATTAATGAAATTAAAAGATTAAGTTTCGCCCATTGATTCCATGGAAGTTTAACAACTTGATCACAATCCTTTTTCTTTGTTTCTGATGAACTTTTATTTACTAAAGAAAAAAATCTTCAATGAAGTATTTTATTTCTTTTTCTTTCAGTTTATAAAGTTGCATTGGAATGACTACGGAAGCGGTTTACTTAAATTTATTTATTTTGTAAAAAGTTTTCCAGCAGAACTTTTCTGAAATATCTTCGAAACCGATTTATGGCTAAATATTGCTGAAGGCTTTGAGCATATAAGAAAAATGTCACATTATTTCACATCGGGGATTTATGTCTGGATCCAACTGTAATCTTTTTATTATTTTTGGGATCAAAACTTTTATGATTCCCTTGAGTTTATATTTTGAAAAGACATATAACATGTTTTACGCCAGTTGTTTTTGTTAGTACGTGTGATATAAAAATGTTGCTTTATATATTCTCACTTCCTCAATATTTTCAATGTGAAGATATACTTGTCAGAGTGACCTATTTTTTGTTATCTGAAAAATAAGAATATAAGAATATAATTATTATCCAAATATTTACTGTACATATATAACTGTGGGAAATGAGTTTTAATTTATTTGAATATTAATTATAACTGTAGGAAATGAGTTTTAATTTTTTTGAATATTAATATATATCGTATATATTCTATAGGAGATTTTTAATAGTACCTACATTTGATAAAAGAGTGTTATTTTACCTCTCCTCCCACCCTAAATATTCCCTATTGTAAAATACAGGGTAGTTATAATTTAAGTTCGACTTTGAAATGGTTATAAAAGGAAAACTACTGGACCGAATGTTATCAAACATGGTAATAGTTTAAAGGAAGTCATGGGAATTTCTTTTCCGCAAAACAAATAAATAAATAAAGTTCAAAAACTCACCATCAGGTGTGAAACGGTGCTGTATGAAATATTGTTAAGCAAAATAGGACATGAAGATGTCGGTTTAAAAGGTGTTTAATCGTTTCTCAAACGTGTTACAAAGCATATTCAATATGGCGTCCATCATTTTCTGAAAGCAAGTTAAATCGTCTTACTGCATTCCCAACAGTACCTCTTAGCGTATCAGAAGGAATGTTACGCGCATACCGGTGTATCACATCATTCAGTTCCGCCAAATTGTTTAGATTATCACCATAAACAGTGTTTTTGAGACAACACACATTGGACATGCTTTGTGACACGATTCAGAAACGATTAAACACTTTTAAACCGATGTCTTCATGTCCTATTTTGTTTACCACTATTGCATACAGCGCCATTTTACACCTAGTGGTGAGTTTTTGAACTTTATTTATTTATTTTGTGAAAACGAAATTTCCATGACTTCCTTTAAGCTATTACGAAGTTTGATAACATTTGGTCCGGTAGATTTCCTTTTATGACCATTTCAAAGTGAAAATTTAATTACAACCACCCTGCATTGTCATCTGACTGTATTAGTTCTCCGTTCTTGAAAGCAGATTAGGTAATAATTCTAAATTGAATACATGAATTAATCTTATTTGAAAATGTAAAAAGTAAGTAATACATTGATTTCCTCCTTAAAATCCGTAGAATTTCTTACAACTTTGTAAATATTTTTTCACTTATGGAAATCATAAACTTCAGTACTTTATAGCGCACAATATTGAATGATATTAAACAATATTCGCAATCTTGCAGAATATCATTAAATATTAAATATAATATAGTTGAAGATTGAAAAATATAATATCGCACAATATTGTACAATAATGTGCAATAGGATATGTTATCCGGGATTTTGTCTGTAAATAGACTATGGAGTGAAAAGAGTAATATATTTACAAATATGACATTTATCATTATATAGTTATTTTACAAGAAATACTCCCAAACATTAAATGACACGAAACGTGTTGGATCCAAAATGTATCTATCCAAGCTGCTTTCACAGACATTTATACAGAACGACATATGTGATATTGTTTTTTATAAAACAATTTACTTTTTTATTCTTTACTTAAAGAAATTAAAATGAAATAATAACAACTGTATTTATATTTAAGCAGTATACACAATGGATTCAAACTATGATTGCAATGCATTATTTCAAAAGAATTCGTAAGCGTATTGTTACGAAATTTCCCGGGGTTCGTTTGGATAGTGGGGGTTATATGATGTGAAGAACGCTCAATCACCAGGCGGCAGTAGAAAATAAAACAACGACGTTTATTTACACGAAGACACACAAGACAACACAAAGACAACAACTATATACAGCACAGAAGATGATTATCTTCAGCCGAGACGTGCAGCAACAACAGCATACAAAACAGCAGCTCTACTCCGTCGCTACTCCGCTAGTCCCTGAAAGATGAGTTCTTCATCGTCGCTTCCGACTCCACAACTCAATTCACCACCGGTTCATCACTACGACGACTCCACTGGTCCACGACGACGCACTCTTTCGCTTCCGACTATTCTCGCACTCCACTGGTTCACCACTCGACTCCCGTCAGCTACAGGCTGCTCCTTTTATAGGTCTCAGGAGGCGGGGCTAGGAACCTCTCAACCAATGAGGAAAGTTCGAGGCGTATCTCCGTTCCTACTGGACGGGTCGGGAAAATTCTCGATGTTTCAGGTATAATCTATTTTGGCGCCAAATTCGTCGTCAAGTCGACAAATGGTCGCCACGTTTGTCGTCAAGCTCTGGGATCTCCTATGGAACCCAATATGCTGGGAAGCAGCATCAAGGATTCGTAACAATATAATAAAAATATTTTCATTCTTTCGTAAAAAAATTATTCTTTAATCTAAAATTATTATTTAAATAAAATGAAACTTTAATATACCCCATTCTTGAAACGAACTGGAAAGCAATTAAACCAATCACAATCCCAAATTTTTAGAAAAATCAGTATGTCGTTACAGATCTATAGGGGCCAGAAAATATTATTTTAAACTCTTTAGTCTGTTTTGAAAACGTGGTATATTGTATATAAATAATAATAACTTTTTTAGACTTGTGCATGTAAAATTTTACAATCGATTTATAGCTAACTACTCAATGAACTAGTGATTGTGCATGGCGCCATCTATCGGTAATAAAAGGTCTTAATCGATAACAAAATAATATCCTTTAGTGCTGATAGGTTTTAATTATGCCTTTTTTATTGAAAGCCCAAACAAAGAGACAGAGGAGGAAACTAATTAATATTGCATTGCCATACAATTTTGAATTGCACTTAAGGTTCTTTCTTGTCTGGAAGTTAGCTTAAAATTTATTATAAAATTTGCCCTGAATTGACAAAAAGATGGAGCAGAAAGTGACTTATAAAAAACACGTTAAAATACAGTGAGCCTTAAGAAGTTTTTTAATTTATATATAAAAAAATATGTTTGGTGTCCTCCCAAGTTCCTTCACCAAGCAAAAATGCACAAAAGATTGCAATACAATGATATCCTTTTAAAATGCTTGAATTTTTTTCAGTTGTTTACAGGTTTTGATTGTTTTTTAATTTTAAGTTATTTTTGGTAGGAAACCAAAATTATTAGGAAATTATTAATTCAGCATGAGTAAAAATTACTTTTTTTGTTTAATACAATACGCCCTTCCATTTCACACATTCTAGGGAGTTTTAATATCTTCATTTTTTTCCCACCTAGTTAAATTTGACAAATAAAATAAATCATGAAACATTACAGCAGTTCCTTTTTTCCTTTCCACATTCCTTTTTTCATGTATCCGTGCTCCATTAGCTTGGCGGTAACGCTCTTAATATATATTGTTACGAAATTTTCCGGGGTTCGTTTGGATAGTGGGGGTTATATGGTGTGAAGAACGCACAATCAGCAGGCGACAGTAGAAAATAAATCAACGACGTTTATTTACACTAAGACACAGGACAGCACAAAGATGACAACTATATACAGCACAGAAGACGATTATCTTCAGCCGAGACGTGCAGCATACAACAGCAGCATACAGCAGTATACACAGCAGCATACAACAGTATACGCAGCAGCTATATACCGTCGCTTCCGACTACTCTTCGACTCCATTGGTCCACGACTCAATTCACCGTTGGTTCCCACTACTCGGCAGCGGCAGGACTGCTTCCTTTTATAGGTATCAGGAGGCGGGGCTAGAAGCCTCTCAACCAATCAGGAACGTTCGAGGCGTATCTCCGTTCCTACTGGACGGGTCGGGAAAATTCTCGATGTTTCAGGTATACTCTATTTTGGCGCCAACGTCGCCAAATTCGTCACTAAGTCGTCAAATGGTCGCCAAGTTTGTCGCCAAATTCGTCACTAAGTCATCAAATGGTCGCCAAGCTCTGGGACCTCTTATGGAACCGACTATGCTGGGAAGCCGCATCACAGATTTATAACAATATAAATATGAGTTGGTGCTCGTTAAATCTGTCATGGTTCAAGGATCTTCCCATTGATGTGGAGTGGAAGTTTGGAAAAGGGCCTCAACTCTTGTTAACCTCGGAATATGATGATAGTCAAACGGTAAATGGCTCCCCCCTCAAAAAAAATCTTTTACTGCCATCCTTCTTAATAGGGTCTAATATTATCTAAACAGAATATACAAAACTAAATGCGACGCCATAGTATTTAAATGATATGATTATTTGACTGATAATGCGATATAATATTATCCAAACTTAATTTTAATTAATTTTATATTTCTTTCTGCTGGTCAGATAATTAATTTTCAGAAGAGAAATGGATATTCAAAGAATAAAAGTCTATAATATTGTTACGAATCCTTGATGCGGCTTCCCAGCATAGTGGGTTCAATAGGAGATCCCAGAGCTTGGAGACTTGGAGACGAATTTTTTGACTTTGGCGCCAAAATAGATTATACCCGAAACTACGAGAATTTTCCCGACCTTCCAGTAGGAACCGAGTAACACCTCGAACGTTCCTGATTGGTTGAGAGGTTTCTAGCCCCGCCTCCTGAGACCTATAAAAGAAGTCGCCCGCAGCTGCCGAGTAGTCGCGAACCAGTGGAGTCGAAGAGTAGTCGAAAGCGAAGGTGAAGAACTGGTCTTCCAGGGATAAGCAGAGAAGTGACGGAGTCAAGCTAGTGCTGAACTAAGCTGTGCGCTACTGTCTGCAGTAGAGAGTCTTGTTATATGCTGCTGAGTATGCTGTTGTTGCTGCACGTCTCGGCTGAAAATAATCGTCTTTCTGTGCTGTATATAGTTGTCGTCTTTGTGCTGTCTGTGTGTCTTCGTGTAAATAAACGTCGTTGTTTTATTTTCTACTGCCGCCTGGTGATTGAGCGTTCTTCACACCATATAACTTCCACTATGCAAACGAACCCCGGAAATTTTGTAACAATATGTTTTATTTCAATCTATCGTTTAAACCGAAATTATGTCTCAGATTTGATTTATCGATTTACAGTAAAGACAATTAAATCTATTTTCAATTTAAAGTATCCATTAATTTACTAGACATGAATGATATTTAAGCATCTACGATGTTTTATAGAGACAAAAATAACAATAATAAGTTTAGATAGATACACAGTGAACAGAAAAAGCAATATTGTTTGGAATCAATAAACACTGAGAGCGTTAATACTATTTCAAATCTTTTGAAATTTGCAATCATCTAACATCACATCTACGGAAGCTAATTCATTCAATATCCGGCCTGCACAGGTCGAGGAAATAATGCATGGAGCAGGAAACGAAGATGCATTTCAAATTCAACTATTTCTATGGTAATTTGAATTATTGGACTTAGAGCTCCAAATTGAATAAATAATTTTACAATCGAAGCATTAAGTCCGACTGTGCATGTTCTACTGAAGACAGGCAACTGTAAATCAATTTGATTCAGATTATTTTTAGCGTTATTGTAGAAGTCCAATTTCGTCATGGATTATTATTCTATATAGAGCTTTATTCGTTAAACTTTCAAGGCGACTCTTAAAGAGAAACAATTTACCGTATGCTTCCGATGAATGCTTTTAATTAGAAATGATATTCATTCAATTTCTCACATTATTAGAACTTTAATATTTACATAATCCGGGCTCCAATTTCAAATTTCACAGAATTAATTTGAATGCGTTGAAGTTTATTATATGAAGCTAAATATCGAATTCATAAGCATAAAAGGAAACTAGCATATAACATTTATTTCGTAAACTAATACTTAAAGACGAAACAATCTTTATATTTTTACTATAAAATCCTTTTGAGAATATTCGTTGTATGGTTTTCATAAGGAAGAATCCGAACCATAAGGGAGAATGCAGTCCTTTTCATTTTTAAAATATGTATGCGATTTCCTTGAAATAGTATAACTGTCAAAGACCGTAGATTATTCGTTGAGTTAGTGCTAGTTACTTTAAAACCAATTGTTGTAAATTAACAAGAGATCTCACAAGTTTTCGCTGCCGTATACATTTCAACAGTTTCATAACTGCATTAATAATGTTATGATATCTTTTACAAAAGGGTTCATAAGGACTTTAATCATTATACACGAAAAAAAATATTATATAAAAGAAAAAAATATATTAATACGCTTATATTATCTTTACAGCTAATTTACAGTTTGATGAAGACTAAAATATCCTTTTTACACATTTCAAAATATCCTTTTAACACATTTCAAAATATCCTTTTAACACATACCAAAGTATCCTTTTCATGTGACTTTTGCTCCATAAAATAAATCTGCGTTTCATTAATTTTCTAATGTCCTTCCATGGATTTAAAATTTTAATGGATACTCAGCTTAAAGTCTTCTTCACAACAAGTAAATAGAATAATTTTAGACTCTGCTTTAAAATTACCATTGCACACGGAAAATTCATAGAGCTATTAAAAATTAATGTGTAGAAAGTAAAGTCTACTGTACTGTTTTAAACTAAAGAGAGATGTTTCCAAAAGTCTTGTTAATTAATTACACAACATTTTATCTTGTAAATCCTTTTTGGAGGATATTCACAGCAATATTATATATCTTTTTCAAAACTTTTTAAAGGATTATTTGGAAAATGAATTTATATCAACTAAAAATATTGATAAAATGTTATTAATTTATAAAAGAATTAATTATAAGGTAAAATTAGATAAGCCTAGAAATTTAAAGACCCTTACCCTTGAATATATATTCAATATTACATATTATTGATTTAAATCTATGACAATAATAATTTTAAATTTAGTACATATATTCATTCATTTTACAATATTAAAGAAATTTTCAAGTGATCAATCTACGATTTTTGAAATGACAAAATAAATAGATTGATGCAAATATATATTATCTAATCTGTTCTTCATACCCTAACTGAATTACTTATTATAAAAATTTTCAGTTTAAGGAATAAGTTTGACTATGAATACTTATGTGCTAAAGCATTTGACTATGAATACTTATGTACTAAAGCATGGAAAGCATAACTAAATTTAAGATTATTCGCAGAAATATTATATTTCATAGTATGAAAATTATAAAATTGTATAATAAAATTTCATCTCCAAATTTTTTATTAGAATTGATATTCCTCAAACTAAATTTTTTTAAAATCTATTTCTGTATATTTTTATATCTCTGGAGTCCCTAATGTTTATTGTCATTCTGACCGTTAAAAATATGATAGTAGTAAATTTTATTTTGTTGTGAGAAAGAACATTTTCGATTTAAACATTTTAACTACTAAATATTACATAATTCTACAAAACTGCTTTTAAAAATAAAACATTTCAGTGCAATAACATTTTGTGTGGTTTAGAATATCCAGACTTACCAGTTTATTGAGTAACATTAACTTCATGAACAAACTGTAATCAACATTCACTTTAATATTAAGTAACAATAATTAAAATAAACTGTAGAGTATACTTTCCCCTAATCGTTATATATTTAGACAACTATTGTCACTAACTCTTTGTTAGTAATTTAATCTTAAAATATTCCATTATTAAGGTCTCATTCTCTTAGCTACTGAACTCTATTTTGGAGAGAGTCCAGTTCATTTGCAGGAACTCATTAGCGCCTGTTTATCATTCGAATTAACATCCTATTAGAGCTTCATGACTGTTGTTTGTTCGGGATTCCGTGCAAACCCACACGACGGTATGCGGATTAGTGACTTGCATTCGCTTATATGTAAATGGCATTAATGCTCTGTTTGCAATAGGTTCATTGACGAATTAGTATAGAACTTATTGGCTTTTAATCGACAGGCAGCGAAAAGTATTAACTTTTCTGGGAAAGAATATTTTACCTATTATCGTTTCTATTCTATTTAGGTCTGTTTGAGCCGAAATATTTTTGAATTGCTTATGAAAATGACTCGATAGAAATATTTGATAGACATTTCATCGCTGAAGAGGGTGTTATATTATTTATCTGAAAAAGGATCTTATTTATATACCTTTTTTAACTGTTTCTCATATTGTATTAATGTATTTTACAGTAGAGATAATAGGTAAATAAACAGTATAATGTTACGAAACAGTTATGTTGCTTTTTAGCACAGATGGTTCCATTGTAGGAAAGATCGTTTTACAATTAGCTTTATTGGATGTTGATCTGATGCCGGATCAGTCACCCCTGGGTTTAGTGACAATTTGGTGACTTGGGCAAAAAGATAATACTAGAATCTTCATTTTGGAGATATGACCAATAGGAGCTGATATATGCATGATTAATAGAGATTCTTCTCTGCCCTATCTTGGGATCTATAAAAGACCATGAGACCGAGCTAGAACCAGTCTTTTGAGTTCAGCTCTAGTTAGTAGTTGAACGAGTTTTCTGTCTGAGCGTTTCAAACTATTTATCATTGTAGTGCTGCTTGAGTTCAGCTGTTTGCTAGAAGCGCTGCTGTTTATTACTTCTGTACGTCTTGACTGTGTTTTTTCATCTGCGCCTTCGTGTTAATAATCATCGTTATTCGCTATTGGGGCCTGTTTATTGTGTTACAGTATATTGTAACACAGTACAACCAAACCCGTTTACTTTACAGACTTAGTGTAGGAATTCTTGTAACAAAATTATTTCTTTAACAACAAAGGATAAAATTAAATTTCTGCAAATTATACATTTTGACAATGCATTAATTTATTTAGAAATACAAACTGTTACATCTCTCTTGGATTTAAAGGTAATATGTAAAAGAAATTTTGAAATTAAAGAATATCTCTTTTGATTAGACTTATCTACGAGTATATCTCTATTGGTCTAATCCGTATAAGGAACTATTTAGAATATACTTTGCATATTTTAAACTGCTTTTATGTATAAAGGTTTTATAAACTTATTTTATTTAATCAGATATCATAAATAATAATGCAGATTTAATAAACAATCAAGGAAAACTTCAGTAAAAAAATTAAAGATCTTATGATAATTATATAAGATAGGATTAGATAGGTTATGATAATTAAATAGGATAAATTAACTATTCAGTAATATATAGAAAACTATGAAAATACTAAATTTGTGAAAAAAAGTGATGTTTAAAGGAATAAATTTTCACTTTTCAAATTGGTTTTAATATCATAATTCTGATTATTGAAGATATTCATAGCCTATTATGGAATTTCTTAATTATTGCACTATTTTAGAATAAATTTCTGTGATACTTACATAAAAAAATGTAGTGAGAAAATTAAATAAAACGATCAGCATGAAAAAAAAAATATTCTAAACTTGATATAAACAAAATACATTAATCTTGAAATCAGTATTATTTAAATATAGAAGGAAAAAGTGTTTTACATATGTGAAATATTATTGGTTAAAATTTGTTAATTGATTGTCAGCCTATATTTTATCTGTATATGGGAATTAGTCATGCAAGGATTGCTAAAAACATACTGTTGGTTCTTTCAGCAGGATAAGAAGTTAATAATTAAATGCCTATAAAATTGCAAATTTGGTACTAACAGCTTATAGTATTGTTTGTAAACATGTATAGTAAAATTATTTTTTTTTATCTGTGTAATTGAGTAAAAAATTTTACATAAACGTGTGGTAGTTCATAATTCGAAATTTTCACTCTACAAAGAATGAAGGAAAAAGACTAGTTTAAAACGAATACGCATATTAACGTTATGATATATTTATTACTATAAACAATATAGAAAACTACTAAAACCCTAGTTTTCAGAGCAATCGATAGCTTATTCTAGTTACGTAGTTAATGCCGTAAAAAGTTGCGAAATTATTCCTACTAAAATTTTAATGACCTCGTGATATACACCAGTCATAATAAATGAATATAGGTACAGTAGATATACTGTTCAGTGGATATTTTTATTGAGCGAATTTTAATGATTGAGTTTGCATTATTTAGAAATACGAAAGTGCTTCGTCATATTAGATATCGGATGGTAAAAACTTTAATGCATAAATAAAATGTTGCACTTGCAAGTTCCTACTTATAGTATTGATCTTCGGAGATAAAAATAGATGCATTTCCTTTCTCTATTTATACTACTAAAAGTATTTGTTATTCTAAAGTTTAGTTTTTGTGATCGATAGTTGTTAGTCACAACAGTACATTACATTTTTTTTTTTTTTTTTTTTTGTTGAAAACTGCGATTTTATTAAGATGAAAATGTTTTAGTTTCAAGAAATTAGCTATCATTACAATATTCCCATAATTTTATATACATTAATGAAAAATGTGATCATATATGGGAAACTAAAAATTTTCTTGGTTATTTTTATTCGGACAATACTATAGAACGCCCACTTTTTTTTTAATATTATGTATATTTAGTGATATGTAAATTTCCAGATATTCGTAATATCTTTTATGTAAGACGTAACCAATTATTTTTCGGCTTCAAAATAATTTGCCTTTCTAGTTTTTTTTTTTTTTTTTATTTATTTATTGAAAATATTTTTCCAACACCAATTTTATGATTTAAATTTCGAAAGGTAAGTTTTATAAATATTATTCAATTATCCAATGTCAATCATAATAAATAAAAAAAAATTAAATGTCTACTTTTTTTAAAAATTTCAATGCCATTTTGAATAAAGCAGAAAACCCCCTCAGCTCAAAGCAAATCTTAATTTCGAATTAAATAGTTTCCGCTTTTTCTTCAAATTACATTCTGAACACGAATTGCAAAAATGTTATTCTATTAAAAGAGTATAGACAAGTTTAACAGTAGTAAATAGTAGATTTTTAAAACTGCATTAATTTATCCCATATTCTAATAAGTACTTCGAATTTATCTTGGGAATATTTACTATAATTGGAACTAATTTGTTAAATACCGAAAAAGATTTATTGTACACCATCGGAACCCAATACTGATTAGCACAAGAAAAGTCTTATTGTCTTATTGTCATATAGTCAATATTGTCTTTCTAAATTTTACATCTTTGTACTGTGTGTTACTTGGGCAACGAATCATTTTTTTTCAAAAACACGATTGACTAAATGTTTTTAAAGGGGTATTACCATATATTGATTTCTGTGGATAAACGTTTTAAGAAATCATTCTAAACGTAATAATTCTAATATGTTTTCTAAATAAATTTTAGCATTTGATTTAAAAGTTGGTGGCAATTCCTTCTTAATAATCAAATGATATATTCCATTAAATAGGGACATACATTTGAATCTAGATAATTATATGTGCAAAAAAGTTATTCTATTAAATGGGTATAGACAAACTTAGTTTAACAGTAGTAAATAGTAGATTTTTAAAACTGCATTAATTTATCCCATATTCTAATAAGTACTTCGAATTTATCTTGGGAATATTTACTATAATTGGAACTAATTTGTTAAATATCGAGAAAGATTTATTGTACACCATCGGAACCCAATACTGATTAGCACAAGAAAAGTCTTATTGTCTTATTGTCATATAGTCAATATTGTCTTTCTAAATTTTACATCTTTGTACTGTGTGTTACTTGGGCAACGAATCATTTTTTTTCAAAAACACGATTGACTAAATGTTTTTAAAGGGGTATTACCATATATTGATTTCTGTGGATAAACGTTTTAAGAAATCATTCTAAACGTAAACATTCTAATATGTTTTCTAAATAAATTTTAGCATTTGATTTAAAAGTTGGTGGCAATTCCTTCTTAATAATCAAATGATATATTCCATTAAATAGGGACATACATTTGAATCTAGATAATTATATGTGCAAAAAAGTTATTCTATTAAATGGGTATAGACAAACTTAGTTTAACAGTAGTAAATAGTAGATTTTTAAAACTGCATTAATTTATCCCATATTCTAATAAGTACTTCGAATTTATCTTGGGAATATTTACTATAATTGGAACTAATTTGTTAAATATCGAGAAAGATTTATTGTACACCATCGGAACCCAATACTGATTAGCACAAGAAAAGTCTTATTGTCTTATTGTCATATAGTCAATATTGTCTTTCTAAATTTTACATCTTTGTACTGTGTGTTACTTGGGCAACGAATCATTTTTTTTCAAAAACACGATTGACTAAATGTTTTTAAAGGAGTATTACCATATATTGATTTCTGTGGATAAACGTTTTAAGAAATCATTCTAAACGTAATAATTCTAATATGTTTTCTAAATAAATTTTAGCATTTGATTTAAAAGTTGGTGGCAATTCCTTCTTAATAATCAAATGATATATTCCATTAAATAGGGACATACATTTGAATCTAGATAATTATATGTGCAAAAAAGTTATTCTATTAAATGGGTATAGACAAACTTAGTTTAACAGTAGTAAATAGTAGATTTTTAAAACTGCATTAATTTATCCCATATTCTAATAAGTACTTCGAATTTATCTTGGGAATATTTACTATAATTGGAACTAATTTGTTAAATATCGAGAAAGATTTATTGTACACCATCGGAACCCAATACTGATTAGCACAAGAAAAGTCTTATTGTCTTATTGTCATATAGTCAATATTGTCTTTCTAAATTTTACATCTTTGTACTGTGTGTTACTTGGGCAACGAATCATTTTTTTTCAAAAACACGATTGACTAAATGTTTTTAAAGGGGTATTACCATATATTGATTTCTGTGGATAAACGTTTTAAGAAATCATTCTAAACGTAATAATTCTAATATGTTTTCTAAATAAATTTTAGCATTTGATTTAAAAGTTGGTGGCAATTCCTTCTTAATAATCAAATGATATATTCCATTAAATAGGGACATACATTTGAATCTAGATAATTATATGTGCAAAAAAGTTATTCTATTAAATGGGTATAGACAAACTTAGTTTAACAGTAGTAAATAGTAGATTTTTAAAACTGCATTAATTTATCCCATATTCTAATAAGTACTTCGAATTTATCTTGGGAATATTTACTATAATTGGAACTAATTTGTTAAATACCGAGAAAGATTTATTGTACACCATCGGAACCCAATACTGATTAGCACAAGAAAAGTCTTATTGTCTTATTGTCATATAGTCAATATTGTCTTTCTAAATTTTACATCTTTGTACTGTGTGTTACTTGGGCAACGAATCATTTTTTTTCAAAAACACGATTGACTAAATGTTTTTAAAGGGGTATTACCATATATTGATTTCTGTGGATAAACGTTTTAAGAAATCATTCTAAACGTAATCATTCTAATATGTTTTCTAAATAAATTTTAGCATTTGATTTAAAAGTTGGTGGCAATTCCTTCTTAATAATCAAATGATATATTCCATTAAATAGGGACATACATTTGAATCTAGATAATTATATGTCATTTTAAAGTGACATATTTAAAATTTTATAAAAAAAATTATGAGAATAACATAAAATATATGTCATCATATCATAAAATATATGTCATGTTTTTATATGTCATCAGTCATAGGATATTGTCCTCCTCTCCTAATTATTATTTAATATCTCTTATAAACACACATAAAAACATATATTTTTGCAATAGTTGATAATAGAAGTTAATTAAATAATAATAGGCCTGTGTCTAATTACAGTTAATTTATTTTCAGATTAAAGAAATACCGTTAAATTAAGAAATTATTACTGGATATGCGCGTTTTAACGGTTATGTCGATTTACCTCGTTTCCTATTGGTAATTTCATAATAAATAGACATATTTGAATTTATTTTCTCATTTCTCTAGCAAGTTTGATTAATGACACAAAATGTTCTTTTGATGTCACCCGATGGAAAAAAAAACTTGTTTATTGCTGAAACGCTTTCAAGGAAATGATGCAAGCTAAACTCATGAAATAATCATTAACTATATTTTATGCTAGAAGACGATGGATTATATGGTAGAAGACGTTTTAGGAGAAAAAAGTACAGTTCATTTAGTAATACTTAGTGACTTGCTTCTTGTGGTCCGCAGTAATCATACCATACTTAGTTATGGTGTGACTGCTTACTACGCCCGATATGTAAAATAAGTACAAAATGTTACAAACATCTTTATGTGATGAGTTAAATATATAATCAGATAATTTGAAATTCCTTGATTTTTCTAATTGGATATTTAGTTTCGGACAATGAAAAAACTGACAAATCGTTCAACTAAGGAAGATAGAATTTAATATTTGGTAAGGTTATTGCAATAAAAACAATTTATAAAAAACAACAACCTAGAATTTCACCAGAGGCATCATCCTATATAGCCTAAATGAGCCTACTTTGTCTTATTTTTTTAAATATTACAAAGTAATGCATGAATATGAAATTTCATTACACACGTAACAAAAAAGAGTAAAATGCGAATATTTAGAGCGATTTTGAAAGAACTTAGTCAGCCATAAAATTTTTTCGTTGAACACTATAATTCACATCAGTATACAAATAATTTTTTGGAGACCTCATATTTTTTAATAGCATTATGCCAACTATATAAAAAATATCTGGAGAATAAATGTTATACAAATTCATTGCCTATTTGTGGGAAATCCATGTCACCACAAACCTTTCTAAAATCCTTTTAAAATTCAAAATAAACAGCTCTTTAAACAACAGAACAATCGATTACGACATATTGGCAAAAAAGTCTTTATTTCTGAAAAATACTTTATACGCACACACGCCTTTCAAATAATATTCAACAATTACAAGCTAAAAAATTTTGTTCTTAAAACAAACATGCAGGAAAAGTGCTTTACCCTTACAAGAAGAACATAGAAAGAGTACATACAAGAACATATAACCGGTAATACATACGCCTGATTTTGCGATATTCTTGTTTACAATTCTTGGTTCTAGTTTTTGCGATAAGTCTTAATTTTACCATCAATAATATCATTTTAATTCAATCCATATGAACTGTGGAATAATTGGAGGAAGCAAATTTTGTGAAATTTAGTTTAATGTCAACCTGTTTAATTTCTGTTTTTTTATTTTTCCCTCATTAGAAAGAAAACAAAAATTAAAAATATAAAAAGATTTTATAGATATGAAACTAATAAACTTATTTTTAACACCATAGATTATTCATAAAATTTATCGTATTTAAAAATATGTAATGATTTATTACATAATATTTAAAATAATATATTTAATAATAATACTCTGCCTCGTTATTCATAATGTCATATTTTTATTCTGTCATAAAATCTTGACAAACGTCAGTGAGATTATACAATGGATACCCACTTATTAAGCATGATTCGTTCTAGAATCACTCGTTAAATGAAGCAATTTTTTTCCATAAGAATCCCTGTTAAATAGAACAATGCATTCCATTTCGATAGAAATATTTAAACAAATTATTATTTTTAATGCATACTTTTTTTAGTGCGTATACTTACTGCTTTGTTAAGGAGATGCTTCCCAAAATACAGTGAAATATTTTCCCATATTTTCCCAAATTTACTTTATTTCACTGGAAGATTGGTAATCCGGTGCTTTTATTATTTCTTCCTCTACTAACTAAATCTCTTCACAGTCTTTTGCTGTGACACAGAATACATCTTCGTAAATTCTTCAGTAGTTCTGGTCATGTTCTTGCACTAATACATGTTATTGTTATCCATCTCTCGCTCCATAATCTTGCCAAGAAACACAACACCTACTAACAAACCTTTCGGAGTCGAGTTTGACAAACGTATCCGGTCAAAGCTTCTTCCACCTAGAAGTAAGGATTCACTTCAAACACGCACTCAGAATTGAGTAATACCCAAGATTCAGGCCAATCCTGCATGTGACGTTACCATGTCTCCTCATCAGTCGTTCTACGAAACATCGCTCGTTCAGAGAGCAATGATTTTTTTTAACATTTTATTTTAAGTTTTATGCTAATCTCTCAAAATGGTAAATGATCGTTAAGCGAGGTATGTTTGTATTAACTACGACTTTCTTGTATATGATAATGCTTCGTCGAATTGGGAAGTGAATCTAGCATGCATTTTGGATTTCATTGCTTTAATTGATTGCATCCCACATTTAACACATCTGTAATCTTGATATCAAGGCCCCATACAAATTTCATTTGCTTAGCTCTTTTATTTATTGTATTATCATATCCCCCCGGGGGGCACCTCGAAATGAGGATGAGATGCTTCCGGCATGATGGTTGGATCTCGCCACCCTGGATGGTACAGAAATAGGTGGGTGATCTGACTCCTCCCATCGATGACGGGACGTACTTCCTTCGGGAAGGGTTGTACCGTGGCCGGTGATGGCCCTTAGGACTCAACCACAGTTCCCGCCAATGTTGCTGTTGCGGCGGTCCGGTCATTCAGTTTTATGGTTTAAATCCGTGTGCCTTCGGGCGGGTCGGAAAGTTAGATGGTTGACTTATTGCATTACCATGCGTTACAAAAATTATTAAAACTAACAGAAAGTTTACATATTAATGAATAAAAGCTGAAATATGGTATAAATACAGTTTCACTGTATAAATAATTTCCAAAGTTTATCATGATTTTCAATAATTGATTTTATATGCACAGGGATATAAAGGATGAAGAATTTAACTATGATTATTTTGACTAAATTTAAAACAGATCTGTAATTTAAGTGAAAAATTATTTAATAAAATTTTATCCATATAGTTCATTAACCCTTCAACCGGTTGGAACGTAGAAAGTCGCTCCAACGTGTCTCTTGAATACCGGCTGGAACGTAGGAAGTTGCTTTCCGAAAACTGTTTTGAACCCGGCTGGAACGTAGGAAGTTGCTTTCCGCAAACTGCTATTAACCCGGCTCCAACGTAGAAAGTCGTCAATGCTTTCCCCCTTAAATGCAATAAACGGGGTGGGTCATCTGCTTGTTAAGGTCATTTTGTGGTTTTCGCTGACAGTTAGAATTTGGGTGGTCCCTCCAATTAGGGGAACGAACTCCCGAAAAGGGGAAATAACGCTTTTCGTAAGAATTCGCGATTGCAGGATCGATTGGTGATATGAGCTGTATACTTCATTTCTGATTTGGATATTTCATTATTTCGCCACAAATTTAATATCCAAATGAAAACTATTATACTTATTAAAGGTAGGGAATCCCTCATATTTACATGTCATAATCATGTATAACAGTTAATGATTGTGATTAGTTCGCAAAAAAGTACGTTTGAACTTTTAATAATACTTTTATTAAAATGCTGTAAAATATAAAAAAACAAATCCTTATATAAAATTTTTAAATTTATTTTCATCCCAATTATTAAGCGAGACAAATATTTATTTATAAATGTAATTTTAACTATTGTTTAAGCTTTGTATATAGATTTTGGCCAAGCATTTAATACGTAATGAAAGGCAAATTTGAAAATTTTTGGATCTAATTATTTATTTTTTACTGTTTAGAATGAGTTTTTAGTAAAAGCGTTTTTAATTTTTTTTATAGACGTTTTTATTTAAAGTATCTTGATAAATGTAGTTACTATTATTCTCTTATACTGCTTAATATTATTTTTTATTTCACTATTTAAATACAAGCGTTGTTCACTGGTTTTTGCAAATCATATTTGTCTTTCGTTTTTTTTTTTTTTTTTTTTTGGGGGGGGGGGAGGGCTCAGGTTATAAAAAAAACCGCTTTTTTATAAATATAAAAAATATTTTTTTAGAAATTATATCTTTAAAATATATAATTATATTATAAATATATATTTAAAATCTCTATAAAAAAATCAAAGCACATTGAAATGGGAGGAAGAGTTGTGTCTTGTGACGGGCTGTGAAAAGCGTAAATGAAAAAAATTACTTGGTAATAATAAGGACTATTAAAAAAATGGCATATGAAAGAAAGAAAATATATTTAATAAATGGAAAACATTTATTTATATTCTTCAAAATTGGATGATGTGTATGATATTGCTTTGAAGAATAGAATTAATGAATGTATCTGTGCAATTATAATTATTGCTTTGCAATAAAACAGCATTAACTATTTAATGAAATTAAATAAATGCATTAAAGGCTGATACGATTTCTAACTGTTTGAACGTATCACAAGGCTGTGGATTCAGAACTTTTTTTATCTATGGATCTCGGTTCCTTTCAATTGCTAGTATTCGGTAAGAAAATCCATGTGTTTCTCTATGTGAAAGTAGTTTTTCGGCTTGTTCGCATTGTTAAAAGAAGTTTTACGATCAAATCAAGCAGTAAAATGTCGGTAGGTTTAGTGCTTAAAGTTGCCCAAGTTACATTACAAAGAGAAGTGTTACATCTGGTGAACAACAGCCTATTCAAGGAAAATTAGTGTCTCAAAATGGGTTATATAGAACATGCGCCAGGCAGATTGTACAATAGAAGTACTTTTAATACGAATCTTGCATTGAAAGGGAGGATATTTTCCCTTGCTAGGCATTCAGCAAGACAAGAATTAATTCTTGAAAGAGGTTTTGAGTAGTTCTTTTAATCTTTACCATTCTTGAAATTTATGAGTCTTGGATTCAAAAGATTAATTCATCACTCCTGAAAGCGGTGTTCTTTTTATTAAGTTAACCTGGGTATTATGGCAATAATCTATGAAAAAAAAGTTTTTAAGCTTTGCTCTTTAATCAGTTTTAGATTTTATGTCAAACAAAGTGTGTGCTCTACTATTTTTGATTTTCATATCCATTAAAGTTTTTTTTCATAGAAGATTTAAAGACGTATTTCTTAATATATTCAATAATAAGTAATGACTAAAAAATAAAATAAAAAATTCGATTTCTCTGTTCACTAATACAATGCAAATGGATTTTCTTACTAAATTTGTTTATATTCTGGTTGAAATTCGGCTATTGATCAGATACTACTGAAGATTTTTTCCAATAGAAAAATTGCTTCCTTTAGGAAATTTATTTCTAATGCACTTCCTAAGGGCAATCCTAATAGCAATTTTCAAAAATGAGCTAAAAATGTTTCACCAATGCTTGATTCTGCACTTGAACTTTATCTAAAGTATAACAGAATTTTTAACAAAAGCATACCACTGAAAGATACTCAGCATTAAATAATTAGTTGGATCATATCTTGATATCAACAATGGAAAAAAATTAGGTTGAAATGATAGAAGCAACAATGAAGACAATTTAATTTCACTTCCATAATGAAATATATTGATGTAAAATATGCTTAAATTCGATAAATTAATATACAAATGTCAAATTAGTTAATTTACTTTTCTTCGAATTACCACGGAAAAATTTTAATTAAAATTTTTACTATGCTTTAAAAATTCATAATTTACGAAAATAGTAGCGTTTGGATTTTTAAAAAGCTATTTGTGAATATTATTTTTGCTTTGATAAAAAGTAGTTACAGATGATAAGAACATCATGAGACATTTAACATTATGAGAACATTTTAACATCATGAGACCACGATGAGTCATCTGTGACTAGACCACCAATAACTTTCTGCTTTATCACACCAACATGATTCTCCGACCTGTCTTTGCTAATTAATTCTATGATGTAACAATTCACGCTTATCTCTATTTTTCTTAAAAATATAAAATAACATATATATATATTATTTCTGATTTAGCACAACCTTCTTAATATGTAATGTCATTGTTAAGCAAATTTTCTCCCATCCAATTTTTGTGACCGGAGGATAAGATCATTTAAATGAAGAATTTCTGCCCTTCTTGCACAAACTGGAAAAATAAGGAACTGGTAAAATAATAAAATAATTACAGATTCATTAATATCTATAATTTGTTTTATTTTAATGAGTGTGCCAAAATTTGTAGCAAGTATTTTTATTGTTGCAATGAAATAAAAACCTTAATTTTCACTCACTGGTTTTAAACGTTATTGAAGTTATGATTACTTACTCTAGATTGTTTTTCATTTATTTTATTGTGCATCTACCTTTTGAAATTCACATGCAGCGAAATACCTTATAAATATTGCCAGTGAAATTCGTTTGAATTGTTCAGAAATGAAGAGCATGGAAGCAAGAGTCTGAAAGGGTAATTCTTAACTGTTGGACACATGCAGCTAAGTCTCATTTTTCGTAAATTATCTACGAGATAATTTACGAATTTTCATAAAAAATCATAATGTTGTAACTTAATAAAATGGGTACAGTTGAAATTTTGATTTCATTGATGGAGTTAGATGAAAGAAAGATTCTTCGCAATATTTAACGGCAGAGAAATGCTTGGATTTATGAAAATATTTCTGCACTGACTATAAGTCATTTTTACCAAGATTTGTGACAAAATTAGGAATGATATAAGAAATTGACATTCAAAATATTCACTTATTAAAAATATGAATGAAATGATGATTTTTATCAGATATAAGCCTCGTGAGTAAATGGATACACTATGTTTTCTTATTTTAGCATTAAAATTAACTTTAAAAATTTATTATTTCAACTTATTTTTTAATTATTTCAAAATAAGATAATTAGTCAAAAATATTCAAGTTAATAATATTTTCATCAACATATTATCATTAAAATATTCACCTACTATATATTGACAAAAGATTGTTTTATTATTTTTCAAAACTTAAAAAAAATGAAATGAAAAACAAAAATCAAAAAATAAACAAAAATTTTTTATAAATTTTTATTTATAATTTTCAATAACAGATTATAACAGATTTATATCCGAAATGAATGTAGTATTTTTAAATTAATAATAATTTTTTATAATTTATTTCAATCAGGGAGCTATAAATCATGCTATTTTCATTTCGAATACCAAATATGCGAGTAAAAGGCTTACAACTAAAAATTAGAAAAAACTTAAGTAAAATTCACTGAATGTCAGTAAAAAGAATGTATTATATTCGTAATGCAATTTGATGAATGATAATTCCTTTTAAATAATTTATTAAACAAATTTTTCTATTACTAATAAAAATTTATAAAATCATACTGCGGATTTTTTTTAAAATTTATTTTTGAACAAATTCTATTTTCTGCAAACATTGCAGATTAAAAGAGAAGTTCTTAGTTCTCAGAGCGAAAACCAACTTCTTAGTTGAAAAACCGCATGGCAATTGCCCTGCGTCGACAGATTTATTACTTGATTGATCAGTCAGTCCTATTCAAAATCCCCGATGTTTAGGGGGTGGCGATGGTCGAGACGCGGGAAAGTTTACCCCCTGTTGTTAATGGTCAGGGGAAAGCAAAAACATACCAGGCCGGTTTAGGAACGTTCTGCCAATTTCTTTTCTAGTAAATTGTGTTCAACCTTTATTTTGACTGCGGCCGTTTTAAGAACATTCTTAAGCTGGACAGCCGACGCTCGATGGGTTAAGCTTTTGAAATATTGTATTCATTGGTAAATATCCATGCAATTTTTTTCATTCATTGATTTAGTCTAAAATAGTATAAATGAAAACTAAATTGAGTTGTAAATCTCGCATTTGAAATTTTATCTTTGAAACCAATTCCATTTTTAATTAGCATGTTTTCAGAACATTAGACAAACAGAAATTCCAAAAATTCTTGTTTGATCTCCCATTCTAATAGAAAACAAAAAGATTCAATGAATTATATTACTTTATGGTAAGTTAGATCATTTTATTTTAATAATATATGGAATAAAAATTTTCTGCATTCCTTAGAACATTCGTTCGCAATTAAAAATTCTCGGATTATTAACAACAAATACTGTAGAGAAAATATGAACCCATACTGCTTATTACTTGATATCTATATCAATGGAAATTACAAGTCTGTAAAAATACAAACTTTTTTTGAAATTAGATGTTGCATCAAATATTACTTGAAAAGAAATAGAAAAAGAAAAAGAATCCTGACAAATTCTCTCTTTTACAGGCTTTAGAAAAAACTTTTGTTCCGGAACAAACAGATTGTTTATTTATTGACTTTGAATATCCCTTTCTTTTCGGTTCTTAGCCTCACTAATTCCCCTTTGATGTAGTGAAAGGTTCTTTCTAAGAAGAATTCTTTGTTTGCTAAAGTAAGTTTTTATCAAGAATCCGAAAGTACAAAGGTTTTATTTGTCTTCTACTTCTGTTCATCTGCCCTCAAATATGAGAGACAATTTTAATATAATGTTTTACAGAAATAAGAATAGTAACAAGTCTTTGTGGATTAATAAGAAAAATTGTTCCTTTGAGTTAGTTTAGCTGCACAACTAAATTTCTTTTGATTATTAATGAACAAAATTCTTCAGAAAACGAAAAGAAATTCTGAATTAGATAATTATGTATATATTTTAACCTGTTATTTTTCTTTAAACATCAAAGGAAAACAGGAAATTAATTAGAATTATTAATTATAAAATCACGCGTTTGCTTTTGTACTCTCCCAATATAAATTATAAAAATTCCTATTTTCATTATTTTTATTCCTTTGTTGTTAATGTTTCGTTTTTGTAATTTTTGGAAAGTCAATGGTAAAATAAAATTCTCATTAAATTCTTAGAAATTTCCTTTGAGGTGGTGTTTGGTAGAAATTACGATATTATATTTTGTTTACACGATTCTAATAAAATACCAAATGTTTACATAAATTGGGGAAAAAAATTGTCAAGAAAATTTTACCTTTAATAAGATGTTTCTAAAATTTTTTGTTATCAAATCTTTCTGTTGTTTAGAAAGTTATTTGAATGAAAGTTTACTCACAGGTTCATGAAACTTGTAGACATTTCTTTTGAGTTGGAGTTTCGTAGAAATTATGCTAACATGTTTTATTTTGTACTATTCTTTTTAAAAAGACCTGCATTTTTACATAAATCGGAGAAAAAATTTGTGAAATAAATTTTGCTTTTTGCTCAAGAATAAGATGTTTCTAAAATTTTTTGTTATTAAATCGTTCTGCTGTTTAGAATGTTATTTGAATGAAAGTATACTTACAGGTTAATGAAACTCGTAGACATTTCTTTTGAGTTGGAATTTCGTAGAAATTATGCTCACATATTTTATTTTGTACTATTCTGTTTAAAAAAAAAATTCGAATTTTTACACAAATTGAGGAAAAAAATGTGAAATAAATTTTACTTTTTGTTCAAGAACAAGATGTTTCTGAAATGTTTTGTTATTAAATCGTTCTGCTGTTTAGAATGTTATTTGAATGAAAGTATACTTACAGGTTAATGAAACTCGTAGACATTTCTTTTAAGTTGGAATTTCATAGAAATTATGCTCACATATTTTATTTTGTACTATTCTGTTTAAAAAAAAATTCGAATTTTTACACAAATTGGGGGAAAAAAATGTGAAAGAAATTTTACTTTTTGTTCAAGAACAAGAAGTTTCTGAAATATTTTGTTATCAAATCTTTCTGCTGTTTAGAAAGTTATTCGAATGAAAATTTATTTACAGGTACATGAAACTCGTAGACATTTCTTTTAAGTTGGAATTTTGTAGAAATTATGCTCACATATTTTATTTTGTACTATTCCGTTTTTTAAAAAAAATCGAATTTTTACACAAATTGGGGAAAAAAATTGTGAAATAAATTTTACTTTTTGTTCAATAATCGTTGCTAAAATTTTTTGTTATCAATTCGTTCTACTATAGAAAAAATTATAGTATGAAAGTTTGCTTGCAATTTTCAGAAGAAATAATTCTTATAGAAAGGGAAATTTAAAATTGCTTTAAAATATTTCCTCATCCTATACAAAGTTGCCGTAAAATAACTTTTCCTATCTGTAGAGCTGCAGAAAGAAAATAAATGACTTGAAATCTATTTCAGATGCAAATTCTAGACCCAAAATTTCGAATTTTGCTACAAAAATGTGCCAGAATTTTCCAATAATATATTTTGTACTCAGAGAAGATCAATGCGACAAAAATATTGTACATACACTAGGGAACTCTAATGTAGATTAATAAAAGATTACTTTCTATAAGTTTCAAATTGCGTGTTATTATTTTCTCCATGCTCAATTTTCATTATTTGAACATTACTAATTGATTTCAACATTCCATTTCACCATAATTCATTTTCAGCATTTTCATTGTGATTAGGAAATACGAAATCATTCCTGTCTGTGATTTTAATGACTAAAATTTTTGTCCGGTTTTATTTCTTCACATCTTTATCGTTTGTATATGAAATTTAATTGCATTTCTTTTTTAATTTCAGCTACAGATACATCCAAACAAAGAGAGTATTTTATGGCCACCCCATGTTTTGGGATGATTTGTCGGAAGTCCTTTTCACTGTTGAAAATTCCTAGGATCGAGACTTGAATGCACCAATGATCAATCTGGCTTGTTTGTTACTATCATGTTAAATCTATCATTACGTATGAAACTCTTCCCGATGGCATCCCTATAAGCACAAGATATTGTATGATATCTCCACTTACTGTTAGACATTCTGAATACCTCCTAGTATCGTGTAGATATCCTAACTATATTGTTGCGCATTTTGTGCTAACAGGGATGGCTTAGAATGATAATTTACTTACATAAAATTAAACATGTATATGTTTGAGGGGGTTGCAGCAGTACTTATGGATGGTTGTGAGCCTATAGTGATGTGCATTTTGGTATTGCATAAAAAACTTTGATGTCCCTCAATTCGAAAGGGAATTTAAAAAGAGTCCGAATACATAAAACGACGATCACCTTAAATTAAAGGAATTTACAATATGAAAATCCTAATATGTTTTAATACAACTCATGAAAGTAAACATGTTGCTTAAAATATGCCAAGCATAACTAGACAAGTTAGCGTTTTTAAAACAAACAATCATAAATTCGTTAAAAGAATGCTAATAATCTTGGTGCAATTCCAACAAACTAATTATAATAAATGACAGACATGTGTTAACAAATGATAATGAAATATCGAAAGTTCCAATAATTGTTTATAATCTGTGGTTTAAAAAAACACCGTTTGTCTTCTGTACTTCTGTCTAAAATAATGAATCTCTTAAAACAATAATTCATGTGCGTATCTAAGAATCGGTACTTTTTGTTTCATTTTGTTTCTTATTTATTTAAATATAGAAACCAATTAACAGGAAAAATACAAATTCATTACTAGTATTCTTTTTTAGAATTTTTGATGTCTTTTTATATATAACATACACCTTCTTTGAAAAACAATTTATGATCAAAAATAACAATTTTTTAAAAATACTTTATCTAAAAGCTTTTTTATTTATTTTTTCAAAGCTCCTTTTGTATGTTTACATTAGTTAGAAGAGAAATAAGAAATAGAATGGAAATTACTATAAATAATTCGGTTCGTTATTTTTATTCAGGTTATTTTAAAATTATTGACTTTTTCCCCTTCTTTTCTTTTACTATATACTAGATATTATTTTGGTATTTTTTTTAGTATGAATTTCTTTGTTTTTGATGGCATTCGTGAAAATTTTGATAATTTTAAATCACAAAAGTGTTTTAATTTTCCACTGTTTCTTTAATATCAGACAGTAAATGTTAGAAAAGGCATTTAAATTCTACTTATGATAAATATTATTTGATAAAAATATATCCAGCATCATTAAAATGCATTTTCAAATCAAATGACATAAGATATTTACTTGATATAAAAAATAGATTTCATTTTTGAAATTGACATTCATAATCATTTAAAAATCAATTAATAATATTGAATCAACTTTCAAAAATACTTTATTTGCAGACCCGTATAATCCTAACATTATATATCTGAGTTTTAAATGTATTTTTAGGTACATGAAGCTAAAATTTCTCTTAATTTTTAATTAATATATAAACGAAATAAACTTAACGCGCTCTAAAGTACACATTTCTATCTTTCAAAGTATATATGTGTCAGATTTAGTAGTTCTAAATCAAAAACACCTGGTCTGCAAAAAGCCAACACATACTCATTGACATTTATTATTAGTAGAGTTGGCCAGATTGTTCTAATTGAAATGAAAATGAAAAGTTTCAAATTTTATTAAGTTCTCTCGTTTCTTTACATCAATATTCGAAGACACGAAAGAATGCATATTTTAAAATGGAACATATTATTTACATTTTTTAAAAGATATCACTGAAACGAAATGAAATTTCTATTATATTTATATCTATTGCAGTTGAAGATGAACTGTTGTTCAAAAGGTTTTAATTTATCATCGGGACAGTAAGTTAAAAAAAAACTAATAACTGGTGTATAAAAAGAATTTAGTTCTAAAAATAGAATTCTTTATTTCCTCCTGAAGAATGAATAATGAAACTATCATTTTTTCCTCAATTGAAACTATTTGAACATCATCAATATATATTGTAAAAGAAATTTCGGGCAAGAAAACTATTTTTACGGTAGTGATTTGATGAATGAGGAAGTTCGGTCTTTGAAAAGGGTTTCATTCCAAGATGAACTGCAAGTTTGAATGAACAAAAGTTTGCTATTTTATTACACTTTGTTGCAAATAAAGAGACAAGAGACTTTGTTGCAATAAAAGAGACTGAAGACTTTTAAAAATTCTCGCTGTGTGTGAAATGTTTCAATAATTTTAGTTATCATTTGCTGTCTAAATTTCTCTATCAGGAATACCCCAACTGCAGTTAAATATATATTTCTTTTTTTCATCCCTTTTATAAATGAAGAGTTAAACTATTCAAAGAATCAGCGATATTGAGATACTTTCGAATTTACCGCAGTCATATATCACCACCATGCGCCAAATATGCGAATATTTTGACATGCATTTGATTCAAACATATATTAAGATATGTATTTACGGTGGCGAAAAGAGATAAAAAAAGAAATAAATCAAAAATCGCGCACATTTGTTTCATAATTCTGAACATAGCCTTTTATTTCCTTTATAATTCGAGTATAAAACTAGTAATTGTTATATAAACTATTTTTTTCTTTAAGATCGTTTTTATTAAATTTATTTCGTCATGTTTTGTGGGCCTTTCACTTCTATTTTTGTCCAATTTTCCGTAAATATCAGTAGATAAATATCTATTGAAATTTAAACAATATACATCATTTTTATCAATATACATCATAAATATACTATCAATAACTTTTTTAACAATTCCTACATCAGAAGGCCGAAATTCTTCAATTTTTAAATATCCAAAGGACGAATTTTACCACCTAAAATCAGAATTTGAATTTTTTAACTATTTCTTAAAAATTAATAATAAAGGCTTACCTCCTACTGCAGCTCTAACTTAAACTCAATCATCAACTTATTAGTATAATGCCGGCAAGCCAACGACTTATTCTATACCGAACACAAAAAGCTACATATTAAAGCCAAAGGCTGATTTTGTAATCTCTCTGAGGACATTATATAATTGATACATGGAATAGTTCTTTCTTGATCTGCGAAATTCAGTAAAAAATATGCTATTCCTCTCAAGATTTGATTTATTTTTGGAATTAAAATAACTAATTTTGTAGTAATTGGGCTATTTAATGAATCCAATAGATCTATTTATTTTATTATTATTTTGAATTAGTTAAACTCCAACAGCTAACCCTTAAAAAAGAAAAAAAGTAATTTCTCATTCAAAAAAAAACAAAAAAACTTCAGGTATTTCATATTCTTAATTTAAAACCATAGTGAAATATCATGATTTATTAATCAATTAATAATTATTCAAATTGATAAAAATATTTTAAAGCTGAATTAACTTAAAAAAATAAGAAGTCCCTTTGAAGGGTAAAAGAAAACATGTCACTCTGAAACAGAAAAAGTCCTTTCATATTTCTGAATATTGAATATCTATGAAAGTATCGGGTTTCCACAGCAATTTTTGTATTCTCAAAAGCAAACTAAATATTTATTTTGTCTATATAAAAGAAATTTTTGACAATAAATATTTTAAAGTATGATGCATTTAAGAGGATCTAAAGATATTTAATCTTACGAATTCTCTTTCTAAGAAAAACGATCAATATCCAAAAGGGCAGTAAAATGTTTTAGAGTGGAAATCTGTCCATCAACAAATTTATGCTTATATTGGAAGGCCGCAGACGCACTGCTTTTAAACTCAGTGGCGCAGTTAGTGGAATTTCTTGCTCAGCTAGACTCAAAGTTTTATCACCAAAGAGTGTTGGTGACATTTCTTCGAAGCACTTAAAAATGTCCTATCCGATGGAAGTGATATTGATTTGGCGACGAAATAGTTCACTTTATCACTGACTCTGAAGTAAGGAACTGCGGATGTTTTCTTAAGAAAAAAGAAAAACTGCTCGGATTGTTTTGATCAAAAACGTGATTTGGTTTGAATGTCATTGAATTTGTTCACAACATCTGGTCATTTCTGATATCGTTTGAAAGAGAGTTGGAAAACTATAAGTATTCTTGTAATGAAGAATGATTCGCCAATTTAATAAGTGCCGTCAGTCATTTCTACTAAGATTGTATGGCTTTGAAATTATCAAAGAATTCTTTAAGATTTAGAGCTGAAACTTAAAAATGTGAACGGACTTCACTCTCAAAAAATATATTTTGATGCTTTTAAAGTATTTCTGGAATATAAAACACATGTGTATACATTTATTATCCCTTCAAGTAACAATTACATGTAAAAAGATAACAAATTGAAAAGAATGATTAAATGTTTGCAATACATGCATATATTATATATAAGGGTCACCGGTGTAAAATTTGTCAACCGCAAATATATATATATATATATATATATTTAAATCTTTTTTCTTAATAGTTAAGGTAAATTCTAAATGAAATCTTAAGATCTGTTATTCCTTTAAGTGAAAAAGTTTTAAATTGAATTTATAAAAGAATAAGAAGATATTTTTACCTAACATTTACACTTTGCATACCGAAGTAGACCAAAATTGATAGAATTCAATTTGAATCTTAATATAATTTTGAGTCTCTAGAAAATTATTGATTTCAGTAATTTACATTGTGGATTCGATTATCGCAGAACTTTGTTACTTTTTTAGTCGAAATGATTTATATAAAAATGCTATCATAATAGTCTTTTTGAAATTTGTTTTTATCTGTCAAGAGTTAAGAATTTTTGTTTATTTTGTGAGAATTTATTTATTGTTTTGTTTGGGTTGTAATCTAAGTGAATATGATTTGAAAATACGTGCGTGCGTTTCCAGACGTTACATCCAATGTTTTTAGTATTATTGTTTATCAATGAATTTTTGAATTGAAGATTAAATTTTTATATCATATTGATCAGAAATTTTCTTACTTTGATGCTTTATTTTTATTTCTGATTAATTAAAAAAATTATTTCTGATTAATAATTATAGATTAAGTTGCAGAACACTTTGGTTAAAGATATTTTTGAAAACATTTTCATTGATTTTAGAAAACAACTTTTAAGATATTCCTCTGAAATTAATGGGAAAGTCAGTTATTTGTTTTGAAGCAGAAGAAAACTTGGAGAGTTCTGGATGTTTCAAATGCAATGCATTCTGATAAGGATGTTGCTCTAGTATATAATGCACGTGGATGCTAAATAACAGCTAATAAACAAGATATGATTTCCTCAAGACACATCCTTAAAACTGTATTTCTCTGACATCCTGAAATAATATTTTTAAATTACCTACTCTTGTTCGTTTTAAAGTCCCTCTATAAAAATATTATATGAAAAAATTGAAAATTTTTCTATATTATTTATAATAATACATTCTAATTGATGATTTTCATTAATATTAAATTAAATTTATAGAAAAGCTGTATCTTTTCCCATCACAATATTTGGCTCCGTTTCTATAATTTCTCCGTGCTTGTTTGATTAAAATGCTTCGAAAAAAATCACATAAATAATAAACAAAATACAATTTTATTCAAAACTGTGAGCAATTTACCTTAAAGGAAATGTGATAGAATAATTTCAATAAAATCTAACAATAATAATTTGTTGAAAATATTTTACAGCTGATAGTTTAAATTTGAGAATTTCGTATTATATTTATAAATTTTCAGGAAATTATATTTTTAATATCTGTTTATACGTTATAAGGAACAGTCATGTTTATTTTAAATTCATAGTATTTAGAATAAAATAATAAAAAAAAGAAATTTCATTAGTTTAATAAACATTTAAAGTTATTTTAGAATACTATTATTTAAAATGTATTCGAACAATTTGATCATTTAATTCACAGTAAAATAAAATATTATAATAAGATAGATGAAACTGTCCTGAAAAGGCAGCATTTTTCTTTCAATGTTAATGTTAACTTGCGCGATTTGTAAGTAAATTTCTGCACTGCTCATTAATTTTTACATTCACTCGGGTTTCACTACTTTCAGTTTCTACTGTAGTGCTATAAATTTATATTACAGCTACAATGCTTGAAGAAACGGAAAACCTAATTGTTTGTATAGAATTGAGTAAGTATGCGATGCCATTAAGTAAGTACTTTCATCCGGTAAAAGATTAATTCGTTTCTACTTTCAACGAGTAAGTGCTGTTTGTTAATAAAATAAATTGCATGAAAGTCCTTCATTTTATTCATTTGGCTTTTCTTTCTGTCTGTTAAGTGATTCCCACTGCATTATAGTAAACATTCTAAAATAAAAGCAAAATATTTTAAAACTGTAGATTTTATTTCCTTTGAGAAACTGGACATTTGGGCTCAGCAAGTACAATAGTATGATGATGAAATATGCAAATTAAAAATATTGAAGTTCTTAAACACACACACACAAACACACACACACACACACATGCACATATATATTCCTTAATTCCGCGAATGAAGTATAAAATCTATCATCTATTATAAATGTTCATGCACCATTTTTCTCAGCTATTTTTCATGTTCTTTTAATCTTCCGATCTGTATAATACATAAATACACATATCTAATGCTCAGTAACCGGAATTTTAATTAAAACTTTCCTTATTGAAATCCATTTTTCTAAATATTTCCCAATAAACGCACAAAAAATAACATAGAAAATAAATATCACTTTTAATGTTATCGCAATAAATTACACTTAAACTTTTGGATATATATGATTTGAAAATGGGAGAAATTTAAATCACTTTTTAAAACATTGTGTCAAAATGTTAGAGTTGTCCGAGAAACGTCATACGCAAAGAATAATTTCAAAATAGTTTTTTTTTATTGCTTCCTGCTTTGTAAATTTTTGCTCCAGTAAACTACTCCACTTTATCGTCCATCCTAAGCACTTTCTAAAATTCCTTTTTTTATCAAAGGAAACTTTGGAAGTTATTCCATTGTTTTCTTTGCTCTTCAAGGGTATTGATTTCCTCATGAATAAGGATTGAGTCGCAACGAATCATGGCTCGGATGTTTTCTGCTTACACTAAGAGAATTTAAACAAAGTCTGTTCCTAGGCTAAAAAGATAAAGATTTGATTCATTTTCAGAGCGAAATCACCTGCCATGTACTCATGGAGTTAAAAAGGCTCTTATGAAAGAATCATGATTTTAATGTCAATAACTGTGTACCATATATATTTAGCTACCTTGATATCAGTACGTTTAGTAAATAAATCAATATACTTACAAAAGAAAGAAAGATTAAATGAAATGATATTTTGAGATTTCTTTCCAAAAAAGAATGCTTTAAAGCTAGCTTAATATATAATTGTTTATAATTAGTTGTTTATTTTATTATATAGTAATGATATGCAGTACAGAATTATCATTTGAGTTAAAACAACTTACATTATATAGGTATTATTATTTTGATATTTTTTATAAACACAAGTGAGAGATAATTTTCCGCTCAAATTTATTTTTTAAACCACTGTGCAGTTTGTAAAAGGAAATGGATGTGACGCCACACTGCAGTTTAAGAAATATGAATTTATGCATTAGATGATATATGAAATGACGTTTATCGGGTGATTTTAATACTAAATGAATTAATTTGGTTTGCTTAGTACAAAAAAAAATTTCTAAGCGCTCTTATTTTTACTAGGAATTTCTTCTGTTACTTTTAAAATTATGATCAAAATTGCCAAAAGGAACTTTAATTTTTTCATAACTTTTTATTTGAAATTAATTATATAAAAATTTTGAAAAACAAATGCCCATTTTTTGAAGTGAAAATACAGTTTTTATGCAACTTCAAAAAGATGAATATATCTAATAAACTAAAAAGTATATATGCTACCGATAAAACAAGAACCTTTTTTATATCAGGCGAACAATTAACCATTTTTTTTATTTCATGAAATAATTAGGTACTGTATGAAATAATGATGAATCATGAACAGTAATTTCATGAAAAACTGATTTCATATTTTATCCTCTCATAGTTATGCCCGAATTCCACTCATGCATCGAGGTATGCTTGTTTTAATTTATTATATAAAATAAAGTCTTTTATAGACTGTAAAACTCGGTACAAAAATGACTTTTAATCATAAACATCTAATGCCTTTTATGGATGCCTTCAGTCACATGATACATTCTCGTAACAGTAGTTGTTACTTTATTGGATAGCAAAGAGAACTAATATATTATCTGTTCAATTTAAGTGCCTTCTTAAGAATAATTATTTTCTACTAACTTGAATTCAGAATTCACATTGAATGGTCTGGAGATTTTGCTTTCTTTAACTTTTCAAGGTGTAATTTATACAATTTTAACTGTCCAACTTTAAATGGACATTTGAATGTCATGCGATCTCTTGATTAAATCGCGAAACATCCTCTTTTGTGTTTCGAATCCTCTTTTGTAATTTATGAATTCCACATTCACTTTTCCATATTTCATAACATTATGATGAGTATAATGCTAAAGTTCCTTGACAGGGTTAAAAAAATTAAAATTTACTCACTCTACCTAACTGTGAAAAATAAAATTAATAATTAAACATAACTCATCGTCTTTAATCAAGGTGTTATTTACTTATACCTTCTTTAAGATAATGGTGAAATATGAATAAGAATAAGGCAATGCCTCTTTTACCAAAATTATTTTTAAATATAACTATATTGTATAATTAAAAGTTAATTGCATAATTTATGGACAAGACTGAAAGTTTCATAAAAGCCATTGGGAGAAAAAAAATAAAGCTAGAAAAACCATCATATTTTTAATGTAATCCTTTTATATCTCGGAAAAATGGTAGATTATTGTAGCTACCCGTTGTACAATAGATATCACATGTACATCGGATCGCTAATCTTGTGTGAGAAAACAGTACCTTTAATGCCTTTAATCAATTACCGAATTTCCTAAATAATAATTAAATAATTTATGCTGTGCAAATAGACTTAGACACTCATATAGTTTCATTAAAAGCATTTCCAATTTATCTCGTTCTGCAACAGCGGCGATTATATGCAGAAATTAAGCTCAAATTATCTGCACTTTTCTCAGAAATGAATTATTGGAATTCAAAAGAAATTAAATGAAAACATTTAGGAAATATTTTACGTGTTATTAAGCCGGAAAGTCAATTGATTTCTTCTCAGAACTTTAGATAATTAGATAAAAACTTTAAATATTAAAACATGAACAAGTTAGATTTTTTTAAAAATGAAAGTTCAAATGATTTTATAGACTTTAAAATCTCAGGAATTTTTAAAACTTTATATCTAATGTATTCCACACATTTCTTTGATAAGTATTGGATGTATTGAAGATAAAATAAACACATATGAAATTATGCAGTTAAGCAGTTCAATTCTCTTTAATATGTATTAGGTTATCCATCTTCTTCAAAGAATTTTATACTGAAAATTATGACGACACGCTACCGTATAGTAAAATAATGGAAAAGCTGAGTCAGCTGGCATAGATACTCTACATTCAAGCGGAGTGAATATTACACAGAATTTAGGACATAATTTTAAAACTGATCTATCAGTTTTGTTTGTTATATGATGCTTTTTATTTATTATATATAATTTTTGATACTACTTTTTCATTTGATATTATTAGAGTCAAAATTAAATGCGCGTCCATCGATATCAGACTTCAGCAGCACTATCTATCTATCTATATGTGTGCGTGTGTGAATTTTATCCAATCGTGATGAAATTTGATACATGCATTTGAAGTGAGTGAAATATTATCAATGAGTTTTGAGATTAATGTATTTAAAATCAAAAATTATGCAAGTTTCTACGATTTCCTCACCACCTATTCCGGAAATATTATTTCTCAATGATGGCATTTACATTATCATAAAATTGAAAAGAAAAAAAAACTAGCTTTTTAATGATACCAGTTTCATTTCCGTATGTTTTTATAAATAAATATTAAATAAATTGCTGCTTAGTTTCATACGAATTTCGCAATTTGGTTTTTATTGCCTTTAATATATTCTTACTAAGTTCTTTGTTTCATGAATCATTCAGTCATGTTCTTTTGCCAATGCTAAAATTGAGATAAAAAAACTGCTTTCTTGAACATTATCTCTAAAATAATGTCGACTTTTTCTCACAATACATATATATATATATATTAATTATTAACTAGCATGCTCAGTAATTTGTAGTGTCCTTATGATTATGAAATCCATATCTTCAGGACTTATAAAAAAGTTCAAATTTTAAATGAATGTATGCCAATTTAATATATTAAGGATAAGAGAAAGCCCAATACTCCAATAAAATAAACTGCTTACCTGAATCTGCTACACCTTAACGAAATAATAATAATTAATATAGGCCAGTTTCAATTTTCCAATAAATTTTTAATACTGAAAAGACTGAGAAATTCTGCTAGTTCTATCTCAAACCTAGCTTTATGACAACCTGTTACTTTTGAAAGAACTATATTTGACTATGACTTTGAATGATCTCAATTATATAAAATCCGGGGTGTAACGTAGCACGCTTCCACTGGGTGCACCCTGATTAACACTAAATCTGCTACTGCTTTGCTTCCTACTTTGTGTCTCTACTGTAAAGTACAGAAATATTGGCAGGCTTGAAATGTAATGGAGTCATAGCCAATTTTCTGGGTACTTGTAATAAATAAATATAAAATCCTACCACATTAAATTCACCATGCTTTTCCGAGCTCCATTTTTTATAGCTTTACCTTCTATTACTTGACTTAGGCGTTAACTGACATTATATGATCAGTTGGCATGGACATGAATTGGCATTATTCAATTAGTTGGCTTAAATATTATTTAACGCTATCCATCTAATTGGTTTAGACATTATTTGGACCATTTTTATTGAATTAACATTTATTATTATACATTCATTCATATTATACATTCAGGAATTTTTCCTTTTCTGATCTCCATGTCGGAATACTCAAATGTTGATTTGGGAACATTTGAATGAAAATATTTTTATTTATAAGAACTCATTGTATATTCTAATGGATATAATTTTTTACACTATGTTAATTTAGCAATGCTGGTGGAGCTTATCAGGAATTTGAAATTTCACTGGATTTTCTCTATTTACGTACAATTATGTACCAGGCACATGGTTACGCTTATTAAGCAATTGCATTTATATATACTGTAATTAACTGTTAAAAGTACATTGATTGGAAATCTGAATTACTTAGTATTATATCAAATATCATGATCATAATCTAAACGGCTTGTCGAATTAATGAATGTGCTGAATTCAGACCGTTCATTTACGGTAGAAATGTGCGCAATTAAAGTTATTTTATGAGAATTGTAATAATGTAAATATAATTAAGTAACAACTATAATGGCTGCATAATAATTTTATTTATAATAAACTTATTTCGAAATGGAAATTCAAGTACTTTTTACAAGTACAATAAAAATGTGCATATAAATAAACACTCAACAAATATTGAAAGAAACAGTTGATATCTGTGGAAACTAAAAATATTCATTTCACAAAAAATGAAGAATAACAAATAGTGAACACAATCAGTCTATGTACATAACCAGTGCCGTACATTCTAAGATATTTGCAACTTTGCAATCCATCATATTAATTAGTGCATGCTTTGTCTAAGTAAATAATTATCATTGTTTTTCTTTCCTATATATTAAAATGAACTTTGTTTCATTAAGAATGATAAAGCGATAATAATAAGCTCGAATTTTCTTAAATCTAAATTATTAAAATAAATTTCACTTTTGATTGCTATTCTAAATATTATAATTTTCGTTTCTTCTTTCCTTCGGTGGAATTGAATATGCACTAGTGGATAAAAGTTCACTTTCATTCTGAGAAATTATAATCTAATCTTCTTTGCAAGTAGAATTAATAATTTTGGCTTTCGAAATAATATAGTAAATAGTTGCAAGCTTCTTAGGCATTTTCATATAAATACTGATATCGTCAATTTCTAAATATATCTTTACGCTTATGAATACACTTATGAATGTAGAATTTCGAAATCCAGCGTTTGTATTCCTACTCTTCTAATCATTGTGCTTACCATTCATCGAAACTGTATCACAAATTTACAATAGATTTAAAAATAGCACTCATTTTCTAGATTATATATTTTCACATAAACGTACTTTGCATTTGTTTATTGTTTGTACCACAACAATCTAGTCTACGTGAGGTTCCACAGATGGAAGGTCGTGGTGCATTGAAAGATTTGCAACTCGAAGAAGGCCAAGTTGATTGAGGTGGGCCTGAACACAGAGGTGTTTCTCCATATTGATCTCTATATGCTTCTTCGCGGAATGTCTCATTCACCAAATGACATCTAAAGCAAAGCATTTCTTTAAAAGAACGTCGGAAGTCTTGATGAAATGTAACATAAATGATGGGATTGAGCATAGAATTTGCATAGCCTAACCATAATACGCAACTTCTTACTACATGCGGTACCCACAAGTTAGTGAACAGTGATCTAAGGAGTGCAACAACAAAAAATGGTAGCCAACATACAACAAAGGCTGTCATTATGATACCCAGGGTTATAGAGGCCTTGCGATCTCTTACAATAGCTGATATCTTTGGTCGATGAACTGTTGTCACTGCCCTATCTCCAACTTTGTATGCTTCTAAAGTGCACATCTTAGAATTATTGCCTTCTCCTCTGTCAACTGAAGAATGCCGGCGATGGTTGTTAAGTTCAGGGGCTTTTAACTGAACAAATACATCCAATTTCTCTGGTTTTGAATCCCACATAGCAGAATATGCAGCGCTGCTCTCACGTCTATGAGAAAGATGTCTCTCTGCGACTAGACGTCCTTTCTTGTCTGATTCGACAACTCTTTTAGCTGCTAAATATATCTTACAATACATAAAAACCATGACTAGCATCGGGATATAGAAAGAACTCAGTGTTGCATACAACTGGTACCCAAAATTCTGACTGACGTCACATGTAGGATTACTTTCAGAACCATGCTCGTTGCCAAGGATGAGTAAAGGAGGTACACTAACTAATGCTGACATTACCCACGTCACTCCAATGCTGACATAAGTACGTCGGGAACGACGTCTGACGCCATATGTCAACGGTTTTGTAATAGCCAAGTATCGGTCAACAGAAATCATGCATAAATTGAGGATGGATGCTGTGCAGCAGGTGATGTCGAATGCCACCCACATATCGCAGATGGTTGCACCCAATCTCCAGTCACCAGCCAATTCGTAGTGCAGAGCTAATGGCATGACCAGTAGGGCAACACATAAGTCGGAAACTGCTAGAGACACCAGGAGAAAGTTTGGAGCACGTCTTAATTTGCGCACGAGGCACACCGACAGACATACCAGCATGTTGCCTATAGCTGTGATAACGATCATTATTCCTGCAAAAAAAGGAAAGGGAATTTTATAATTATCGTTGAAAAAATCAATAAAGTAAAGTACAAGTATATCAAAGATTAGATTAAATAATGCTCTAATTATATTGAGAAAGCTTATAGAGGACAAAAAAGGTTGCAAGTAAGTACATACATGTAATTAGAAAAAAAAATGCAGATATATTTCAGTAATTAATTATGTTTAACATAACAGAAAATATCAAATTTTAATATTATTTTAGAACATGAATAATTAATCATATTACACTTCTGTGAAAAATACTCACAATGTAAGCTGTTGATTTGTTTCATGACATCATATTTACGATCAAAGAAAACAAAATAAATTTTCGATACAGTTAAAATATCTTTATTCATTTTTGTCATCGCTTATTAATCCTTATTAAAGAAAAGCTAGATTGAAAGGATAATTGAAACGAAATTCGAAGAAAAATATTTTGAAAAAACAGTTTCAAACTTTAAAGGATACTCTTTAATTACTAAAAAGGTGTCGAACCCATATTGTTCTATGAGAATTAACTCTTGCATGAAGAATGATGAAGTTTTCACGGACCGCCAAATGATAATGGTCGAATTAGAATTATTCAATTTTATTCTATTCTGTTAAATTTGCATTAACTTAGAAACAACGATATGTTATCTAAGTATTTAAACGATATATTAGATAAGAAGAAGCATTAGCCAAATATTCAAAAAGAAATTAGAAATGGTTAAAATCTACTTTTCATCAATTATTCTGCTTAAAATAATCTACCGTTCTGATCATTAGTTGGTTTAAAAATCACTTCCTTTTGGTTATTTGTTGAAAGATTTCATTTTCTATTACTTCTACCATTTACATCAATTAATTTAAATGTCCTGATTTTATTCGGAGTAATAATTGGAAGGAATTTTTATAAATTGCAAGTCCATCGAAATTTGTTTAATATTATCCGTAATTATTTTGTAAATGTTTCCTATTGTGTTATAGATACCTTTGAATGTCGATACTGCTACGTTTAGTGGTGGCGGGGTGGTCGGCAGTACACAAAAAGATTACCTTTGACTTTGCAAGTCGATTAGTTCTGCTTGATAAAGACAAAGTTATCTTCTTTAAACTTAATAAGGAAGTTTTGACTTAGTCTGAAAATTCATTCATACAATTATTTTGATTTTAAGACATCCGAGAGAGTCTAATTGCTCTAAAGACAAAAATAACCCATTAATTTGATGAAAAGTTGTTAGTGACGTAACATCATGTAGACCTTTTCTATATTAAAATAAGGAGAATTCAAATAATATAATGAATGAAAGCAAGTACTTGTTCTTATTAAAGCAATGATATATATCATTATAACTTTTCACTGAAGCACATATCATCAATAACATTTTGAATAACTTTAAATAGCTAAAATTGTAAAGCTGATAAAAGTAAAGATGGCTTCTTAAAATAGTTTTTAAAAAATGATTATTGACGTTTTCACCAATACACAAAGAAAATAAGTCCGGAAGAAACACAGTTTAGTAAAATTTATAAAATACAGTCTTGTTAGTCTCATGTTATTTCTTAATTATCTCATTCATGCTGTTGACAAGCTCCAAAACTCAGTCTGAAAGTTTGCATCAGATTTAATATTAGTTAAGTAAAACTGGAAAAAATATAACATTTTTCGAAAACTAATCAACAAAGGTCCAATTCGATAACAAGTTCAGGAAGGTGTTTCTATAATGATAAAAGTTGAACTGTTACACGCTGTGTCATCTTTTTAATCATAAATATTAAATAAGGTGAAAACAGTGTAAACTGTTGAAAAGATACGCTTGCTTGTATCGTACTGTAAAATAGTTGCATCGGATGAATGTTTATTAATTTTATAATAGCTTTAAGGAAATTTATTCACTAAAATCACAGTGTACGTTTCTAAACAAATCTTGTATTAATAATTAACTGATTGGATTTTTTCAATCAGTTAATTATTGGATTGGATTTGGCAATTTCAGTTTCAATTAATTCAAACATTAAAAAATAGTAATTACTAATTCTAAATAAAATTTCATTATTAATTGCATTTAAATTACGTATTTACTTATTATTTATAAGCGATAGGAATGATATTTTTGGATCGCCCGAAGATTTTCAAATTTAACGATGGAAAAAAAAATTATTTTGAGTTGCCGAATCCAGTTCGAAACATTACATTTTAGGACAGAGGACTACGTTAAATTTAAAGCATCAAACTACTATATGACTTGATCATTTGAATGAAACGGATAATTTTTAAGAATGGATTTAAGAATATTATTGGAGTTAGACATTCTTAGATTTTTTTTTTTTTTTTTTTTTTTGTGCATTATAGTTTGGGTGATCTTATTTTTTTAAAGCACCAGCAGCTTTTGGTGATAAGTTGGTTCAGCAGGAATTCTATTTTTAAGTTGTTAAATTATTGATGTGAGATGCATAATTATTCAAAGCACCCCTTTTTTATTTGATAAGATGTAAGTATATAAATTTAAGAAATTAAAATTTATGCGAAAATGTATAACCTGTTTCTATATCTGATTTCTAAAGACAGAATAAAGCACAAGAATTAATTTTTGATATTGTCACATTAAGTGAGTTATTATTTGAATAAAACAAATTTTATTGTTATATTATATCTTTAAATACAACTAAAATATTTCTTTAAACGAAGCAACAAAATGTCTTAAAAATTAAAATTATTCATTTCATTTTCTTGAGTAAGAAAATAAAAAATGGAATTTGCATGCTAATTATTGTTAAATTACGATGAAATTTGAAATAATAAAAAGAATAAAGCAAAAAATTAAAGAAAGAAAATGAAGCATGCTCTCAGTAGGACAATGTAAATAATTTCTATTTGCAAATGATTCAAGCAAATTTTACACTTAAGAAAATATTTCTGATATAAATAAGATCAAAACATTTTAAAATTATATACCATAAAGTTTTGAGTAAGAGAAAAAAATCCAATTTTTTGGATTTAATATGCCAAATTATTTATCTTTTTTTAATATCTGCTGTATCTATTTGCAATACTTACAGAAACATTGTCAAAGACATTAACAAATTTTAAAAAAAATCAAATACAAGAGGTTAGATTATGGTCAAATAACACAAATGAAAAATTGGAACATCCTTTGTTTTAATTTAAAATCAATTTTTAATTAAATTAATCAAGTTTTTAATTTAAAAGAAAATCTATACTTTTTACTGAATTTACACATTGAGTGAGTATTTAGTAATCCAGGAAAGCTACCTTACGTAGTTATTGAGACACGCTATGAATTGATGATTATAAATCAATGATTATTTTTTTCAATTTCAGTTAGACGCAATTTGTTTCACTATTTATTCATATTTGCTATTTCCTACAGAATATTTCAATCATTCCAGTGAAATATTTTAAAGCCTTCCAACTTTTTGAGCGCCTCTTTAAAAAATGATAAACGTTATTCTTGAACTTTAATCTTATTACTTTTTAATATGGTAAATTGCTCATATTCAGCTCTTTTTATAAAATATAATTTAATATATTATATTTATTAAAATGAGTTTATTTAAGAAATTACAACAAGCATTATAGGTTCATATCTTATACAAATAAAAGAAAAAAAAACATTTCCTTTGATAGATTTTTAATAATATGAATTTGCATGCTAGTGAGAGATAACTATTTATTATTTATCATGTTTTGCGTATATAAATACAACTGGTAATTCGCGCAAAACTTGATCTGCAGTAACCAAAGAAATATTAGTGAAAATTGAATTCAGCTACTTTGTCTCTTATATGTTTTCCGAGGAATGGTATGCAGACAAACGCATCTCACTTTAATTATTGGATTAGTATGAAAAAAAAACCCTTCTTTTTGAACTTAAAAATTCAAATATCAAAATAAATTTATAAGGTTGTTTTACCCACGACATGAATTTTCAGTAAAATAGGGGAATTACATAACTTATGCAATATAGCAATCTATAAAAATGAATAAAAATAGTTAAAGTTATAATAAAATCAAGAAAACTGGGCAAAAAAATTAAATATCTTCCTTATGTATCGCCTATGCTGGTCATTACTATAATCGTATTAAAAGCTATATAAATCTAAGAAAATTTCTAAAAGGGAAATATTAATCGCTAGATTTTCTCATATATTTTTGATATATGGGATATTTTTTCTTGTAATAGTTGCTTGCTCAGAGCTGAAAATAAGTGTCTTTAAAACTCGAATACATTTTTGAACTGCATATGTATAGAATATTTCTACTAATAATACAGGCATGGTTTGGATTCTATATGAGACATATGTCTATATGTCTAATATGATTCTATATGTCTGAACAGGACAAACCGAATTGACCTAGTGTTACCGAATTTTACACAGATGAAATTTTCACGTAGAAATGTATATTTTAAAGCAAAATTTTAAAATCTTAATAAGAAATTTATTAAAAATTTTAAAAAAGATTAAGATGTTTTTCATCGATGACTATAGAAAATATTATTTACACATCTAATATTTCTATCATATTTAATTTTAAAAATTTAAAAGAATAAAAACATTTTTTAAGAATTCAATATAGTTTTGAAAATATTTTCTGAATTTTAATTTAAAAAAATATTTTTGTGTGTTTTCAACAATAGATTTTATTTTATTAATAAAATATAACCTTTCTTCCTTTCTAAATATTTAATGGTGAGATTTTCTTCTATATTTGAAAGCTAAGAGATAAAGTTTCTTTTTTTTTTAATTACACAATTTACTTGAAGCATTGGGAAATGAAATTATATTTCCATCAAAGAAAACATGTTATTTGAAATAAGTCATCTAAAAGGTTTAATTTCCACTGCTATTATGTTGATACGTGACTCGACTACATTATAAAAGTTTATGCACAGTATGCCTAACGTTACTGAAATAACAATTTGATGCTTAAAGTTACTTTATTTGAAGTATGAAGGCAAGTTATGCATAAGAAATACATTATTATCAAACAGAGCAAATATCCCAGACGAACCAGCTGGTCACATAAGACAGCTACAAAAAATTAAAACATAATCTCTAAAGATATGAAAGTAAAAGTCTTGTAGCAAATATATATATAATAATTCTATAGTTGGAATCATAGGAATTTCCACAATTTAGATTTTCCTAATTTTGAAATTATGTTGAATCTTTTAAAATTAATTAATTAAAACAACTCAAACACCTGAAGAGCTATATGGACAGAAATTAATTTATTGTCTTTAAATAAAAATTGTGAATTTTCTTGAAATTTGGAATAAAGTTCTTCAAAGGGTTGGTTTGTACATATTTATTTATACATAAACATACATATACGTACATATTTATTTATACGTGATAATAATATTGTATGTGATATAATTCAAAGATGGAAAAATTAATTTGTCGGAAGATTTATAATATAATTTAATCAACACTCATATGATTACTAGTTTATATCATATTTTAGACCAAATATGGCAACTGTTCATCTGTTTATCCATCTGTCGTTCGACTGCAAAGGAATGCAATAAGTAAAAGACTCCATAAGCTAGATAAATGTTGTGATGTTTTTTACACTTTCATTTCTAAAGTTATGATATATTTTTTCGACGGAAAGATGTTGATAGACATTGTCGACTTCTCATTACTTGTCAACGAAATTCTTCACAAAATGCTACATATTTTTACTGTGCATACTAGAAAAAGAAGGAAAATATGTCTCGCCATCAAAGCAGGGAAAACTATATAGACTGGTTTAGACTTTGAAAGAGCCTTTACTTATTAAAATTATGATTGCATTAATTTTAATGCCCTTTTAAATAACTAGACATACCTCATATTCCTGAAAAAATTATTAATTGACTTTTCATTTAATTTGTAATACAATTTTTAAATTTTATGCACTTGTTTATGATTGACAGTAATATATTCTTTTAATATTTTCTAAAATTCTGTTATGCATTAATCAATTAATTAAATCCAATTTTTATTTTATAAAAGAAATGTCAATGAGTTGAAAAAGTTGATTTCAGCATTCCTTAATATTTTTGACGAAGAATTATAAATTAGAAACTAAAAAATTGAAAGTTATTAAAATAAGTTGATAATAATTATTAGTAGCATGCCATAAAAGTTTATTTTAAAAAATGGCTTTGCGGCTGACTCGCTTTAGTTTAATTTATACCCTAAATTAGAGTACACTTTGCTCTTTTCTAAAGAAATGCAAATTTCCTCTAATTGACTGGTTCAGAAATAATGTAGCGCGTATTTCTCTGAAAGAAAGGCATAATAAATTGGAGGAATAAAAAAAAATCTAAAGTGACCCGTAATTTACAGCTTAGGTTCTGATTAAATTAATATTAAGAACGTGCTCATCTTAAATTGACTGCTGAATTTATTGATAATTTTAATGGAATTTTGGTAACGAGGGGTTCACCTAGTCAAGAAAAGAAACTACGAAAAATATTTCGGATTCCGTCATAATGACGAACAGCTTATTAGTCTTAACTTCCTGTACCTTTGATGTACTAAAGCATGTGCTTCTAATTAAAATTCGCAGGCAAATTTCGGAGAGAAAGCCTTGTTTATTAATTAGTTTCTAGAATATGGAGAAACTACGAGAAACTTGCTGCCGTTTATTGATTTGATGTTACCTACAGTGGGGTTCGCTATAACAGATGAAAAAAGTTTGTCTTCTTCTATATAGAAATTTCATGACAGTACTCAGTTTTGTAGTTCTATTAATCAACTTTAAAATATCTGAAATTTAGAGGGAATTTTAGAATTTATGTTTAAAGTTGTAGTCAAATTTACAAGACTGAAATTACGATTTTGCTTTCTTCTATTTGAAAAAGAGTTATTGATCCGTACATTGAAAAAAATTCTATAAGAAATAGAACTGTATCTTTAAAAATTTGCAAATAATATTTTTTGTGTGCGTCTTTACATTTTGAAACTCCCTAAATCTGTACGTAATAATGAATGACTGGCAATGAATAAATCTGTTAATGAAATGAATGAATGAATCAATCATTCATTTCCCGATGAACGACTGTCATTTTGTCGGTAAAAGCGATAAATAAGAAATGTAGTTAGTAGAACGTAATTTCTACTATTAGATTGTATTGGTATCAATTGTTTATGATTATCAAATATTAAACAAAATTCTCCTTTTGGATGCTTGATTGCCTTACAATCTGCAGAACCCTATAACTCTATGCGAAGAAGTTTAGATAAGTGACATTCATTTCATGTCTCGTTAAAAATGTAAATGTGATTCAAATATTTTGTGCCGTTGGTTAAGAGGAAGAAATACGAAATATTTGAAACATATAGTACAAAAAAGTTAAATAAAAAGTAAGGCATATTACGGCAGAATACAGTGTGTCCCCATATGCATATGAAAGATCAAATACTTCAGTTGAATAACTCCTTAACAAGAGCTATTAACATTTCGAAACTTAAATAAAAAATGGTTCATGAAAGGTAAATTATGCATTTAACGATTTTGTTAAAATGACTTAATGCTTGAATATTAATTGTAAATAATTTAATCCTACATACGATATTAAAATCTTTCAAACCGTTCTACAGGACGGACTATTGGAAGTTAGAGCTATTAAATTAGGCACATAATTATTCCTTCGTAGAAGGATTTGATCAAAAATTTTTGTATTAGATTTTAAATTAAAATTATTATTTCATATTTTTACGCAATAACTTAGAAGCAGAGGTTTGCAAAAAAAAAAATGCATTTTCGAAACATTTTTAAGTTTTAAAAAATTAAACTTTTAAGTAAATTTTTACTGTGAAATATTTTTCTTTAATTTTAATAAACTTTTCAAACAACATTTTTCATTCAATTAAAAAAAAACATTCCATTTTTTAGTTGCTGTCTTAATACGCACAATACATTGCAACCATACTGAACTTATTTTCTTTGTCACAACTGTATAAATAAGCCTGCATTTTAAAAATAATGTAAACTTAGAGAAATCAATCCACAATATTATCATGATATAATGTTTAGAAATTGACGTTATCCCTTTTAACTTTTTGAATTTATTTCCTTTTAAAACTTTTACATCTCTAATTTTTACTAAAATGATGAAACTGACATTGGTATGTTACTTAAGTCAATAGACATTTAATAAAGATTCTGAATAACAAAAAAGTAGCATAATTTTATGATGTGCGTGTTCTTAAAGTCATTTTAAAGAATATGATTTTTTTTAATCACAATAGATTTTATTTATATTTTGAAGCTTACCTCAAAAAATAAGTAGAAAATTGTATAAGTACATCCATTTTTTATTTAAAAAAATGTTTCATCCTTAATATATTCTTTCTTCTATTCTGTTGACACAGTTACTTCAATACCACATTATTTATATTCTTTCTTCCAAATTCATCGACGTTGTGTACGCACTAGCCACTAATATAATCAATTTCTTTACTCTTCTCATAAGAACTGATTTCAGTGGGATTTTATTTATCTGTTTTAGATAAAATTGTTGCCCTTTCTTATAAGCAATGTCTTGCTTTACTTACGTATACATAAATAGGAAATATAGAAGCTAGGTTGTAAAAATAGAATTGTTTTATTTTTTCATCTCAAATCATCTAATGTTCTTTCAATACTTCCTTCCAAATCTAAGAATCTTTTTATTTTATTTTATGCCATCAAAAAAGGTAAAGAGGGAGATGGAAAAAAAAAAATAAGAAAAGGAATAAACGGATGTAAATATGCCCCAATACAGGAAATTCGAGGCAATAACCTCGTTTATTTGACAGTCAATACAATTTCTTTCAGAAATAATAAAGAAAGAAAGAAAAAATAAATAACATTTTGCTCTTAGATTACAATGAATCTCTCGGGGCATCAAAAAATCTTTCAGTTATTTTGGAACCAAATGGCTGCTGAATATTCTCAGGCTATTTTAAGAGAACGATGCTTTTCTCTTTTCTTAAGATATTTGTGTTTTCGTTAAATGTTTGGAAAACGAAATAATATTCTATTTAGCTTTTGGAATATCAAAAATAAAATTATCTAACAATCCTTGAGTTTGATTGCTTAAGCATTTCTCTTTTTTTTTTTTAGTTTTTACGGAATATTGCATAAATAGGAAATGTGTATATATATATATAAATGATTCGTTATCTTTGAATTATTTGTAATTTTTTTTTTATGATTCCAAACAATTCTGAGAACTAATATTAAGTTTTACACATTTCGTTTTCGAATATTAATGGAATAAATGATAATAAAGGAACGATAAAATGCATCGTATCTGTAATGTGAGAAAAGTATTTTTTTATTTATTATTCTACTAATTTCAGATCATCTTTCCTTTATAAAATTTAAACTCTGTACTTGCTCATTTTTCAGAAGATTTAATATTCTCTTTTTGCAAATATATGACTTTTTACATATATCGAATATTATGTTGTATATGTTATATGTTGTATCGAATAATATGTTGTATTTCTATTTTTGCAAATATATGACTTTTTACATATATCGAATAATATGTTGTATTCATTTGTACTTTTGCTACAAATTTATTCTTCATTTTATCAACTTTGACATCGCATAGTTATATTTGATTCTTTTTGACCCAAAAAATATCAACTGAAACAAAACAATTAGCGAAATATAAATCCTACATGCATGGCTATGTTATTTATTATCTATTTCAATACTATTTTTCATTTTAACAGCTGTACAAAATACACTTTATTTGCAAGTTAGAACTAGTTCCCTAATATCTACTTGCTTTCATTATTTTAGTTAAGTAGTATTTTAAGTACACTTAAAAGTAAAGCATTTATTTTTCTTATTTTGCATTAATATACTAAAGGCAGGAAAAGTTTCACTTTAAACAAGTACTTACGCGTTCCTTGAAAGTGATAGTAATCAATTTCAAAGGATAGAGTTGCGTCAACAAATAGGCTTTGGAACGGTAAGAATAAAATTTAACCTTTTAGTGAGAGTTAGAAGAATGCATTTGGGATTTAACTATCAGGCTCAAATATATTCATCAAATTTTGTTCTTATTTTAAATTAATGACCAAAATCAAGAAGCAGTGAATAATTGATAACCTAAGAAAATATCCTAAGAATCGTTCAAAGGAATGCATTTATCTGCATTCGGTATTGGAAGAAACAGAAAAAGGGAGCTGTAACTCTTTAAATTTTAAAATGGGTTGTTGTAATTATGTATTTCTATTTGTTTATTAATTTTTGGGAGACACTGATGGCTGCTAGATACAGTTTTGCTCATACGCTATGCTATTTTTTTTGTACAAAATGTCTGAAGAAATCATTACAAATCATTTGCATTAAAATGTGATGTAATTGAGACAGGTTTTATCCTCTAATTGCTTTCTTTAGTAGCTTTATTTAGAAACTTTTAGTGAATTTTTTTACTGTGTTTGAGTTGGTTACTAGACACTTTTTCTATTTTAGACAAATTTCAAAATAAACATGGGACATCTTGAATCCTTGAAATCTTGAATTTTCACTAAGAAGATAATCTATCAGTATATGGGCGTTATCTATGCGTTCTACATACTTAGGTTACATTCAACACCAGAAAATATATGCCAACATATATTTTAAAGATTATTCATGATATATGGATTTGGTTAGATATATTAAACCTAGTGAAATTAAATTCACCAACGCAAAAAACAATAAATCGAAACAGAAACTTAATTAAAATGAATACGTAAAAACATGAATAATTAATCACAGTATGATTTGAGTTATTTAACAATTTTCTGTGATACAGAGTGTTTAACGATACTCTTTTGCAATGAGAGTATCTATTGATGGCAGAATTAGTATTAAACTATCCTTTCTTTTATTTTTTATCCTTTAATGTTAAGACTTTTAAAACTTCAGATATAGTAACATTCTCATTTTTGATACAACATTATTTGCCATTTCTTTCCAATAATTTAAGCACTCAACTGCAAAGAAAGAAAAAAAATGTGTAATTGAGGTTCTAATGCTTCGAAAATATGTATTACACAACGACAGATCCTCTAATAAAGAAGATGTATAAATACAAAAACTACAGAAACATGGCGACCTTAATGTTAAAATTTTTCATTTAAAATAATTTTTGTAATTTTATACAAGTTAATTCTTTTGCAACAAATGTCTTTTATATATATATATATATATATATATATATATATATATATATATATATATATATATATATATATATATATATATATATATATATATATATATATATATATATATATATATATATTTCAAGATAAATATTTGATTTTAAGTAAAGCGTCATCGAGATTGAATAAATCATTTATAATATATCAATTTTCGTAAATGGATCATGTATTCTAACTATTTTTTATCTCAATATGAAAGCTTTAAAGTAAGAAAAATGCTTTTAAACATTTCTCAATTAATTAAACAAGCGGTAAAACCTGTAGATCGGACTGCCTGAAAGTTACATCAAAGTCATTTTCATTTTTATTATTAACTTATCGCCTTTAGTGGCAGATGATTCGAATGGAATATTGGTTGCATTTAATTTCATTCAAACCTATTATACGTAAGTTCATGATCCCGCTTAATAATTATTTTTACAATCAAATTACTTGAATCAATATACTTGAAAACTTCTACTGGAAACAAGTTCCATGTTATTATGGGGCTACCATAAATGCAAATGTAACCATTCAGTTATCTTTTAATTTTCGCAGCCTGTTAAGTTTATTTATTGTCTTGTAAACTACGCAATTAGATATCAAACAGAATAACTTGTTTCTATAGTTTACAATAATGAAAAAAAAAATCATATAATTAATATTTGATGAAGAGTTTTGCATTTCAGCACTATAATCTAATCTGTTGTTGGAAATCAAGTAAAAAGAATTGCATTTAAAAAGACTGCCAATACTTTAAAAAAATTTGCACAATTATTCATTGAAAAGATAATATTTGAATATTATTTTGGTCGTATTTTTGCTATAATATTGCTGGGAGTTATAAAGTAAAATATTAAAATTTCACTTTTTTAATTACTTAATATTTCAAACAACTCCATCAGATCGAGGTGGAGATTCCACTCTCTAAAATACGTATATATTAAATTTGGAAACTCTATTATAAACTGCCTGAACTGAAAAGCTTCAGCACACATATACACATATTTCTTTCTATTATTAGTAAATATTATTAGGAAACTTGTATATTAGAGAAGCGATTCAATTTTATATAGCTACCCATACATTTTATTTGCAACTTTTTTTAATAACATCTTTGTTTTAAAAAATATATCGTTTAGCTATTTAATATCTTCATATGCATTTTCAAACATCTATCTGCTCTTTTTATATAATTATGGCAATAATTAAAAGTAGAATTTCATTTCAAGGAACTAAAATTATGAATATATCGACGCATGTTTCTCTAATTTATATAAATCATTGCAGGAAAATACTCGTTCGTATGCGATATCAATCTGAGAATTTATTTAATTATTTTTTTTTTTTCCAAATCCTTTTTACGACACTATCAGTATATTTGCAAATGTTTGCTGAAAAATACTCTGGGCACCAAATATTGAATCTTCCATCCCAAAAGTCTTCCAAATATTTACAGAGGCTTTCTATTTTATAAATTATATATGAAAAGAAAGACTTGCGATTTATTTTTCGGAATATTTTCTGTATTTCATTGGGTAACTTATGTACCCAATGGAAGCCGGATAAACAAATGCATTGACTTTTTTAGGGTTTAAATAAGTCAAAATGAAATAAATTAATGAAAAGTTGAAGAAATAAATAAAATATTAAACGAATTCTTTTGTTAATATTAAAATAAGTAAAAGAGCGATATTTAAGTTTAATAATTTGGAACAGATTTGTTCTAAGCATTAATTTCATTAGTTCTAAAATTGACAGTTTGATTTCCCAATATTACAAAAATTATGTATTTGAGACAAAATGAGATAAAATTAAAAAAAAAAAAATCTTTCCAGTGTGGTACTTCTGAAACAAATTTTTCTTAAACAAACAACACATTTTTTCACAAATTTTTCTTAACTTTTTTTAGTTTGCATATTTTTTTAATCACTTTTTCTCTACTTTTCTGTTCTGTAGTTATTCTGTATTTCTTCACAGTTCTGATTGAGTTAGAATATTTTCAATATTTTCAGATATTTATTCTGAATTATATGTTTCTCTTTTATTAAAATTTATTTAATATTGAATTCTGAACAAAAAAAATGAACCGAAATTTCTTAACATTTATAATATTGACCTATTATGTATATAATAAATATTAAAATGCAGATTACTGATAAATTAATTTTTTAACAGAAATTGGCCTAAGTCTTCCTATAATGCAAATTATTTAATAATGATATCATAAGGAAAATCAAACCACTATGTATATCATAAGATAAAAAATTCCAAAAAATATTTTTTAAATTAAAATAAATTATGAATATTTTTATCAGTCTTATTTATTTAGAATAATTTATATGGATGCATTTAATGAATTTTGCTGTAAATTTCAGATTTTTACAGAAATTAAGATTTCCATTTTTTGAATGCATTGCTGACTATTTTTAAAATTTTATTTTGCATAATTTATTCTGATTTTCTTTTCTATATTTTTTCATATTCCTTGAAAATAAAATTTTCCCTTAAACTAGAAAATAAATCATTTACAGAATCCAGATATATCTAAAATTACAAAGACACGCGGCGTAACTTTAATCCTAGACCTCCTTTACACTCCCGCTCTTTACAAAATCCAAAAATCATATAAGTATATTCCACATACTCTCGCGGGAATGCATTAGAATCTTCATCAAAATTCGAAACACGCAGGAATAATAATTTGCATACATCCACACCTAAAGTTCCACGTTTGTCAGTTTTGTATTCCCATTTTCATTCGTGTGATATGAGAAAATATCGGATACTGCGGTGGCGGGAACTATTTCATTTTTCTCATCTGCAGTTGATGGAGTTGGCATATTCTGTGAGTTTTCCGGTCGACGACGAATTATTGTTTGCATTGGGAGAAAGATGGTGTTTATATTTCGCTTCAAGATCTTTAAATGCGCTGGCTGTTAACCTTTAATTTTGTGTTTTATACCCGGCAATTTCCTTCCTGCTGTCTGTTTTGTGAAAGCAAAAATCCATATTTCAAACATTTTTTGGGACTGGGTCTCTAATTATTCGGAGAAAAAGATGGGTTTTTATTGATCAGATGATGAAAAACCTTTTATGAAGCTTCACGAATTTTTTATGGTTTGTTAAATGAAGTTAAAGTTATTTTAAATCTATTAAGTTTGGTATTATTTGGTATTTTTCCAATGTAGATTTTTCTAAATGCAGTTTTTTTTTATTTATTAGCAAATAGAAATATTTAAATTGAATCTGCTTTCAGTTTTTTATTTTTATTTTTCCATTCAACGTCATGTTATACATAACTTATTATGGCATGTGAAAAATATATCCAAAAGTGAGATTATTTTTAAGCCTCTTATCTAGATATGTAATTTTATAGGACAATTTTTCAATTTTATGCAATTTTTTTCTGATTTTAAATTTCTGGTCTAGTCATACTATATTTTTATAATGCTTTTTAATCTTTTTTCAGACCATGAGGCTTCATTTTATATATTTCTTCTCAATTATAAGTTCCAGGCCTTGCTATTTAATTTTTAATTATTTTTCTGATTCTAGCTTCCTTAAAAACTTAATTTCATATTTTTTGTGAATTTATGAAAATATTTTATGTATTATTCTTAATGTTTGAACAGGTTTCTTTATTAAACCATTAGAATTTTGTCTCTAAGTCTAATTTTTGGAAAATTTACAATGATTTTTATGTTTGCATTTACATACGTTTCATATACATACGTTTGTATCTTTAGATCCTGTTTTTTCACATTCTAATCTTTGATAGAATTTTCTGTAGAAAAATGTCAGAAATTAAATTCTAATGCATATTTTTTGTTCAAATATGATAATTTGTCAATACGTTCTATAACTTTTGAATTAGAGAATAAGTAATCTATATATTTAGAAATATTTTATAGATTTTTTTTAAAGTTTTACAATGTAAAAAAAATTTGAAAATTTCGTGTTATATATAATTTTAACCCTAATATTGTAACAATAAATAGAAATCCAGTTCCTTTTATTTAGGAATTTTATATTATGTTTCTTAATTACATACATACATACATACATACATACATACATACATACATATATATATATATATGTATAATTTTTAATTCAAACTTTTCTCAAAGGATTCAGCCTGAAAGTAGTGACATATCTTAATTGCACAATGGAAATTTCGAGTGGCACAAGAACAGAGATAATATTCATTATCTCTGCGTCTGAATATTTTGTCTGTCTAGACCATGCCGAGGCATTTTAAGAACAATCTATCGTAGAAAAAGAATCCGCGGAAAGTAAAGAAATGCTGTCTCTATTTCAATAAAGCAACTTACCAACAAATAGGCTTCTTTTTAGTTTAATATCAACCACAATCTGTTATCGTTCCTTCACTTGCTATAATCACCATATTTACTTGATATGGATAATTTTTCTTCAAAGATAAAGATATCAATAACGGTTGCTATTTTCATGTTTTGCATGAATCAAGGACAATTTGCTGAAGATTATGCTGTTATTTTCTAAGCTTATTTCCATGAGATTGCAGGAACAATGGCATTGATATGTTGCTGAACTTATACACAATTTTGAAGAAGATGATGTTTAAACTATCGATTTTTTTCATTCAGCTAGCTATATGGCAGATACATTCCATACCTCACAGTAAATGATCACAAATCATAACTGTTCAGCACGTTTTCAATTAAATTAGTATTACTTATATCATTTTCATCTTAGATGTCATATGTTTGACTTGACATTTTTTTTCAAAATCCATAAGTAAATTACTGTTGTGTAACGTAAAAATATTCCTCTTTCCCCATGTTATTGTACCTAGGAACAATGTATATTTGTTTGTTTTTAAAACTTTGAAAGAATATCTAAGAACGCTATTTTTCTAAGCTCAAGATATTTACTGTTGCTATTGTAGAAATTTAATAGATACAAGTTTGAGACGAATCTATCTTGTAAATGCACATTTTCTTGTTTTTTTTTCAGAGAGAATGTTTTAAAAGAAATTTTTTATTGGAATTTTGTTTTGTTTTTAATTCTATCATTTGTTAACTTTTATACTAGGTTAATTGTTTTCTTTTTCAAATTAAAGGTATTTATTCTATAATAAATACTAATTATTATATATTATAAATATAATATAATCATCATTATATATAATATTAACTATAATATTTAATAGTTATAATATTAAATATAGAACTATACATTAAATAATAATTATTATTCTATATATTATAACCGTATATACCATATTTATTATATTCACAACTTCTGCTATGATAATTATTATTTGCAATGAAATCATATATTAAAGATGTATTACTCATTTATTAGAGTAAGCTTCTATCAGAAATTTAAGGGCGTTTACAATAACTGCACAATTTTAGCACGGAAAAAAAAAGAAGAAGATCACCGATTTTAAATAAATAATGAATGATATATTAATATCCCAATCCAATGATTAACCTTGTGGCATTTCAATTTAGTTAACTATTACAAATACAATGTAATTTTTACAAGTTAATTGACGATCAAAGAATACCAATATTTGCAATGAAATTATGTATTAGACTGGAATAGGTTTTAACATAAAAATCAAAGACAATTCTTATATTTGAACGAAGAATTCTTATATTTGAATTCGGGGTTGTACAATTAAAAATAATCAATTCGAAATTTGAAATTCGCGATGGATTTAGAGTTTCAATTTAATAACAAATCTGATGTTAGAAATTTTCTAATAATTATAGGAAAAAAAGTGCATGAAAAGTGAGATCAAAAATGTCAAATACATATTGAAGACTGATGAATTATTCTCACTCTCTTAACTCACATTTAAAAGTTATTAAAACGGACATAAAAATCAACTGATTATTGCAATATAAATGAGTTCTTTTCCCCCATTTTCCAAATTCTTAAATAAACTCATGAAATCGTGCAGCCACTAAATTTCCCTATTAGAATTTTCTTAAGTGGAACTTTTATTCGTGAAAAGAGCCGGGAAAAATTTATCAGAATGAAAAATAAAAGACTAATTAAAGGAAGGAAGTTCGGTGATGTAGACTGAGGTAAGAATAAAAAAAGGGAGACTACTTATCAAAAGGAAGGGCAAGAGTCGAACGCTAAAGAAAGATCTTAATCAGGAATCTTTTCCATGCTTAAGATAACACTTGGAAAGATTGGAAAAATCAAAGAAAGACGGTTACAGTATCCTTTGAGGCGCTTTGATGTGAAAAGACTAGAATCCTCACACGAGAGAAGTTATTCAAGAATTTTAATATTGCTTCGGTAGATGAATGCAAAATTTTACATAAAGAATGTTTTAATTTTTTGAAATCTAAGTTGGAATCGAAATTTGAAATTCGCAATGGATTTAGAGTTTCAATTTAATAACAAATCTGATGTTAGAAATTTTCTAATAATTATAGGAAAAAAAGTTTGATAATTATTAAATGCTTTAAATATTTTTAAAAAAATAATGTCAAGAAATAATTATTGTTAATAGCTATATTACATACATAAAAATAATTACATGTTAGTAAAATTTAGTGCAGCCAAAGAAAACAAAAATATAAATTCTTTTTACCATTTAATAAAATCTAAATACAAAATTTATAAATAAGTACAAAAAATATTGAAAAATGTATTTTCAATAAAGTGTAAAAACATTGTAAATAGATCATCATAAAAATTGTTAGTTACTTCCAAGCAACACAGTAATTTCAAGAATTCTTTCTAAATTGGTTTCAAATATACATTTAATTGCATTTCAATCTCAGTAGATGACTTTTGAATGATTAATAAATGAAAATAAACATCACATTTTCCAGTAAAAATAATTTGTTAAATTCACAAGTTTAACTAGCAATGATAAATGCTTATAGTTATCACATAATTTTCCAAAGTATTTCACAATCCAAAAAAAAAAAAAAAAAATGTAGACATTTAAAAAAAGTATTCAAATGCGATCATAAATATTCATGCTGGATTAGAGATGCTCAGTTACTTTAAAATTGCCAATAGCATCACATGCTTGATTTACCAATACATCGCATTCAGTCTTTATTCTAAGATTCAATCATCAAGAATATATTAATAAGTTAAAAATTCAAAAAATTCGGGGTTGTACAATTAAAAATAATCAATTCTAAATAAACAGAAGAATGAAGGAATTTTCTTTAATGTTTCGAAATAATATTTTTGAAAATCCAAATTCAAATATGTCAAAAGAAAATAAATACTACACATATTTCTGTATGCAATTTTTTTCGAGTTACAGAAATAATATATGAAAACGTTAAAAACACATTAAATAGTTTTAATTTTCTTTTTTCAAATATTAAACCGATATTTAGAGTATTTTTCTATAAAAAATAATAGGATTTTCTTTAATATTAATTAAAGAAACTTGATATAATGAAATGTTTCATTCGAAACCAATGAAGCTAGAAGTAGCCAGAAATCTGATTTTTCCTGAAACGGCATTGTATAAGATTATGATTAATTGCATTTCCCATCACCATGTAATAGAGATTTCTATAGACATTTATCTACATTTCAGGCATGGAGGTAAGAATCTCAGAATCTTCCATCAGATGATAAAATCTCATTAAAGCAACCATTTGTATAATATGATTATATATTTGGTTTGTAGTTAATATGCTTCTAGAGATTTGATAGATGACTAATGAAGACATCTTAGAAGAATTGCGCTAGTAGGGAGCAAAATCTCATCATAATAATCACTGTTCTACAATATTTCTATGCGTTGATAATTCATATACTTATCGGGATGAGATTGATATTTTATATAGTTGTTTATATAAACTCCTAGAAGAGAAAGGCGAACAAATATATAAATACACTGTACGTGGAAGGAGTATAACCCAAGTACATGGTAATAGCTTTGTAGCGCAAGAAGTAATAAAATAAACTATATAAAAATGTAGGTGAATGGGAACTCGCGAATGGATTCTCGCTTCTTTTGAGGAACATCAATGAGGTATCATTGATATGCATTCACTCCAATGATGGGACATTTCTCCAGTGGGAAGATTAGTTCCTGGCTATTGATGACCAGTAGATCTCCATTCGTTAAGATGACGACAGTTAAATTTATAACGGAAGTCTAGGTAGAGTGGGTGTGGTCTATTTGTAGTAATTAGAGCAAATTTATTAAAGAAATGTTCGAAAACGATGTGAAACTTTATTAGCAACTTATATAATTCTTTGAATTTATGATTAATCAAATATAAGTATTTTTAGGAAGCAAAATAAACAAAATATCCAAAAGAAATTAGATTTTTTTTTGGAACAAATTGTTAAAATTATTTCAGTGCGAAGCAAAAAGTTTCTAAGTGACGTAAAATGAAATCACTTAAAAAGTATCTATGGAAATGTGTATTATTTATTTTTCAAGAATTTTTCATTTTCATTTTTTTTTATTAAAATACGTTGAATTTCTATATTTATTATTTATAATTTTAAAATTTAAATCTCTTAACTAAAAATTTTAAAAACGATAGGTTTGCTTTTCAGTATGAAAATCTTTTCATTTGACAAAAATTCCGATTTATTTCAAATACTTTTTGAATTTAGACTGCAGGTATAAGACTTTTTTTTATTATAGGATAGTCAGTATAAATACAAGAGATAAATTACAAAGTGCCTTTCTGCAGTTAAAAATGTCATTAGTAGAATCGTAAGGCTTTGAAGAAATTTCCTCGATATTTCCAACCAGTTCCGTTATTTCTTCAAAAGGAATAACAACTTTTTTCTACAAATATCTAATTACAATAATTGAAAACTGTAGGCTTCTTAATTTTACATAATCGTAATTAGCACATCACAAAACTAAAAAAATCTGAAATTGTGCTCTGGAATATGAAGATTCATATATTCAATGATATGATAATATAAACAATAATGCAAAGTTTGTTGGAAAATGCATTTTTTTTTATTTTGTTTTGGTGGAAATAAGAAAGATTTGTATATATACATTCCCTAAAAGTTTCCCCATTATTCTCTTATATATATATATAGTGGTGGCCAAAAGTGTGGACATTTTTTGAAAGTTTCATGTTTTTCAACTTTGCGTGCTTCTAGAATATATTAATTTTCACTCATTTTACAAATGTTTATATATCAAATTGAAGGTAATTTAATGTAGAATTTAATAACAAAAACAGTATTACAATATCTGTATTACAAACAAAGTTGCGCTAATTTTAGCAGAACAAACAAACACAAATCGTTTTGAATAATGACATGTTTTGTAATAAAAGCGTACTAGCCAATCACAAAACTGTTCTGAGGACCAATCAAATGTCTGTAACTATAGTTTAGATTATTTGGATGGTAAAAGAGTTCTTGTTGTGGAAATTTTTTGCGGAATGATGCATACTAGTACAATTAAATAGAGTACTGCTGTTTTTTAATATTTTAAGTCCTTTTTTTAATTAAACTAATTTTAAACAATGCCACCAACAAGAAGAACTGACTGGACATCTATAAAAAGAAGCCGAATTGTCATATTGAGAGAAAATGGCCTTATGCTGAAATTGCAAGACAAGTTGGTGGTTCAGTGACTTGTTCTGGTGTACGAAAGTTCTGTTTACATTACGAAAAAACGAAATCAGTGGGAAAAAAGGCCAAATCAGGCCGAAAAAATGCACAAGTGCTACTGCCGATAGAAAAATTAAACGGCTATGCCTTCAAGATAGAAAAATTTCATCAGATGCCATTAGATGTGAAATGAGTGCAGCGGGTATTGCAGTAAGTTCAAGAACAATAAGAGGAAGGTTATCAGGATTTGGACTACAAGCTAGAATTCTAAGGGAAAACTATATTTAAATCAAAACCAACGCGAAAAACGAGTTAAATGGGCAAAAGAACACATTAAATGGTCAGAAAATCAATGGAAGCAAGTAATCTGGAGCGATGAGACTAAAATATCGGTCTTTGGTAGCAAGCAACTATGAAAGCAACTATGAAAACAACAACAAATGCCATGGTTTGGGCATGTAAGTCTGCAAATGATGTGGGCCGAATTCAAGTGATTGATGGCATTCTGAATGCCAAAAAATACATCGAAACTGTCCTGGAACCAAAATTGATACCTTCCATCAGGGATTTCTTCCCCAACAAAGCACCATTTATTTTTCAGCAGGATTCAGCTCCATGCCACACAGCAAAAGTATGCAAAGCATGGTTTCAAAATAAAGGCATATATGTATTACCATGGCCAGGAAACAATCCTGATCTCAATCCAATTGAAAATTTGTGGCGACGTTTGAAAATTCTTGTACGACAAAAACGTCCATCCAATAAAAGACAACTTATTGAATCTATAATTGATTCTTGGCACCATGTTATTCCGAAAGATGAACTCCAAACACTCGTTCACTCGATGAAAATACGCTGTGAAGCTGTCTTAAAAAATAAGGGTTATCCTACTAAGTATTGATTGTGTAAGTATCACTTTAAAAAAATGCAAATCTAAGATACATCTTACTAAAATTAGCGCAACTTTGTTTGTAATACGGATATTGTAATACTGTTTTTCTTATTAAATCCTACATAAAATTACCTTCAATTTGATATATAAACATTTGTATTTAAGTGAAAATTAATATATTCTACAAGCACGCAAAGTTGAAAAACATGAAACTTTCAAAAAATGTCCACACTTTTGGCCACCACTGTATATATATATATATATATATATATATATATATATATTCCCTAAGAAATGTAAGCGTTTAAAATAAGTGAAGTAATTATATTCATTAGCCATAATATTTTCTTATGTTTTTCAAATAAATTAATTGAGAGCTGTATTACAGACAGATATGCTTCGTTTCCCAAACTCCATACAGAACATTGTTCATGACTCTTTTAATTAAAGTAATGATAATATATTAGGGGAATAATACTCACTATAGAGTCAATGATAGCAATTAAGGAATATGCAATCAGTATTTTAAAAATCCAGCTTTTGAAAATACATAGAAACGAAATTGAAAATTCTCCGGGGCAATTTCGAAAAGACATCGAAGCACTTCGAGGTAAAGATAATTGACATTTTTTAAACCCTAACATCCATGATTTTTTTTCATTAAAACGAAGCCTCTAAATTCGAGTTTATAAATAAAATTTGCAGATTAATTTTTTGTAGAGGTAACTGATTATCGCATGTTTGAGAAGTCGGTAGCTTGATCCTTCCCTTCGTATGGAGTCTCCATGCATAACCAAATAGTCATTCATTCTCATTTGAAATGTATTCACTGGTGGGTATGGGGACATATCAAGCAAACAGCATCCAATAACTTGTTTACAAGATCGATATGCGATATAGTCTGAATTCATCAGCTAAGTTATAAAAATTTCGTTTCACCAAATGCGAAAAGTCAGACCATTTACTATTATCCAAGAATCAGAAGTCACTTTACAGAAATGATGAAAGCTATAACAATTATTTCCATATTTTCTTTTCTAACCTTCTCAGATCGCTTCAATTTTTCAGAAAAATTGAAAATTGGATGAAATAAAAAAAGCAATTTTGTCTGTAGATTATTTACAAGTATCAAAGAATATCCTAGAAAACATTTCCGTAATATTTAACATTTTTGAACAAAATAAATTCAAAAATGTTTAAAAAACAATTGAAAGCAAACAATTTCATTCTACTGTGAGATTAATGTGCAGAAATAGGACTAGATTTGAGTGCAAAAATAAGTAATGAATATATAATAATTAATTTTAAAAAATTGTAGATATTTTTGCTTCAAATGAAAAAAATTTCGAAAATGATAAGAATCAAAATAGTTAAGAGAATATACTCATTATTGTACGATTTTAAGAGAAAAAGAAATTGAATATTTTCATATTCTCTTAAGAACTTTCTTCAAAAATGTAGCGCTTCACTTTGCAGAAGTATAACAAAATAGAGGGGGGTGGCAGAAAGAAGCAGTGTATGATCAATTTTATTGATAGATTCAAATTATATGTAACAATAATATTCTGAAAAGACTATTAAGACCTAGATATTTTCAGAAGATTATGAAGTTTATTTACTTACAATTTTTATATTGGTAATAACTGAATAAAAAGTATTATTTGAAAAGTATTCTCCTGTTATTTTTATATAGATAGAAAATGTAAATGGCCAAAAGAGCATGAATCCTGCCTTTTTTTATGTTCAAAATTAATTATATTTGCAGTAGATAGTTTCATATCATGGCAATGTATGAAATACATACAATCAAAATTTTCTATTTCATAAGGCCAGCGACAGGTTATGGATGAGTTCAAATTTTCAATATAATCTGCTATTGAGGCCTAAAGGCATTTATGATATAGATATCAGGGGTCTGTACCATCCAATCAATACCTTTATGGTAGAAGCTTTGCGTGCAAACTATCCCAAGACTGATTGACCATTGTTTCGCAACTAATTATCTTAGAACATGTCACTCATAGTTAAGTACACATATCATTCGAAGGAGAAGTCAGGCCATTCAAACTTCTTAATCTGTCAGATGTTAATCTGTCCGTACCTTGAGCAATGTCACAGTTATGTCTAATTGTCAAATGTAATGTCATGCACCGTCATAAAATATAGTAACAGTAATGTACTTAAGACTAATAATCGGTTGTGATACTATATTTTATCTTCTGGTGTGCTTCTAATGTATTTCTATGCAATTTTAATAAATAAAATGGGAAAATCTAATAATATGCGATAGATGGCATCTTAAACATGAAATAATTATATTCACAATTTTATCAATTAAGGATATTGATGATCATTCCATAAAATCTATACTTTGAATTACTCGTGTTCCCAATAAAAATTAAGTATTAGAGAAATTTTATTTATTTCCTGAAAATAATATCCCAAACAGCATAAAAGAAACTTTCAATGTTACATTGCACTTTGAGATCGGGAGAGTGCATCTCCGACTTCTAAAACAGCATTTATACAAGATATGGAGACACGAGCACAATAATAATGAATATCTGAATTGAAAATTAATTTTCACAAAAACAAAAACTTCTACATTTTTTTACAAAATCTTTCCCATTATTTTTCAAATTTTAAAGAAATTATCAATAGTGTGATTATTCTATACGTATGATAATTTAATATGAAGATATTATTGAATATACATTTGATTTACTTTTTATTAAATAAATACATTTTGAGAAAGCACTCACATTTTTTTTTCCTTATTCTAAAACGAATATTGAAATAATTCATGTATTGTCGTTTGTGCTGTTTATGTAGCATAAAAAGCAATATCCAAATAATCATATAAATAAGCAGTGAATATAAAAATATACATTTTATAGAAATTTAAAATAATTTTTCGATTATAGAAGCCAGGTTTTTTTTCAGATTTATGAAATTATTATTATTATTCTTTAAATTAATAATTTATTTCCTCTGCTAAAGGAATACCAAAAATATTAGAAGTATTTTTCTAATTAGTTAGTTATTTTGCAACCATGGCTTCAATATATAAGTTCGCTTAAATTCCATTAGTAAAGTTTTCATTTTCATATTATCTTCAAATTGGAAAAAGTCCAGCAAATTTTCAATTCTCTTTAAAGTTTCAAATAAATGACTTTAAAGAAAAAAGTTCTTCCACTGAAGAAGCATTTTGCCAAATGATTACTTTGGTCTTTTAAGATTTAGTGTTTGTTAAAAATTGAAAAAAAAAGTTGGATGGAAACTGTCAAATAAAGTTTTCTGTACTATTCTCCAATGAATATGGCCATGATTTTAGAATAAAGTGAAGTTTTGTCAATTCTGTCGTTAAGACCAGCAAGATATAATATAAAATGATGTAAAAACTTTTTTTATCTTTAGAAAATAAAAGGATTAGAGAAAAACTTTAAGATCATATTACACCTCCAAGCAATGTCAAATGAGTTTCTAAATCATTTGGGACAATTTTGATTTTTTACTGTTTTCAAACCATCAGATTGTTTAAGCTTGATTCTAAGTGGCATAGACGTTGTGGGAATACTTTCGGTTTTTACTCATATAATTTCTTTCTTTTTTTATAAATGAAAGAGGTATTTCATAAATTATTTTTGATGCTTATAAGTATTTTTTATGGTCTAAGAGTTTGATAAGACTGATAAAATGTGAAAAATGACAATTTTTTTTAAGAAAGATAAAATTATTTTTTAAAATTTTTAACGACAGCTAAATTTTATTTTTATGTATATTAATTGTTTTTATCATTAAACAAAGATTCACTTTGGTTATATATTTCATTGATTTTCTGTTTTGAGAGAGACGTGATTTTTTTGAAATAAGAATTTAGTAGGATTTATCTAACATCTAATGCTTATAATGTAGATATCATTTTTGAATTTTTTTTAACGCATTACGAAAAAAAAAATTATAAACAGAAAAAACGTTCCAAATGCCTTATAGAGAAGACCTAGCCCACCCAAATTTAACAAGTAATTATTTCTTGGATAGTAAATACTCATTTCTATCTGAATGAAAACTTACTCAAAGTTTTGATAGATAATACATGTGCTATTCTTTCCTTTTTCATATAACCAAACAATATGTTGAGTTTACTATGTAATTCCAGCAGATTGAAAAGAATAAAAACTGAATTTTTGACTTTTGTTGTTCTTTAATTGCGCCCAATATTTGCATTAAATCTATAATATTCGATTTATAAAGCATTAACTAGGTTTAAGCATTAACTACTTTTTTAACATTTACAGTCAAAAAGAAAAAAAGCAGAATATATTCTTTAGCGATAGAAATTCGTCTTTAGACTCAAATATAAAAATTTTGCAAAGAGTGTTTTGTTTTTTTAGATATGTCATATGAATAAAAGATTAACTTATAGCAAGACTTCGTCTAAAAATTGATAGAAATTTACAAATAACTTGTAAATTTACGTATAGTTACGAATTTTACGAAATTAAGGAACATTTCTAGAACATTTGGAGATTTTTTAACACCTGCTAACTTATGCTGAACAGAACAGAAAAGCAAAATAATAATAATAATAATAAAATTTTAAAATTAATTTTTTTTAAATGTATTTTTATTAGTACTCTAAAAAGCATTTTTTTAAATCCAATTACTTACGACTTTTAGCCTTTAATTTATGATTCGTTATCACATATATTATAAAATTTGTCTCCAATTCATTTTGAAAGCCAAATTTAATATGTAAAGATGTAATTTAATCAGAAAATTTCAGAAGAAAGTGATGTCTTTAAGAAACTACCGATCCTAAGGATTTAGCATGTAAGAAAGTGATTTAAAAATCGAAAGTGAGTTTCCATTTTATCAATTATGAAACAAGTTGTAGAATAAAATTGTGTGCAGGTTATTTATATGTTTGTTTGATCCAAAGACAAATTTTTGCACAGAAAATCCTTTAAAGAAAATTGCATCAAAAATTCAAAAAAAAGTGTAAAAAAACTTTTTTGCGCACTTTTAAAACAAATCAATAATCAAATAATTCTGAAAACATATTCATTTTTAAATATATTCATTTTTTCGATAGTATTAAAAGAAATTGTTACAGAATTATTTGGTCATGCGTTCTATGGCTTATGAAAAAATACTTTTAAATCATTTTTTTTAATGTTTCTAGTAATAGTTTAGACTTCATTTAAATTGCTTACTGAATTTTTTAAAACATAAAATTCCTAGTTGTTAATGAATTAAAACATTTCTAACCTTTCGCACTTCATTTCAAATTATTCTAAGTAATTCATTAATTATTTTTATCACCTCTTCCAAATTAGAAATCCTGAACTTACGCTTTTTGCAAGCCGGCTAAATTTATTATTACTTTAACTGTTTGACTTTTTCAATCGAGTTGCTTTCACTTTTAGATGAATTTTCATGATTTATTTCAAGAGATCATTAATTATTTTCATAAAAAACGATTGCTTTATAAAAAAAACACACACACACATTTAGGTTCTTTAAAGAAAATAACTTTTTGTGGATTTTGTTTCATTGTTATTAGATAAAAAAAATTCCTTCTAGTTGAAGATTTAATGAATATAAAGTTGAAATCGGATTATCTTAAGGAAACAATATTAATGCATTGATTTTTAATAAAGGGAATATTTTATTTTATTTTATAACATCACCGGTGAATACAAAAATGCATAACTAGATACATAGAAAAAAGTACCTTAACGCTAAAAAAAATCCGTTATGTATCTTTATTGTAAGGTGAAAGTTGTTTTTTTAAAAATTTTTTTGAAGTGCTCGTTTATTTTTACTTTAACTTATTAAAGAGTGTTTTTATGATAAGGTTGAAATAATTGGATCAAATAATACATAAATAGAAAGAGAAATCTGATTAAATTTAAGAATTTTATTTTTATGTTATTGCAAATTGCTTTTGTGAATTATAAAATAATAAGATTGTTTAAAATTCTCGTGTATCAGACTAAATATTTCACATGATATTTTGCTATTTCGAATAATAAAGTAGTTAATAATTGTTTCCTAATAAGAGGATTATTTTTAAATTGAGAAAAAAATGTTCGAAACAGTTAATTGGGATTTGAAATCAATCGAGTGTTTGAATAAAACAGTGATGATATTATTACATTCTTTTCTTGATAGTTTCGCATTAATATCTTGGCATGATTATGAATGAAATGAATTTAGGTAATTGAAATCTCAAATATTATAACGTAAATAATGTTCTCAGCAAATAAAGTTCTCAGCAAAAATAATCAAAATAGAACAATTACCAGTTAGAAATCTTGGAAAACAATCAAATGTTCTTGTTAATAATAATTGATTCATTGTATGAGACTTGATCATTACTATTAGCACAGCATTTACTATTTTGTTACATGCCATTAATAACATGGAAGTATTATTCTAATAATTGCATCATCTAAGGATTTTAGAACAATATTTCCTCATTAATGATTTTTTTCTGATGTTAATCATTTACTGACATATATGGGATACCTTCAAGAATAAATGCCACTGTTGAGATTGATACGATGGAAATATATATCCACAGGATATGATTTCTAACGCTTTTTAAATTAAAAGTATTCGATGAGATGACACTATTTCCAGGACCAGGATTTCATAAGTGTTATAGATATTTTTCGGATGCTTTTGGGACTTTTACAATCTCAAAAATCATTTATTGTTCTTTGAAATTTGAATTTAATTAGAGATTTTGATATCTTAATTCGGTATCTCTTAAGTTTATATATCAACTAAATTTACCTTTTTGTCTAAATGTGCTTTTATTCGCTGAGATATGTCAATCATATGACTCATATATATATATATATATATATATATATATATATATATATATATATATATATATATATATATATATATATATATACGATATATATTTTTTTTTCTATATCATTAAAACCCTCTCTATTAATAATTAAATGACAATGAGATTTAATTTCTGACTTGTAAAGGAAGTATATATATCTGTGGGGAATTATTACTACTCAACTGGATTTTGGCTTCGTAACCGGTTGTTTTCAGGGTTGGATCTCGATTGCAATGAAAAACTGAGATACAAGCTTGTCCTAAATTCGCTAAATCTGTCAGATAGAGATGTTTAGAGAGAGCATGCATACCCAGATGATCTCCTCGTCATCTGACCATAGTTCAAAACAGGAAAGTCCGATAAAAAATACATCAACACACTTACATCAACACTGAAAGATATATAATTAAATTAAATCACTGATATAATCAATGTTATCGTGTACTTTTTGCATGTGATTTGGAATGTTTTCCCGTCTTCTATCTTTCCTTTTTGATTTATGATCATATATAATAATCATTCTGGAATTATCGTCCCTAAATTGATTGGATGAAGAAAACTTTACGGCTTTCCCCTTTACAGTAGCTTTTATCACATAATCCATTTTCAGTTTTAAGGAAATATGTACTTATTTCAGTTTTGCTAAAATTATGGTAAGATCCTCTTAGATTCTAAAGATCTTAAATTTGTCACATGCTATTGTACACAGGCATCTAATAAGCGTAATCTTATTATTTATAAAAAAAAATATTTTCACCACTTTCAATTGCTAAAAAAAATTTGGAAAACTAATTGCCATGGAATGTAGAACTATTATCAGTAAAATTATGTTTAATTATTTTTTATACTCCGTATATAATAATTTTGAAACTACTTAAAGCCAAAATGAATTGAAATATCATCAAAGTTTTAATTTCTGATCCATTCAGATGGACACAATATTTCCTCTTATTTTATTTTCATTCCAGTTACAACTTAACTTTAATAGCCCAATAACTGCAATTCCAAGATTTTTCAGACTTCAGAAATATAAAAAAAAGGCAATTTCTGATGATTCCTAACTGAAAAACGATAATCTTAATTCGGAAATGATTTCATCTTTTATTTTGATGAAACCGGATATAAAGGAATTTCCTGGAAATAAGGAATTTTTATCGGTCTGGAAAGAAAATTATTTTAATGGATTCAAGATGTAGATATTAAGATAAATAAAAATAATATTTCTTTCAAAAGCCGAAAAAGTTCCTGATATGTATGCCTTTATTAGCCATTAGCTAGCAAAAATTAAAACTGATCTTATAGAATTTCGGCATATTTATGATTAAAAAAATATAAAATACATAATGTTTATACGATTTTTTATAAAAGTTTGATTATGTTTATACGATATATATAAGAGTTTGAATCTCATAAATTAACTAGATTTGCTATAATTTTCATAACTTATACTGATAAATATATAGCAATATATTAAATCAAAACAATAAACGGCAGTTTATTTGCATCAGAATAATTTAAATTATATGACTTTATCTTTAAGAAGTTTATAAATTATTTCAGTTTTTAATTATATTAAACACATGAGAGCCGGCGTCCTGGCATAGGGGTAGCGCGTCTTCCCCGTGATCTGGGCGTCCCGGGTTCGAGTCCCAGTTTGGGCATGGTTGTTCTTCTGTTGTTCTATCTGTGAGATGTGTGAATGTGCCCTTGTGTAAAAAGGGGTTGTGCAAGCGAATGAATGATGCGTGAGTGGCAAAGTCGTACTCTTGGCCCTAGTTGGCGCTGCTATAAAAAATAAGAGACGTTCCCCCTCAGGCTTAAATCGCTGTCTTCGTAACAGCGGGCTTGTCAGTGGCAAGTGCCATAAGAAACAAACAACAAACAAATACATGAGAAGAATATTATTCAAGAAATGATGGAAAAAAAAATCAAAAATACTTTTGCTAATATTTCATTCTAGTTCTTTCGCCTTGTATTTTTCATGCACTTAAGTGACCTTGGCGTGTTCTATCCTAAAGGGCTAGATCAAAATACATTTATTTCTACTGAATTTTTAGTTCACTTAATGAGGAATTAGTTACCAATTTTCATCGGTCTCTATTGGAATGAACACATATAAAATGCATGTATTATATTCATTATTACAGCAGCCACTCCTGTTAATCATGACATAATATTTAATTTATAAACAGTTACTGACAAGCTTGCATTGAAAGTATTATAAAAATTCACAAAAAGATTAAAAATTATTTTTTATTTTGTTCAATTAGAACATGCGTAAACTGTTCAGTTCAGCCAGTAAAATTACAAAGTTTAAATTTTCATATATTGCCTCAATTATATTATTCATATTATATTAATATTATTAGTTAATTATTTTCCATCAAAAAATTTATATAGGTATTCACCCTTATCAAAATACACTGTGGTTATAATTAAAGTTCCATTTTGAAATGGTCATAAAAGGAAAACTAGTGGACCAAATGTTATGAAACTTTATAACAATTTAAAGGTCTTGGGAATTTCTTTTCTGCCAAAAAAAGAAAAGCAAGTTCGAAAACTCACCACTAGGGGTGAAATGCCGCTGTATCAATATTGTTAAGCAAAATAGGGCATGAAGATACCGGTTTAAAATGTGTTTAATAGTTTCCGAAAAGTGTTGCAAAGCATATTCAGTGTGTGTTATCTCAAAACCTCTGTTAATAGCGATGATCTAAACAATTTGGCGGAGCTGAAAGATGCAATACACCGACATGTGCGTTATATTCCTTCTGATATGCGAAGAGCTACTGTTGAGAATGCAGTAACGCGATTTAACTTGCTTTCACAAAATGGTGGATGCCACATTGAACATGCTTTGTATCACGCTTTAAAAACGATTAAACACATTTTGAACCGGTGTCTGCATGTCCTATTTTGCTTAACAATATTGCATATAGCGTCATTTCACCCCTGATAGTGAGTTTTTGAAACTATGATTACCTAAACTAACTACCTTTTTATTATTATTAAGTTTGATAAAATTTAGCCCAGTGGTTCTCCTTTTATGACAATTTCAAAGTGTAACATTAATTATAACCATCTTGTGCAACTTTAATTATTACCATCTTATGTAACTTTAATTATTACCATCTTGTGTAATTATAACCATCTTTTGTTATTTTCCAAAAGATTTTATTTTAATATCATTACTTTCTTTGTTATAAAGCCTTGATACATAACAATTTTGTGGTACCTGCACTGAATAGACAATCATATTAAATAAGAAATATATTTACGTTATATATAGGTTTCGACATTGAATTCTGCACTAATCCACAACCTCCTTTTGTATTTTTGAAGGTTTTAAAATACAAGTTACATTTTCAAAAGATTCTTTTTTGTATCAACGCAGGATTATTTTTCCTGCATATTGAAATCAGCGATTTAAAGAAAGTATCAATTTGTTGAAAAATATTTCAAAAGTTGTTCTCTATATCAGATTTGAGAAATAATACTGAAGTTAAAACACAAAATATGAAAGACCTCTTGTTGCTTGTAATGAAAATAGGAAATGCAGATTCCTGATTGAGAACTCATTGAGGAAGGAGAGATATATACATTTAATTCCTGATTTCCCTGATTCTGCAATTTTATACAACAGGTTCTTTTTTACTTTTGAATGTTTTAAGCCTTCAAAAAAAAATTTCTTTCGAATTTCAGCTCTAAATTCCTTTTCGAACATCAAGCAAAACTTTTAAGAATTTAAAGCCTCTTTTTATGGTATTTCTATCATGCATTTATATTATCTCCTTCCCTTTTCAGATTTCCTGATACTTGAAAAAATTCATCTTTCAGATTCCCCCCAAAAATATTTATTTTTAATTTTTGTAATTAAATGAATTAAATATTATAAAATTGCTAGTAAAATTTGAAAATCTTTTAATTCTATTGAAAGCTTTATAAATAATATAGGGAGTCACAAAGTTTGGATGTCAATCATATGAAGTTTGTAAGATATTACCTTAATTATCAACAATAAATGAATACACTTGATTGTGATGTGCTATTATGAAATGTTCTCAGATATATTGTTTATAGTACTTGAATCTACTGCATAAACACATAAGCATACTTTTAATAAACGCGTATTATTTAGAAATAAGTATTTTAGCACTCACAATTTATTTTGGAATTTATATTGTATTAATATCAGATAGTTGCTATTATTTACTTAGTTTTATGAGGAGCTCGAGTGATTGAAGTGGATTCACATTATCTAGACTTGGCTCAAGATAAAGAATTAGTACAAAACCAACTTTAGCACAACTCCAAAAACAGAAAATTTTTTTAATTAAATAAAACATTAAAAATGGAATTCGAAATAGAAGTATCGATTTCAGTATTTAAGAAATATTATATACTTGGTAAAATTTGCTATTTAATAATAAATTCTACATGTGAGAATTGTTTATTTCTTTAAATTGAATAAAGCTTCCAATGAGTTCCTCTGAGAATTCTGTTTCTCCAATTGTTTCCTCTGAGAAACAATTTATATAAGTTTATCAGTTGAATCAAAATTAGTAAATTTGACACTCTTTAGAAAACTATCAATAGCATCATTATAACTGAGATACTACCAGTTGACTCACAGCATTTACAAGACAATTGAGTAATGATAAAATAGCATTGAAGTATACAGACTTATATAGAATATCAGCAACCAAACTTTAAAATTAAAACACATTTAAAATAATTTTATTATACATTTTTTCAAACAAACTAAAGCTCAAAAATTTAAAATAATTAAGAGAATAAGAATGAAATCATAAATAATGGCGTGGGTGTTTATTGGGAATATAAGAACAATCATTGATATTTAGTTATTAAAATATTTATAAGAAACAGAAAAAAAAATTGAAAAGAAATTGCGGATACTGCTTACTGCTCGAACTTTTTCTACAGCAAAAAATTTAAAGCCCGTAGGAAGGGATTTATTTTTAATACCAAATATAATTTGAAAGGATATTAAATGAAAATAATTGAAAATAAACAGCTGCATCAATTGATAAACACATTTTAAACGCGGAAGGGTGAATATTTTAAAATATGTAAATAGGTATAGGAATTCACCCACAAACTTTAAGCCCTTTCATCAAATTAATTTATCTTAAAATATAACTTATAAGCTTACAAAATAACCTTCCATCGTTTATATACCACAAGCTCTTGGCGACAAATATTTGAGAAGGTTGAATAATGAATAATTTTCTGGATAATCTCTTGTAATAGTTGGCGTATTAAATTTCAATCTAATTTAGATGATATTAATATTTTACCAAACAATAAACAACCGCTTTTCATTTAAGAAAGTTATCTCGCCAGAAGCAGATTTCATGAGGAATTATATAACTAACGATAAATATTTTCTTTGAAGCTAGAATGTTTGATAATTACGTTGGCTTAAATGCCAATTAATTTTTATCAGAGAATTCCCGCCTCTTTCTGCTCTAAAGATTATTAGAAATAATTGTAAGTTATTAAAAAGATACGAAAACCTTAAAAATAAGAATACATATATATACAGAGTATGAGAATGTTTGAATTTAATTATTTTTATCAAGTAGATTTTTTTGTAAAGAATTCATATTGAATTTTATCTTATATTTAATAAATTTTCTTAAAATCGATTTTCAAATAGAAAAGGTTTATACGTTATTAATATGATCCATCTTTTTTATATTTTGCATCTCAAAATAATTTATTTACAATTTAATATATTTATATCTTAACATTTTATAGAAATACACATATTTAATATATAATCGGTTAACAGAAGTAAATATATACCGGTAGCGGTATAAAATATATATTTCTATGCCACTACCATGCTTGGCATAGAAATCGTTCTTATTATTTATTGTTGAATTATAACAGTCAAATGTAAACAAATATGCACCATATGAAGACATATTCACCGCTATATGAATGCTTCAGCCTGTTTCATTGAAAATTTTAACAATTGCACTTCATTCAACGCTTGTCTGAATGACTTAATGAAGCTACAAAATATTATTAGAAATGCTCTGAAGAGATCTCACAAGATTTCCTTTCATTTCAGTAGAAAGAAAATGTAAAAGAAATCAAGATGATAGAAATAGACATTATAATCAAGCTCTACAAATAGGTTTAACTAGCTGACTGCCGAATATTCACCTAAATTTAACATCTTCTATCTAATTTTACTGTTCATCTTTATTTTAGTTAAGAGATAGCTAAGAAGGGGATATCTATCTACATGGATGATCGGAATATCAGGCATGAATCGTCGCAACAAACTGTTAACCGTCACCAGATAAGTAACTGTTATGCCTTGTCTGTAAAAATGATGTTCACATCTTACAAAAGTATCATCAGCAAAAATGGATTTTAACTAAATGAAACTTAAGACTAAAAGATTTTTATTTCAATGATATCAGTTTCTTTCTTCTTTTTTTGATAATATTGTTAAATTTTAATTTGTTATACAAGTTATAGCATTAGTTTTAATATGATGGAATTTAAAATTATCCATCAAAATGTTCAGTTGCATGCTTTACCCAGTGTTAAAAATTCAGATAAAAAATAAATGCTTTCTTTGAACATTAACTCAAAGTAATTTGCATTGTCATTTCTGTTTTTATTTTAGTATATACAATCTTTTAATGGCATGCTCAATAATATTTAATAGATTGATTCATTTTAATTTATACTTTGCGGTCGTATCAAATAACAAGGTGACTATTTTTTAAAAATATATTCTTTATTAATAATTTAATTCACTCCAATATACTGGAGAGAACAAGCTGGTTGCCAGAGCAAGCTAGTTATTCACTAACTTTTATCCTAAAAGAATGAAAGCATTTCTGATATAATTCAATGATTCGGCAATTTATCATTTAAGATTCTTATGTGAGAGATTTAAGATATCTATATATTCTTCAGTGATACAGTACTAAAATATGTATTTAAAAAAAATGAATTAAAATTTCTTGAAAAAAGTCATTGCATGAAATAGATTGACTTTTAATATTAAATTAATTTGTATATTTTATTTTTAATGAAGTCTATTTATCTTTCTTTATTGAATTATCACGAGATCACGAGGAAAATTTTTACTTTCAAATTGATGTTGGTATTTCATTTAATGAAAGGTGGTTGAATCGGTTTAAAAACTTTAGAAATCCAAACTATGAAAATGCAATTTACTTGAATTCTAGAAAAAGAATCGAAAAATAGTATTTTAAAACTCTTGTAAATTAGTTGATTAAATTAGTGCTATTAGTAGAAATTTTAAAAACATATAATTAGTGTTTCATGGGCATTTTAAACAGTCATTGGAATCTTGGTAAAAAGTGTCAAGTTTTTGTCTTCCATGGGTTTCAAACAAAACCGTGAATATGCCAAATTCAGGAAATTCACCCATGTTATATTATTAATAATATATTCAATTTTTGTCTAATAGCATAAGGATTAAATAATGTAAAAATTGTCTTGAGTACACAATAAATTTTTACTTCATAACTAAACTATTCCATGATAAAGCATTAAGCAGTTAGGAACAAAATGCAAGATAAATAAATTCTATATATTTAATGTAACTGAAACGATAAAATGTATTATTCTAAAATAGCAAGGTTTGACATCTCTGATCGATATCAAAAATCCCTTTTTCGATCGATTCAAATGCTCATCACCATCAGATATTTCAGGAAAGTAGTCAAATGAGGGAATAGAATAAGGCATTTTTAGAAACCTAGAATATCCCATTTCTATAAGTCATCAGTGAAATGCTGCTTTTTTTTTTAAGAGGGAAGGTATGGCAGACTGCCAGTAAGAATTCACAGAAATTTGTCAGAAAGTCATCAAAGAAATCATTTTTAAGAGCGTTGAAGTATGAAAATAGAATCGAATCTATTTTCAGTGTTTAAGCTTTCCACACATTTCCACTTTATGTTTTTTTTTTTCAAAATTCATTGCAAAAGAATTTGAAGTAGTAATATAACACGCCACTTGCTGCTATAAAAATAATTAATAATGGTTGTGCTAAGCAGTAAAATGTATTCCCAATAGAATGATTTTTCTATTTATCAGAGATTTATTAAGTGAACATTTCAAAATATGAATACATTATTGGACAGCTATTAAGTATAACATTAAAAATTTCAAAACATGAATAAATTCAGTTAGGTTCATGAACCAGCATTGTACTATGCCTTGGAAAATAAAATTTACTCTTTTAAAAATAAAGCGCAAAGTAGAGACGCAACACAGATTATGAAAAAATTGGCTAAAAATCAGGCTAAAAATGTAAAATCAATGACTCTGCTATTTACTTACTTTATTTTCTTTCCCTATGAAAAACAATCCTCTTATAAATCTGTAAACAATCCTGTTATTCCCCTAGTTAAAACAATCCCGTTATTATCCTACAAAAAGCAGCGTCTAACAGCATCATCTGTAGAATCATGGAAATAGTACAACATTAAAAATACAAATCAAATAATGGTTGGCGATTTTGTTAAGTTGAAACTTTATAATATGGTTTTGAATACCAGTTAAGCATTTCTTCAACGAATCAGTTCCCCCTCCCACGCCAAAAAAAAAATCTGTTTCTGGCAGTATAATTTTTAAGAAGTCCATGAGTATCAATTAAAATATTTATACTCATTAAATACTTTGGGATATTTATTATTTTTTTTAATTAATGGCAATCGGTAAATGAATTGAGAAGCATTTGACAGAAGTGGATAGTTTTGTTCAAATCAAGGGATATAATTTTCTGATTAGATAACCCAAAAAGTCCATCTTCCACTAATAAACAAAACTTTTTGTAATCGTACTCAAGTCGTTTTTCTGCCCTTCAATGTCTTAGTGAGCTGTATGAACAAAAATTAGAATAAAACGAACCTTATGGAAATAAATCACAAATCAATAATAAGAGTGGAAATAAATTTTATAACGGTAACAGGAAATGAAATCAATGTGGGTGGCAAAAAAGAAATATACAGCAAACAATCTCACATATTCGAGTGAAAAGATATTGTCTTCACACCAAATTCTATAAAAGATCAATGTGGAGAGCATCCCATAAGGGACTAGTTATTCTTCTCTATGGGCTAATTTATTTCTCTACTTCATTGAAAAGATTCCTCTTTCAATAACAATTTCGCCTTCAGGTAATTTATATTGTTACAAAAATTTTTCTACAACAAAATACCGTCGATCCATCATAATAACATAACTCATTTAATTGCTGGTTCAGCAGTTTGCTTGCTTGCTGTCTAATCTTCCAGTTTCTTTACTTGTCGGCGACTCCGACTCCTCTCACACACAACTTCTGACGATCCACACAACTTCGCAGCTTCAGAGTGCCTGTCTTTTATAGTTCCGGGAGGCGGGGCTAGAATCTTCAGACCAGTCAGGGCGTATCTGAGTGTATCTTGGTTCCTACTGGATGGAAACTTCTCGAACTTTCCAGCATGATCCATTTAGTCGCCAAATCGTCTCCAAGGTGTCAGGTCATTGACGCGGCAGCCGCTCAGCACAGATCTTACAACCGTCTTTCTCACGATGACACTATTCGTGCAGGGTAGCAAAATTACAGATTTGTAACAATATTATATTTAATCTCCAAGCCTAAAACTCTCTTGGCAAAAATATTTATTTAAATGAATTGAAATTAATCAAAACAAATAATGATCAACATCCAATTATATTTCTTGTTCTCATAATTATAGAGGAACAAAACAATTTAAAAATTGATATCTATGACAAGACGAACAAATTCAAATTTAGTATTACTAGATATGTTTTTGAAATTCTGATATATCCCACGAAATGAATGAAAACCATATTATAAATTAAATTATACGAATTACTTAAATATGCAATGAAACGAATTGTTAGATCAAATCAAACACTTAAAAATAACTTTATTTTCAAAATTGCCCTTAATTTTATCTTTGAACCTTTAATTAATGGTTCTAAGATGTAAGTAAAGGATTATGTATTAGAGCGATATTGGCAAACAAGTTTAATGTGAAAGGATGACTCACATCAACAAAGTCAATTTTCAGTTTTAAAAAAAATATTTTAGATGTTTTTTCTATTATTATCATCGTCGTACACACTAAAAGCTTTTAACCCTGTCTTACCTACTTTCAAACAGGGTTAAGACAGATTAACCCTATAGCTTAAACAGGGTTTAAACTTGGGTTAAAAGCTTTTAACCCTGTCTTACCAACACTAACAAACAGGTGTCAAAGCTTCGTAATTTGATCCATCGTAAAATCATGTATTTCACCCCAAGGGAAACCACCAAACCCAAACTCACCAAGAGGGGAAAATGATGTTTTTTCCTGCAATCATTTTTAAATATACATATATTTTTAATATATTGCACTTTCCTTAAAATTATTTACATTATATCCGAGTTTTGAACCGTTTTTTAATCATTCCTTTAAATGAAGGTATATTTTCACTTAATTGTTGGATACTGTTTGTAGAAGATGTTAAACTTCCTTTCGTGAGTCATATTGATTTCATCCCTTGATGTGCAATTAATTCTTTGATGGCCTTGTTCCGCCTTTTTATATTCATTTTATATCCACTTTTATAAGCGTATAAGGTGAATTATTTTCCTCGGAAAAACAGGTATTGAAACTGTGAATAATATGATGTTTATAAAATAAAATTTAATTGGATTATAGTTAAAATAATATTCAAGAAACAGTCTACATAATTGTTTCTTACACTAACATTTGCAAAGAAGAGTCAAAAAGTAAAATGACATTTGAGAAGAGGTGCATTTATTCTATTGATATAAAACTGAAATATACAATATTCTTCTACAAAATCATACTGTACTACGCATTTTTCCAAAGGTTTCATAAGTTTTTTTTGATTCCGTCGGAAAAACAAATTTTCCGTTGTATTGGAATGAATTTTGCACCGCATCAATGACATCTTTATCGATTGAAAATCTTCTTCTCCAAACATATGAGAATCCCTTGCAGCCAGGTGTGGATGATATGGCGAATATTGCAGTACTTTAAATCTCAACTCTTTTATTGCTTCAGCCGTCTATTAGGGCAGAATGTGACCTCTGAACCCTGGCTGATTTGTAAAGTATTGGCGGTTTCAAAAAATTGATTCGCCTGTTTGGCATCGCCATGTACTCAACGACTTTCAGATTGTGTTCAATCGATGACCTGCCCAATCTCTCGTCGTCACATAAAGAAATTTGTTTCTATTTGAAGCTCTCTAACCATTCTTATATCTTCTTCGCGACAAACGACTGTGCTTGCATTTGACGAATAATTTCCACAAGTATAACAGCTTCCGAAAACAAAAAGCGAATCACTGTCCTCATTTCCTCCTTGGTGCAGAACGACAATGTAGCTGCCATATTTAATGGTCTGCTACATTCCAATGATTAACGGGAATAAGAATAACACATTGCATAGATGTGTTGTCGACTACACTTACTCAGAGCTGGATACTAGATGTGTTACCAAACCCTGGAAAGAGAAATTGCAAAAGTCTCTTTACTTTTTGACTTTCCTTCGATTTTATTAAACCAAGTATTCTATCTTATTGAAAATTTTATAGATTCTTTCGTACAGTAATGTTTGTAGCTTGCGGATGGAAAGGGAACGCAGCCAATAATGCAATACAAATATGGAAATGCAAATACATATTCAGAATATTGTTTCGGTAAAATTATATAGATAAAAACATATTTTAAGACATTATTTGGAAATATAAGTAATTAAACATAAGAAATTAAATTAATATTTTTTTTTCATCACATTAAGTATCACGAACTCTAAATTTCAGTACAAATAAATTTTATCTCAGAGGTAAATTTAATGTTCCAGCAAAATGGATAGTATTTGCTTTCAATTTTCTAGACCAATAAGTTATATCATGCCAATAAAACACAGATCACAAATTTTTTTGGGAGAAAGGGTGGATGAATGGTTGGCGATTTTAATCACACTTAGTTTTTTACAGTTTTTGAGTCAAGGATACATAATAAAGGAGAGGATGAGCACTTTTTTTGTCATTTAAAATGACTGAAAGCACTTAAGAAGTCCCTGAAGTAAATATATGATTTTTGCATCCTATATTTGAGAATAAGTGACCTTACTAGAGAATATTCAAGGTCATTTTATCTGCATTATTTTATTTGGAAGAAATCTTCTGGAAGCCACATTGTCTACAATGAGAATTTCGTATCTAAAGCGCATATCATTCCATTAATTTTTGAATAATGCTTCCATTCATCAATTCATCCATCACTGCATCAATTTTGAATAATGATTATAATAACAATTAGAGGATAAAGTCCCTTTTTTAATCGGAATCGTGTTACCAATTATACTATGCTTTAAATCATTATCTCGTTGAATGGCAAATGAATGGCTTGAGTATAACTACACAGAGTTTGATCATTAGTGGAAAGTGGATCTTTTAGTTTCTCCTTGCTGAAAATTATATCCTTTCATTTGCCAAACTATCCATTTCTGTGCCTATCAAAAGCAATTAATTCATTTTCCGCCCCTCGATAATTAAAAAAATCTTAATAAATATCACAAAGTATTTTTTTTAATTAATACACATGGGCTTATTAATAGGAAATTTAATTCTGGAAGAAAGAGTTAATTTTTGGTGGATTCTTTGAAGTGCCAATTTAATAAAGAGAATAAAATTAAAAATTGATAGTTAATTCTCTTAGATTCAAACTTCAAATATACAACAATGAAAAAGATGAATCGACAATAAAAAATAAAGTTTAAAAGTAAAGAATATGTAAAAAATCTTTCAAAATTATAATTTGTAATAAGTATTGAAAAACATGTTCAGGAAAGATAATTTTTCCAAAAACAATATTTTCTGAAAAGACAAATTTCTGCATTTCAAGCTTTCACTGTTATTATTTTCGTATATGTAGGTGGCTGCTCCTGATTAAAATACAATCTAAATAGACAATGCACTGTTGGTAAAACTTCGCAGTTTTACTCAGGTAAAGAATGTTACTAAATAATGAAAATTTACCAGTTTTATCATATTTTGAACTACTTTACAAAATGCAGATTAAAGCATAATACTGATCAGATACACGAAAAGGGGGAAGCTTAAACTTCAATAACGATAATAGCAGCACTTTCCATGAAAATGGCTTTGAATAAAACAAAATTGCAACAAACTGGGATAAGACTAATTGAGTTGTGAGGCGTTTAGATAACAAGCTTGGCGAGAATTACTAACTTTCAATAAATATTCTAGAGCATTATTTGACTTCGTAGTGACTATGATTATAACAGGGTGATGAGCTCAGCACAACGCCGCCAAAAAAGAATACTGGCGATTATTTCAGGCTTTCACAAAATACCGTCATCGAACAATATAATGAGATTATACTTTGTGAAAGAGATTAGAAAGCGTCAGACCCATCAACTGCGAAAAAGCAATCACATACTTCAATTATTTCCGCTCGTACGATGAAATTGACTGCTACAACTTCAAAAAAAATCTCTGAAGGTTCCAGTATTATTTTTATGTGTATTGTTACTGAATATTTTATGACTTATTTGACATAAGTATCTTGCATTTCTAAATCCAATCAAGTGTAACATTTTTTTTGTTTTTGTCTTCGAGGGGAAAAAAAAGCTAATGAATTTATTTTAAGAGCAGAAAATGACTATGACTAAAGTCTTAACATCGTAAGTGATTTAATATGAATGAGATAAAGGAAATAAGAAAAAATTGAACTGTTTGGATTTGAAGGATTTTTTTTGTTGCTGATTAAAGTAGAATGATTACGTTAATAGCATTGGATAAGATCTGGAACATGCACATTAGAGAGATTATCATCGTTAAAAGAAATGACTTAACTTAATTTTCATACATAAACAAATGAAATTTAATTCTTAATAGAACGTTGCTTTTAAGAATAAGAATGTCTTTTTCTCCCCAAAAGCTTTCAAATTCATAAAAATATCAAATTTCTCATTAAATTCGTCAAAATAAAAAAAAAAGAACAAAAATGTCATAAAAAATGAAAAGAAGACTAAGCAAATTGGTTTGATTCCACATTCATTAATCTCCTCACCCAGTTTCACATGAGAAATTTCGATAATAATTATACTGATATTTTTTTGTAAAATTATTTCAGTTATCTTGCTTTTTAAATAATTTAAACTAAATTCTTGAAACAACTGCGTTTCTGCGGTTGTCAGAAATTCCATGCACTGTACTAATTTTTGTCCCTTTATAATACATTAGCATTTCAAAAAACAATTAGCAATCAACGAAGACATCTAGTTAAATAAACTTTTAAATAATTATATGCCATGAGCATATTAACTAACTAAATTGTTATGCATACCTTTATATATAGTTATAATTCTTTCTCTTCTAGTATTGATAATAATATTAATCTTCAGAATAAAAACGTATAGTATTTACTACAGTCAATGTAATAATATTTTTAATTATTTCTTTTTCTATATTTTAGGATTAATTCCACTTTAACTATATGGTCATCTTTCTGTTTTTAGATTAATTTTGATATTCTTGATAAATTGAGTTTGTTTCATATTTTTACCTGGAATTTTCTCACGATTTGCATACTCAACTAAAATTTATATATTTTATAAATAATAATAATATTACTTTTAATGAAGAAATTTGACTTTTATTGTAATTGTTTTTATTTATACTAATGAGTTCAAACACGTTTCATTTTAATGAAATTTCATTTAATCGATATACCCATAAAATATAAATAAATAATGGTGGACTGTAGCATATGTTTATTGCTTTTGCCAAATTATATATTTATATATGGGCCCGCTCATAGGTGGTTTGTTGTCGAAATACGGCCAATCCTGCTTTTTTTCTATTAAAACTTAAGTTGGGGCCGAGATAGCCTGGTTGGTAGGCCGTTGAATTCGGGTTCGGAATTCGAACTCCGCCAGCCGAAGATTCTCCGTGTGTGGTGGCTGGCGCACGTATAAATCTGTCATGGTTATAAAGTCCTCCATGTCGAGAGTAATACCACTGGGGGTACTGTATTAGGGGGGTGATCGTTCTTTGATTCAGGTCTAAATTATGATCTGTGAATGAAATGCATGAATTTAGTCCACCCCGTAAAAATGCTTGTGACGTGTGTGTAGCTAAGTCATACTCTTGGCCCTAGATGGCGCTACTGAAAAACAAGAGACGCACCCTTGGCTTAAAATCATTGACATCTAAAGTCAGTGGGCATGTCTATGCCAAGTGCCGTTAGAAACAACAACTTAATAAACAATCAGAGCTTGTTTTATAATGTAAAATAATATCTGTAATTTGTAAGCTTTCATATTTGTAAGTCTTACGATAGCTATCAAAACTGGGACCTTTCGTGTTATATTTATTTATTGACACTTTAGCTAATATTTTAACTCTATAATAAATCTTTATCTGACAATAAAATTTGAATGGTGCTTAGAAAATGGTGATGGTTTGGATTAGATCAAATTCTAATTGAATAATGTCAGATCCGATAACGGGAGATCGCGCTGTACTAAGTCAAATTTTATTGCCAGAATATTAAATTCTCATCTCAAGGAATTCTTACTGTTCGGATAACTCGATATTAAATTATCGATTCCTTAATCTTTTACACCAGTGAAGACTTAAATCTTATAGCAAAACAAATAAATTCAGCTTATTTGTTACATTCTAATTTGAAATGTGACGTTAAGAGGATAAACATTTTAGCGACTTCTTGAAAGAGTGTAATTGTAGTATTTGATTATAAACTTTTACACATTTTGATTTTTTTATTTGGACGCATTAGCATTAGCAACATTTTGTTTTACATATGAGCTTAATTAATGTGTAAAAATAACACATTGATCAGTCAGCGTAATATTTTCGGCGTAACATTTAATACTTTATAAATATCCTATTTCATTTCACCACTCATTGTCTAAAAATATATGATATATTAAATTGCGTTTTATTAACTTCAACATTTATATTTAATCGTTCTACTGTGTATTTTATAAAAAGAAAATCTTCAGAATTAATCTATATGCAGTATTGAAGAATTTAAAAATTGTAGCATATTGTTTACCTGTTTGATAAACTTATATTCTATAAGCTCTAACTTGCCATTTGAACTAGTTATGTAATTATTTTTTTCCCTCTATTTCCTAAAAAATATTGTCATAAAATAGTGTTATAGCTTCTGTTTATAAAATCAACATTTTTTATTGGTAATTTATTTGATATTTTCTAAATCGCTATTCTGTGATAGGAATTTAAAATTTCAAAATACAGCTTCTTTCAGTTAGAAAAATTCTGATTTTAGAAATTTCATTTTAGAGTATGCGATTTGGTTTTGACCCGTTTATCGGAATCGTTAACAACGCTGAATTAAAAATGTAGCATTTTACGTGTTTATTAAATCTATTTCGAAAACAATTTCCCATTAGAATTATCTGCCACTTGACAGTTGTTTGTTAACAACATTAATTATTTACTTAAGAATTTTCCATTGTGTGGTGTCATGTAAATATACAATTTTAAAATAATATTCATAAGCATAATTTCATTTTAAATTAAAGTTAATGCTGATATTATTTTCTATGGAATTTATCAGCTATCCAATTTTATCTGCAAGGTTTTTGGAAGACTGGTTCGGTCCCAGATTTTAAATATACATATGATAAGTTTTGGCCTATTTGTATTTAGAGCTAATATATACAATAATATTACTTATGTTATTATTTTTGCATTAATAAAAGACAAAACATAAGAAAGGAATATCCTCTTTAGCTTGTTAATCTGTCACAGTCTGTAGAATTATCCGAGGGAAAATCCAAAGTGTCTTCAGAAAAGTTAACGCATATGAGAAAAGCATTAGTACATAAATACGTATAATCTATTTCATTGATCTATAAAATAATTATACAAAATACTCTTCAAAGATAATTGAAAGATACCCAAATCAAATATCACCGAAGATTTGTTGCGCACATCATTTTACATGAATTGGTTGCATTAAAAAGAATCCTAGAGTAAATTTTACTTGTTTGATTAACATTTTATTAAATTTCATAAACTATTTATTGTCATATAATTTTTCGCGTATTTATGGTATTATAACATTTAAGTACATCCATTACAACAAAAAAACAAATATTGAAATCTGATCGCTCATTTAAAAAAATCCACTGGTAAATTAGCATAATTTGGATTTAAAAGGCTATGACATAATTAACAAATAGGCGTTGTCATTTCTCTCTTATACTTCAAAGAAAACTGTTGGTACGATGACCACAAAATTAATTAAAAGTTAATTTCAAGAAGCAAGTGACTTCCTTTAATTGTTTAATGACTTTATAAAATGGTGTAATTTTATTTGTAACTTCAATTAATGCATAGAAAATAAACGTATGGTTAATAAAAAATAAATTTATGTATGGTAAATGTCAAATTTCAACAGATGTTGCCTATGGAATGTATGTATGTTGTTATGTATGCATGTTGAATATGTTTCTCTTAATTACTTTTATCATTTAGAAATATTTATGATTTATCAATTTTAGTATAAATATTTATAAAAAATAAATTTGTAATAAACTGGGAAACAGTTCTAGGTTAATTATTTACAGGCCATCTATATAGTCAGTAAAATCTGTTAATTTAAATGCAAATATATGATTTTTATACTACATTACATTTTTAGTTTTACGGTTACATGAACAAAATATATTTTTTAATTATTATAAACGAAATAGTTATTGAATTATTTTTAAAATTTATTTTTACTTATAACTATGATCGAAATCACGTGATTTTGTAAAGGTTTTTTTTCCAAAATGAAATGTCGCAACATGTGATGTGAAATGCATGGACATTTTTTTAAAAAAATTAAACTTTTCATAAAACATTTAAACAATTATAACTATTTCAAAATGAAGTAATAAATTTATTAATTATATAAAAACATTCTTTAATTATAACACTAACAATTCAAAATATAATACATGCTCTAATATCTTTAGAAAAAAAAATTTTAAACAACAATTTTCAAAGTTGAAATATATATTTAATTCCTATAACTTATTTTTTTAAATCTGTTTAAATTTCTTAGTAGAAATTACTCTATTTTCCACCTATATGATATTTTATTTTTTATTTGTACTTGAACGAAACATATTAAGCACATTCAGATGGAAATTTACTTTAATCATGCATGCGTGATGCATAGTTATCTTACTATTCATTGCTGTTTAAATAGCCTCTACTTATTACAGCTGCTTTCTTATTTACAATTTCAGATTTCAAAGTATTGTTAACTAAAAAAGCTTAGTGAAACAATAACAAATCGAAATATTGGTGAACAGAAAAAAAAATATTTCACATTGTAATTAAAGTTTACTATAGGAAGTTAGTAATGAAGAAAAATTAACGATGAATGTATCGTGAAATGTGAAATTAAGAAAAATGTATTAACTGAAAAGTTTTCCATTAAAACTGTCATGACTAGGGAAAGTTCAAAAGGAAAAATAGTTTCTCTTAATATTCATTTTGTTGATTTTAAATAAAAATCATGAGGAATATCGAAATGTAAATATTTACATGATACTTGTCTGGAAAGATTTTTAACTTTTTTTCTAATTTTTATCTGAAGATTGTGTGGCAATTAATATCTGAGTAGAAATTGTTGCTATATTTTTAATCCTATGCTTTCTTTCAATTACGTAATAACATTTACTAAGAGAGCAGGTAGTTTGAAAATAATTGTATTCATGTGATTTTATTTAGTTTTAAAGAAGCTATCTGGAAAAATTCTTTTAAACTTCTGTATAATTAAAAAGCTTACGCTGTCATTAAAAGCGTGTGTAACATGTAAATCTAGGTATCTTACATGTAAGACGCCGGTCCGTAATTCATAAAGCAGAGGGAATTGATAAAGATGTATTTGTATCATTTTCATTTTTAATGCATCCTTTGAAATAGAATTCATCAATGGTATTCATTTAATACAGATCCATGAGTAAAATATGAATGGTCAATAATTACATTCACTTAATTTTATGAAACTAAATAATCAGCCACAAGATCTCCGACTGTCATTGGTTTACATTAAAATATTCAAGTGCGAAGAATAAGAAATAATAGAGAAATGTATATTGCTTCCATTTATTGTAATGCACTGATATATAAATATTACTAATATTAATGTAACATATATATTAAAGTTCAATATGTTTACATAGATGTATGTTTTTGCATATCATACAAAGAAAGGCAAAAATACACAATAAGACAAATTTCATTTAAACATAAACTTTCTATCCCATATGTGCCCACCGATCCTGGTAATATAGCATTTCATGTGAATAGACTTAATGAAATTTCTGAAATTCTAAGAATATTTTATCAATCGCATTTTAAAATTAAATAATCATAAACATAATGAATCAATTTTTGAAAAAAAAAAAAAAACATCGAAAGAAAAACTTTTGTTCTTGATTTTTTTTTTTTTTACGAATTAAATCCATGGGAATAAATTAATTTTGATTTATATGGGGACTAACAAAACTGCTTTGAAATAACAAAGTAAAATTTGAAAAATATTTTCAATATACAGATTGTTAACATATTTTTTACTTCAAATTACTCACAGATTTTATGTTGAAATACTATCACATAAATATGATGAAATATAATAATTTTAATCGACTTAGATATTTTATATATATGTTTATATTTAATTGCACATTTCATTTAAAGTATTAAAGCTAAAATATCATGTCTTTTTAATATAGTTTTGCTGTTTCAAGTTGAGATTTATATTTCATTTTTTTTTTGTCTCAAAACTACTTCTAAAATGAGATTCAGCTTTTTTTATTGCCATTATGTCAAATATTTCTGTACCAAAGGCTAAATAAAAGAATGCGATGTTGCCCATATGCATAGTGAAAATATTAACCTCTAATTTCATGCATTACATGAAAATGTTATACAAATTACTACCATAAGTATTATGAATATCCTTCGAGTTCAGTATATCGTTGTGAAATACGGCGGTAGGAATAAATTTTATATAATTTACATTAAAATAAATATTAAAAAATTAAACCTAAATGAAATAATGAATCATTTTTGTCTGAATCAAGTTCGGTTTAGTATATAAAGATTTTTTTTCACATTTGATAAAGAAATAAATATTAGGGCGTGATTTGTTCAGCTTAACTTCAATAGAAGGATTATTGTCAAAATGCACTCAACGGTGGATTCTTTCATATCATATTCTTTTCTCAAAACAAGATAAGATGTACTGCAATATTCAAGTTTTAACATTTTATGAAAATAAATACGCCAAAAATAAGTTAATTCTGAGATCGGTAAGAATTCCTAGAGTTCATTTTTGACAAAAATCTCAAATATTTTCTGAAATAAGTTCTTCAACATTTTAGAAAATTGATTAAGTCGAAACGAAATAATTTTTTTATTTATTCTTTTTCTTTTTCTGAAAATGTTTTAAAAGTCTTTGCTGTAATTTTTTCACCATTTTTTTCATTGCTTTCATTTTAATAGATATTTCTCTTAACAGATGGCGCTGCTATGCTTTTTTACTTTTGAGTTGGATTTTACTTATTCTTAATGCACTGAAATCTACGTTTAAAAAATATTTTCAAGTTAAGCTAAAAGTTTTGGAAGTGATTTCATTAAAATTTCAAATATGTTAAAGTAAAGTTAAATTCTTTAAATTGATAATTTTATTTACAAAACATTGTTGATTCCTTTGAATTCATTCATTTGTTCATTATATTCATTATAATTAATTTAAATTAAAAAAATATAAATAATTTTTTGAATAGTTTTTTTTTCATTTGAGATGCATATATATATATATATATATATTGAAAATTATTATTGCTTTCAAATGTAGGCAAGACTGCATTTTTTTTTTCAAATTTCAAGTTTTAAAATTGAAAACAGTTGATTTTCTTTAAAATAACATTAGATTAATTGACATACATCTATAAAAAATCATTCGAAAATTTTCTATTTTACTGGACTTTTAAAGCAAGTTAAAGAAATTTTACTTGCATATTTTAAGTAATATTTTTTTTAAAAAAACATCGAAGCAAATTATAATTATTAAGTATTTTTTTTAATGTATCGAAGCAATATATAATTCTTCTCAAATGCTTTCAAGTATAAAATTTTAAATTTGAATCATTTTTTTAAGTCTAGCTTTCCGATATTTAAAAACAAAGAAGAATTCCTTTAAACGTTTTCACTCATTCTATTAATTCAATGAAATAAATTCGTCTTGGGGCTAAAGTCTTATAGTTTTTGTCTACGTTATATTATGCAATGATGTCTGGTTTTACTTTCTGTTTTGCAAGAAGTATACGTGGTTGTAAAATCGATGAATTAAGTTTATTTTCATCAATTATAGCTGTAAAATAGTATCAACCTTTTAATAAACCAACTTCTTTTCAGTCTAAATTAAATAAAGACTTTAAAATACAGTTAAGCGGTAAAAAATGTCCAATGTTGTAATTTGTAAACAGTTTAGTATATTTTGATTCAATGTTACTTTTGTATAGATTTCTGACAATAGATTTAAAGAAGAAAAAGATATTTCTTTAAAGTTTACATAGAAGTTCACAGCAAAACCTTTAAAAATGTCACATAAAAATTTGCTAGTAAATTTTGCTTTTCCATCAAATGCCTTCAGTTAACGAACTTTGTGCATTAGTTGACTTTCCCTAACAAAAACCCTAACTTTATTTTCAACACAAGAAACGATCCAGCTGAAAAATGACAAAGCAAGATGGTCAGAATCTCCAACAAAGTGTAAAATTTATATGCTTTATAAACCTTTAGAAATATCTGTAAGATTTATTTTTACTATAATCTTTTCGGAAACGACGGGAATTTATCACAACGTTATAAATCGCTTTTTTTATGATTTGCTTTACTAAAATCCATAACAAGGGGAAAAAAACTGCACAATTTTCTCGTCTCAAAAGCTTTTAATGCAATTCCCTTGCCCGAATTGAAAAGAATGCGATAGAGGGTAATAACTGTCTTTCCCAAGCACAAAATAAGGCCTTTTAGGGCTAAATTTATTTGCATACAAAGAATTTTCTTTCTTTTTTTCTGAATAAAAATTTCCTTTGCAACTTACGGCAAATATTATTTATTTGAAAACTCACATGATATTTATATCTCCATGAAATATGCCCAACGTAGGAAAATATAGCTTTCCTTTGTGATTTGGAAGAAACGATGACTTCTATATTAAAAGTAGTCAGTGTCTGGACTTCTCCAATACTCTGGCATATATCATGAAAAAAAAATCTTTCGTAAATCTTTGGGCATAGATGCCCACTTGACCATCAAATTTGACATATATTTGTATTGATTTTTAGTTTGAAGTAAGTTAAAGTGATCTGTGAATAACAGTCTATGATTTCTTATTAAACAATGAAAAAAATAATAATAAATAAAATGATGCATTCATATTTTAAAATAGCATATTATTCTAAGATATCAGCAGAACAAAATGAGATTAAATACGGAAATAAAAAAAAATCAGAATAATAAGAAAAGCATGAGATAAAATAAAATAAATTATAAGGAATTTTAAACCATTTTCTCTCCAGCAAATGTATTGTTTTTATTCGATTCTTATAAACACCAATATTCTCCGAACATATAGCAGGAAGTGCGGAGGCATACAGCAAATCTCAGCAAATAAGTACCCCGTCTTCACCATTTAACACTTATTTAATGTATATTAATACAATAAAGGCACATTTTGCGCTTTTTATATTGAAGAAAACCAACAATGCCTTTTTGACGACTCCTTTCATTCTGTTCAAATCAAAATTTGATCTGCAATTTCAATTAAAAACCGTATTTGAAATATCTGCTATACAAGTAGTTACACATTTAAGTTATACCCTTCACATACAAACGACTATACAGATCGTAGTGTGGTCATTCTGTTGGCAAATATGACGCAAAATTTGATTTTCGTCAATCGTAAAAGGATATGCAATCGATAGATGAGAGTATATTTCAAAGCACTCTACAACTGGATTCTCCCTCCAAGTTCTGATCAAGATAGTTAATTGGCACTAATTGATATATTTCACTACAAAAACTATTTTGAATTTTAAAAAAATCAATTCAAAAATTTGGTAAAATAGTTTATGAGTGAATTTTGTAGGCAAACAAACAAACAAAAAAAATGAAACTGAGTAATGAAATTCTTGTAGAGTTCCACAAAAGATAACAGAGCAAAAACTTGTCAACTCTAATAGAGAAGTCAGATAAATGAGTCATAATTTTTCATGAGAAGAGTTAAAGAAAAATAATGGAAGGATAATAAGGCTATCAGAAAAAAAGAAATTGCAGAATTTATAAATATAACTGTTTTCTTAAAATATTCTGTAAAAACAAAATTACGATTGGTGCATCTCAAAGAATTTCTTTATCTGTAGCGCTACTTGTGAAGTTTGAACACTTTCAATTCTTTGCTCAATTATTTCAATTAATAATTTTACTTTGCTACATTTATTAGCTACTTTTCTAAAATTATTTGAATTAATAATTTTAAAATTATTAATTCAAATCTCCCCAATTGCATTTCATTTCCGATTATATAACTGCATTCGAATAAAGTTACGAACTTTTGCTCATCCTTTTAAATAATTACATACAATTCTAAGCATTAAAATAATTACACTGGCCAATTTGATCAACAAAACCACTACCTCTGCCAATGTCTCATGTTTCCGCTGTGTCAACCACAGCGCTAGAAAAATTGAAAAGATTCCTGGTGAGAATTGATAACCATTGATTACATCGCTCTATTTCATATGAAATATGATAAATCAATATATCGCCTGTCGCTGTGGTCAATTTAAGAAACGTCCGTCGCACTTACCCGACGCATGACAGGATGGCTTAACACATTTGAGGCTGGTAATACTATCTAATTAATTTTAAAGTCAAGTTTTCTGAGAATGAGCATTTGCATCATCATTTAGATCGTTTATTGATATGCAGTGTGTGATCTGATATCACTGGCAGTGCATAAATGAATTGATAAGTTGTTGCTACATTTCATGAAAATGCTTCAATAAAATGTGTTAAAAATTAAAGGAGTCTGAGTCTCTTTTAGGAACGTAGCATGAAAATATTTTAGTATTGATTTGTCTATGTTCATAATTTTTTTAAAATTTAATCCTTAATTAAGATAACAATAACGTGAGGCAAAAACACTGTATTTCACTTCGTTGTAGCGTGCCTTATTATACAGCTATCAATTAAAATAATTAAAAGTGTTATTGTGAAATAAAAAAAAAATATTTTTAAAATATGTTACAATAAGAGAAAGAAATTCTATGAAAATAAAACTAATATCAAAGATAAGTTTATTTTTTGAATTTTATAGGGACGTAAAAATGGATTTTGTGCCTGAACATGTTTCGTGTTTATTAAGGAAAAACTTTATAATGCTCATTAATTGTTAATAAAAAGTATAATAAATATTTTTTTAACCTTTTCTAAGCACGAAGTTATTACAAAGGAAATAACTACCTTTAATTTGATAAAGCCAGTAGAATTCCCATATTACTTTGAACGATTTTTCTCTAATATGTTGCAAATTATAAATGAAATGTCATTTGTAAATAGTATCTTATTAAAAAGAATATATTTAAAGAACTTGAACTATAAGAGAAAAAGTATTTTTCTTACTTTAAATACAAAATGATAAATGATAAAAATTAAGAAGAGCAGATATTTTTAGAAATAAGTCGAAGAAAATGTTTAAGTGTTTAAAATATTTTCAATTCTTTTTATACACTGTTTCATTTTCTTTGTTTATTTGTTTTTATATTTTTATGAAAATAATTTTTCAAATAATTTTTAATCAACAACTTAGGGAATTTTATTCTTTTTAAGCATAATTTAATTATATTCCACATATTGAAAAATAAAAATCAAAGATATTGTCATGGAAATATATAAATTTATTTACATTTAGTTTTAACAAAATATTAAATATTCTTTCGCTATAGCTGAGATTCCAATTATTGAGATCCTGCTTTTTTGAATTTCATCTCATTGACATCATTTTTAGGAAAAGTCAGCTTCTAACAGTACTGATTTATAGTAAAAGAAAAATAGTCTAATATAATGCCATTGATAAAATCAGGATTGAAACTTTAGGCCTAAAAATAGATAACCAGATTTCGCAATGTATCAAGATACAAGCTCATAGAATAATATTTAAGATTCCACAAAATAAGATTATCTTTGAAATATTCTCAAAATTGTTATTGGCAGCAAGGAACAAAAGTGTTGGCAAATGCTGTTTTATTGAGAAGGAAAAGATTCGATTTATTTTGAATCTGCATAGATTTTGAAAAGCAGATTGAAATAAATAATCGATTTGCTACTCACAAAATGATCGTGGGGAAAAACACACTTTTCTAGAATTTACGAATTCAAGTGGTCGGTTGAAAGATACGTGATATGAACTTTAGAGCAAAACTCTTCACACGTATATCAGTCCATCTCTTCAAATGGACCACTAATCCACTCAAGTGTAAGCATGCACTGTTTCAAAAATATTTATCTGCATCTCCATGTGTTACTCTAGGTCATGTTGACACTATATTATCATTACTGCATATAAATGTATTTCACGGATTTTATGCTATGTCAATCAATTTTTCACCTGAGTCATGGAAACATTTCTTGAGGCATACCACTTTGCTTCGAAGAACATTTGTTTTTAAATCTTGAGAGTGAAGATATATGAAAGCTTTTCGTCTTGATATTCCTAATGGCAAGGATAATTTACTTACCTTCTAGATCATAACCTCTGCTAAGAGAAAGATTTAATGCTCGGTTTCCCGTTTCGAGCATTAGAGGAATTGAAATTTGAACCCGTACTCTGCAATTTGGAAACCTGGACACATTCATTATTCTTGTAGCATCATTCAATTTTTAAAATAAATTTCGGTTTCAACAAAGAATTTGTATTTAGGGAGATTTGTCTAAGAATAGCACATCCACGTATCATTAAACAGTCAGAGTCGTACCTCATTAGCGCTGAAAGTGCTGTTCATTGTGGCCGAAAGAACACTATTTCAATTTTTTCTCATTTTTCAGATCCAAGTCGTATATATAATGTTGAATAATGCTTTAGACTGACTTCGTCCTGGGGTTACATGTCTTGAGACATACAACTTTTTTTTTATTTGCATGCCATCCATTGTACTACCATTGATCGTATTCATAAGGAATAGGATAGGATTAATGATAGGATTAAATTTAGGATTTTTTCTTCATTTCTTCTCTATTTGATGGTAATCAGATTGGTTTCCCCCAATAAATGTCTTTCAAATATTTTTTTCAAATTTCATGTACTTTTCAGGTGCATTTTTATCCATAATGCTCAACGTATAAATAAGTATAATGAAGAGATTCTTATATTGTAACTATAACAGCATTTTGCAAAAGACTGGTTCACAAAAATATTATTTCATTTCAATAAAACATTTTATCTATGACGATTTAAATAAACCTCTCATTAAAAATTTTCTTTAGCATCAAATTCTAACAGACATTAAGAAAGTATGATTTTAACAGCTTTATAATTGTTCTATTTATTGGAACAGGGACTATTCCAATTCTGTTACCCAAGTCATATGTCACCATAGTTCTTTTAATAATAGCATAAGTATCCGGTAATATCTCTAAAATTTGCAAGTTTCCTTCAAAATCAAATAATTCTGATTCTTCAATAATTTTATCAAATAATAAACAGAATTGTTCTTCTTTAGCTTCAATAGAGAAATCAATTTATGAGGTTAAATATTTGATGAAACAATAATACAATACTATTACTAAATCTAGACAAAAACATGTTTTCGCATAACTATTGAAATTCAGGAAAAGGTTTCTTTAAAAATAAATTAGTATCATTGGAGAAAAAAATAAATTATAAAATGATGCGAAATTTTTGTGCAATATTATTTCCGAGAATTATTCCTTGAAAATACAATATCTGACATAACTTTTGATTTATTAAAATTCAAATTAAAAATTCAAAAGGTATGTATTCAACGTGCAAATTTCAATCTTTGCAGTATATTTCTGACAAATTTGGTATATTTAATTTCAATGGGTAGCAGAAAGAAGCGAATGCACACACACCAATTTCGCTTTGTTATTTTTAGATATGGAAATGAATAAAGAAAATCTTTAATTTAATTCGTCATCAAAGATTAATTTGAATACTTCCCTCAATTATTATATGCCAATTTTAATTTATATTATTTTAAGTTGAAAGTAAAATATACAGTTTTTTAAAAATGATAAAATAAATTAGAAAAATGTATATGTGAAAAAATAGAAAAGGATTAAATCTTCGCTTCGATTTTATAAAAAAAAGGAATCTGAATGTTGTAAAATAAACTATTTAGTTCTGCATCATTTAATTGACATAAAAGTGCTTCTTTCTGCTCCGTGTGTAAATACATTTTCTTTTGTGTATTCCCAGGCTAAGATTTAAATATAAATATTATTTCTTATTTGTGAAAAACTGAAGACTAACAATATGGAAAAATCTTTCTTCCAAAAAAAAGTATATCTTAAATTTGAAAAATAACATTTCCTAATGATCACACAAACAAGATTACATATTCTTTTAACCCTTATTTAATTTGATATTTTGATGCATTCGTGGCACTAGTGAAGACATGGTCAGGTTTTAGGAAATATTAAAAAAAAAAATCAATGAGTCGCTTGGTATTTAAAATTTTTATAAATAATATCACATTCAACCATAAATACATGCGCAAGAAACATAAGATTTAAATAGACTATTTTTTAAAAAAACAGCATCTTGATTCTTTTAACTTGCCATCAAAGTAAATACGCAAAACATTTCTTAAAAATTGCAAAGTTTATCCAAAATTCGTTTGAAATTAAAAGGAGCTTATCCAAATATTCCGTGAATTTATAAATAAGAAATATCTTACATTCAAATGATCATTTTAATGCATATTAATTCAAGGCCTTCTTCCTTAAAGGATTTTTCAAACGGGAAGCAATAAATAGGAAATAATTCCAGCAACTAAAGAAAATGTCACGTACAAAGTGTCTCTTAATTTATGTATTAAAGATGTGTGCATTGACAAAAATCTAAAGAAAGAGAAATATGATTTTAAAAAACTTCAAAGTAAGGAAATAAATTTTCAACTATTAATTTGCTAGTTTTACAGTTTTTTAGTTGCCATTGAATACTTTAATAATTTTCATAAGTAATTAATTATCATGAATATTTTCGTGGTAATATTTCTTACAAAAATGTTTCAACACGATAAGGTCCATTCTAGTATTAAAATGTCTATCTGTCATCTCTGAAATTGAGAGCTGTATGAAATCTTTTAAATCCTAAACTTTTAAGCGCATTAAATGTATTTATATTGATGGTAAATATAATTTGTATTGTTTTTTTTCTGGATCTTATGTTATCTGAGTCTCTTTTTCAAGGTAAATTGTGGATTTTCATAAGAAACTGAATTGTTTTTCACATGAAATAATAAGATTTATTTTTATATTAACAACAAGCACCTGCTTTTTGAAAAGAAATTTTAATAATTTTGATTTTTACGTAGTTTAGTCTAGTTGACTAAATCAAAATTTTCATCAAGTTTTAAACGGTACTTTCATTTAGCTTAGGATAAAATCGGCTTAAAAGCGTTCTTTTGATTCTTCACCTTATTAATTAAATCGCTTTTAGTATTGTTAACTATGTTCCCATGAAATAAACTTATAGTAATCAGCTTCGTATTTTTAGAAACAATCAATAACCAGCAATCGTAATTACACTTTTAATGCAGAATGCATCGTGCAAGTAAATTAAAAATTTATTCTGGGCTATTAAGGTCTTTTATTGTTAAATGAATCCACGTGGAGCTTGGTATACTTCCAAAATATTCTGCGGTGTTTGCAGCACCTACTAGATTACCACCTGCTGTATAAATCAATAAAACGATATATTGTAGTTTTTATTGATAAAGAATCATTTCTACGCTAAGGCAAAGTTCCGTTTTACTCACAACAAAAGGATGTCACTTTTTCTTTTATCAGAAGGTTAAAACATTTCAGATTTTCTTAATACAAAATCATTGTTTTTATAAAACTATAAAGATATATAAACTAACAAAATTTTAAATCCATTTTTACAAATAATAAACATGAATGTGTGTGTGCATTGGCATTCTACAGGTGAGATAATATGCTTACAAATACCAAATTTGGCAGATATACACATCGGACGATGGAAGTTGGTACCTAAAAGCGTCTTTTTTGAAATTTTAAATTAAAATTTGCTTGCTTTTTAATGTATTACTGCGATAAATTCCGAATATATATCCACACAAAAATAATTTTCATAACATTTGAAAATCATTATTAATTTTATAACGTTTAAAATTTTAAAATTGCCATTTTAAGGATATCAATTTAACAGTTGTAAAGACTTTTGCTGAATTTTGGAAATATGTTTTAAATATTTTTTGTTTCTGGTTTATTGATTAAATTTTTGCCTCGAAGATCATTACACTTTCATTTTTTTTATAAAATTTTTAATTCCGCAATTTTCGTCCACTGTTGCAGGCCAAAGAATGATTCTGTTTAATATCATTTTAGTTTACTGGGATGATAAAGAAGTTTACTGGAAATAAAAAGCTGAATATCTCGAAATTTGGAAGAAAAATGACCCAAATATTTACTTTTTTTAATAGTTCTATGATGTTACGGGACTGCTTCCATTAGAAAGGTTCAAGTACGCAATATACAGAATTAATACAACAAGTATTTAATGTCAAAGAGCATGCTGATTCTTGGAAATGAAACTACATATATATATATATAATTTAAATTCTAATTAATTTCCTTGTTTTACATTCGATTAAGCCGTGTTATTTTATTTCTTCATCCAAATTATTCCACTTTTTTATTTAATTATTAATTAATTCTAATTATTTCTAAAATAGGCTCTAAATACTGCTGACACTTAAGTTGTCAGATTTGAGCAAAGAGATAAAAATTTCAACATCTGCGGCTCGAAGATATCCTTATAATTATCTCTTAGTAAAAGTGCATATGCAAAACTATATTACATATACAACTATATTGATAGATTGAACTGTATCGTAAATTTGGTATAAAATACTATGTTAAAAACTGTTTTATAAAACGTCCTTTATTATAATTAGATATGGGTATTACTTTTTTAAATGGTAACTTATGTAATATCTTTAAAATAAAAATTATGTCTGATTATGTGCAAGCGAAATAAGTTTATTACACTATGATTGCAATGTTTGAAACACTTTTAAATTTTTAATTATAATTTATAGATATCAATAGTCACCCTCAATAATTTTGTGGTCTTCTATTATGCCCTAATAACTAACAAAAAAATAATTATTCCAGTAATTATCTTCTCAATTACCTCTATATATCAATATATGTAAAGGAAAATTTTAAATTTCAATTATTTGTTTTGTTACTATTTATGACATTCCTATAAATAATAGGTAATTTGTAATTCGATATTGAATAGAGGGCATTTCATGCTAACGAGTATCGATACCCTTTCATGATATCGACTTTGGAAGCCTGTTATACAATATGTAATAATTCTACACATTATTATACAGATTAATTCAGTTGCAACATAATGGCCTTTAATTATGATGATGTAATAATTTTCAATAAATTCAAATGTTTTCATTCGTGTTATGATCATGACCAACTATTATCTGCTCTATAATTAATAATATGTGATTCACGGGAATGTGATATCACAATTACATTTTGTTACTTTGTTTATAATTTTCATTTAAGCACTTATATATTAGTATCAGTATTTATATACTATAAGTAATTAAAGATGTAAAATCTCCGAGCAATTAAAAATATGAATGATTGTTAAAAATTCGCATTTTTTTTTTTTTTTGAAATTAGTCTTAAATGGAGAAGAATTTTACCATAATGCTTAAATGAATGATTAAAAAGTAAGAAACATATATCCCAAGGGAAAAAAAAACATTACGCTGTTACCTAATTTAAATGTAGTCCTATAGTAATTTTCAAACGCCTGTTAAATATTATATTATGTCATTAATTTCTCAATATAAGACAATCGAAGTAAAGAATACTTGAACATAATTTTAATAGATTAAATTAACTTTACAAAAAAGAAGGTATTTTAAAAATCTGAAATAAAATGTTTTAAATTAATTAAAATCGTACGTATTGAGCTTTTGATTTGGAAACTATTATTTGAAATAATTTTATTTACACCAACAGAAGTTAAAAAGCTTATAAAACACCTAAATAAAGGCATAAAAATGAATTTATCTGTCAATATTTAGTTAAATCCTTTCATTATTATTCAATTATTATTAAAAGAACTTAGTTATTTTCGAATAAGGAATTTGTTAGTTTAAAATCCGATTTCACAAAATATGTTTCTTTGAATAAACCTAATAAATTCGTCAGAGTCAAATGTCTACCAGTTTCTGTAGGTAGGAGGGGGGATTACAATTTCAACTCTTATTATATTTCTTTGATAGCAATTAAAAGATGTGAAATAAATGAAGAATTTAGGTTAGTGAAACTTCAAAATGATGCTCTCACCTTCTCTTTCAAATAATATTTCTATCAGAAAGAAGTGAGATTTCAATATAGTTAATTTATTTTGAAATATCAATAAATAGGTTGGTAAAAAAATAATAAAATGCCTATTTAAATTGTATAATACATTTTCAATCATTATGTATAACAAATATAAATAATGAGTCTCGTTATGAGTTTCATTGATTTTCATTAAGTATCATTCTGAATAAATAATTCTCATCAATACTTTCGTAATTTAAAATAAGAAAAATTTAAACCTACTTAAATTAACTCACCAATAAACTAATTTGTGCAAATTCGAAATAAATAATTAGATTTATCGCCTATTTCAATTGGTTCATTTATTATGCTGGATACTGAAACTTTTTTTGCAAACTATAAATAATCACTAAAATTATCTAATAAAATAACATTTTTTATTACTTTTGAAACTAGTCGAGACAATGAGATATCATGAAGATCATAGGTGAAATGATCAACATTTATTTATATCAAACACATGCCTAAAAGATTCTTCCTTAATTTCTAAATCCTAAATCCCTAATTTCTTAATTCTAAAATCCAATATCTAATCTGCGAAATAAATAATTGCTGTAACTACATTTAATTTCATATTTATTTAATTTAGATACCTATCTGTGGAAAAGATTTACTGAATAGTAAGACACTGGAATATAGAAAAATGCAATAATATTCTATTTATATAAGTGATTTCTAACAAGGAATAATTGATGCTTCTCGTCAAAAATATCATCATTACATCTCACAACTATGAAAACGAATATTTCCTGATGTTCTCGGATTAAAATGTATATTTTATTATTATTGAAGGTAAAAAAGAACGTGCGTGTTTTCTTCCAGAACAATTAATCCAAAATCTAATCAGCGAAATAAATAATTATTATAACTACATTCAATTTCATATTTGTTTAATTTAGCTACCTATCTGTGGAAAAGATTTACTGAATAGTAAGGCACTGGAATACAGAAAAATATAATAATATTCTATTTATATAAGTGATTTCTAACAAGGAATAATTGATGCTTCTCGTCAAAAACATCATCATTACATCTCACAACTATGAAAACGAATAGTTCCTGATGTTCTCGGATTAAAATGTATATCTTATTATTATTGAAGGTAAAAAAGAACGTGCGTATTTTCTTCCAGAATAATTAATCCAAAATCTAATCAGCGAAATAAATAATTATTATAACTACATTCAATTTCATATTTGTTTAATTTAGCTACCTATCTGTGGAAAAGATTTACTGAATAGTAAGACACTGGAATATAGAAAAATATAATAATATTCTATTTATATAAGTGATTTCTAACAAGGAATAATTGATGCTTCTCGTCATAAATATCATCATTGCATCTCACAACTATGAAAACGAATATTTCTTGATGTTCTCGGATTAAAATGTATATTTTATTATTATTGAAGGTAAAAAAGAACGTGCGTGTTTAAAAGATGTGTACTTAGACATATAGGAAGAAACTTTTACTAACAATTTCTACGAATTTTCATATCTAGGAATGCAATGGTAAGACGCAGGTGTTTCTCAGAAGAATAATCTAATAGAATTTCAGATTGCTACATCCAATCAAAAGCTCAGGCTAAGTTTTTAATTTAGTTATTTCCAAAAATAGTTTCAAAGAATTTTCTGTTGTATCTCTTTTATTTATTAAGTTCACTATCTTATCTAGATAAAACATTTTTTGTATGTTGGTATGCTTTGAGGATTGATTTTGATATTTAACTTTACATTTTCTGTAACCAATGTGTATTTTCACAATGTATATGGCTGTATTTAAGATATGTAACTGTTATAACTTTAATTTCCCTTTTATTTGTCTCTGAGAATTCAAAGTTCTCAGTCATTCTCTTAAATAACTTCTTAATGACTTCCCTTAAAACGGCATTTAATAACAGGGCTATATGTCAATTTTTGAGAAGAGAGTCAAAAAGTATTGCAACATAACTCTGTTTGCAATTGAAATGTTTATTGTACAAACTATTTTAAATAAAATATAGTAATTATTCAAAAGAAATTTAGCTGTTATAATTGAATTTTGAAATGAAAACAAAAAAACTACCTTAGAGAAACAGACAACAAATACGAAAATCTAAAAGAATTGTTATATTTACCTAACAGAATTGTTACATTCCTTATTGCTGATCAATACAATTAATGAATTCTCAGAAAATTTCAGAAGTATCCCAGAATTGTACTTTGGTATTTTAAAATGTACTATGCACTATGATATTTTGACTGTAGTATGCCATTTTGAAATAAAAAGACATATCATGGTAGCTCCTTTTTGGGAGGGTGGACGGAGAGGATGCAGTCTAATGAGAAATTAGGGGAGTTTTTTTGTAGTTACTATAATCATCGACGCCTTATACTTTTCCTAAAAAAATGCCACCATAATCTAAAATCCATCACTTGTTAATACATTTTGAAGATCTAAAATGTGATTTGCCAAGCGCTCTATGTATTAATACCAATACATTTCTCTTATACTTGAAAAATCTATAACCTTCTATTTTCCATGATTCTCTAGTTGCCGAATCAATCTGTTACCTTCTTGCTTCAAAGATCCTCATTCTATCTTTTCTCGAACGCCGAATTCCATACTTTTTCAAATGATACACTGATTAAATTATTTTATCAATACGGATTTACCATTATTACTTTAGCAAAATTCGTTAAATTTTATGTAATCTGTATCTTTTAATTAACATTATATCACTGCAGCCTTGTAAGAAAGAGAAAATCAATAATAAAATGTTGAAATTTATAATATAATGGATTTCAGAGATTCATTAAATTCCATTAATAGAATTGCTCCTTACATTAGAAAATATTTCTGCTTTCTCCATTATTACTCTCATAATTTTCTTAATATGAGGTTGCAATTACCATTTCATGAATACGAAAATTATTTTATTTTTGACATAAACAAATCTTACAAATAATCATTAATCGTTACTACAGGAGAAATGCATATTATGGACTAAGTTAAGAAAAAAGGTGTTTGACTTCGTCACCCACTTTTGTAATTCAGTGTTTGGTATTTTTGTCTTTATTTAAACAAGTAATATAAAAAAAATTAAGTCATTTCCAACTTTCACAAGAATTGAACTCGTATTCTTCACCTTCACGCGAAAAATACTGAAATCTCTGCAGTTTACCGACTGCGCTACTGCTTGTTGATTTCAATTTGCATTACAAATTGCTAAAATGCTATTGAAAAATTAATTAAATTTAGTAATTAATGGATTAATATTTGAAAAAACTGTATTAACATCAAGTGTCATCCACTAAAAGTTTTAAAAAATGCATTTGAACTTCAGTGGATGAATAAAAAGTATTTTATTAACGATTGGAAACTTGAACAAGGTATATAAATATATATAGGGAGAGTGTGAACTAATAGTAGGAATTGAAAATGTCCAATTTTACTAGGCAGATAGAGTATATTCATCTCTTCAATACTCATTTGAAATGTGGACATTTTTATTCAAAATATATTCTCAATAGATTATGTGCAAATTTAAGAGTTTTACGATGTGATCGTTTTAATGTTATATAATCAGAAAAAAGTATTTTATATTTATAATCTTAATTATTTAAATTTTAAAAGCTTGATACATTATTAATATAAATTACTATATAGTTAAATTACTATATATTAATATATAGTTATATTACTATATATTTACTATATAGGTATTAAATGTTTGCTATTTAGAAGAATTTAGAGACCAACTGCATTACAACGAAAAGATGATGGTCTTAATATTCAGGAAAATAATATGTACTATCTTTCAACAAATATATTGGGGTTTTTTTTCATGCAATAAAAGTTTTCAAATCTCAGCTATTGCTTTCGTTCATAAATCCTCGATATACTAAATAAAAATATATACCTTAATGAAACTAAATGTTGCAAAATCAAGAAATTTTTATCTCATTTCTCTCAATTAGTTTTCGACTAATAAATCATTATGATAATAACTATTTCTGATATACTAAATATCGTAACAAACAATAGTGAAAAGAATCATTTGGCTAAAAGGAAATATTGATTTTTTTGTGAATAAACTTTGTTTCCATGTTATGCAGTTGGTTTTTCTGAATCCAAACTTCACATGAAATTTTGAAATGTAAATATCGATTACACAAGAATTTCTTTAAGATTTATGCTAGTAAAATACATATTATTAGTTTTGATGTATACTAAATCTTTAGTTTTCAAGAAATGAGCCCTATGAACGCGATTTTCCTATTAGCACATTTATTAGTCGTTACATGAGTTTTGAAACATAAACTCCATCTCAAATTACAAATTCTGTAATACCTTCTAATATGTGTCTTGTTCAATTTGCTATCGAAGTTTACATTTAAAGAGGTAATAAATGTTGAAAATAGACGAATTTGAAACATTACAGAAATATATGAACAATTGCGTAGAATCCTTTCAAATTATCAAAGAACTGTAAACTATGACGATGACTTCCCAAAACGGTCCTTTTATGCCTTGAGAATTCTTAAAATTTTAGGGATATATAATGGAATGACATGAGAAATGGAGGAAAGCGATAAATATAACATAGAAATGTCTTTATGAAACAGGATAGCGAGGATGTTATTGTTCAGTTATTCGCTGGAATCGTTGTATTAATGTCTTTTGGGTAAATGTTAATACCCTAGTAAATTTCGGATGCCTTAGATGCCATTAAAAACCGTTCAACGATCATATTACGAAACTTTTAAACGTTTGTTATGCTTCGTATAAAGTCGGAAAGAAAATTCCATGATAATCTTTCTAAAGATATAGAAGTATTATGAAGGTTATTAACATAAAATAGCATCTTAAAGAAATTTCCTGAAATTGTTATTTTGTTATAAAAATAATATTAATTAAAAATTATCAATAGTTTTCTACTCTAAGCTTTCTCCTGTATTTCCATTATATGAGAATTTTTGTGTTAAGTTGTCTTGTACAGATATAGAAAAAAGTATAATACATTTCAGATTTCTTTTTTACGACCAGTTGGGTCCAAACTTTGGTACAAATCTATAATTATGGTGACATAAAGAACAGAAAGCTTATCAATTTATTAACGTCTTCGTCGTCCGTAACGCTTATAGCGCGTTCAAGTGAAGCTTATGCACTGCTTTTAACGCGCTTTAAGCGTTCTTCTATGTTAACGTTTTTAAACATTTAATACGCTTTGTAAATGTTTACTTGTTTGAGTTTTTATTTTTGTTTGTTCTAATCTGAACAGAAAAAAACTAATCAGTACAGAGATAACTGTACTAATATATTATAGTATATAGAGTATATATACTAATGTAATATAATTAGTATACAGAGATATATACTAATCTGTACAGAGAAAAAAAACTACACGCGGCAAAAAACATAGCACCGCCTGGGAGAAATTTTCTCAGACAAGAGAGGACAACGAATTGTTTAAAAAATACTTTATTTTCCTAGTTTCCAAAGAATTAAATTAATAAAATATATAAGTACTATAAGAGGTAAAATTATTAGGATAATATTAATTTTCATCTAATATAAAATGTCAGTTATCTATCTGTTTCACCACATTCACTTAACTATAAGAATATGTCTGATGCCGAATATCGACTTAATTAATATTGTGTTCGAACATGAATACTGAACAGTTTAGAATTTTAATAAATAAACAAATTCACTTGAAAAACCTTTATAAAATAAAATAAAAATATTAATTGAAAATAATTGAATAATAGGTAAAAAAATGTGATAAAATTAGAAACTGAATTAACGATCTTATTAAAAATGTGACAGCGCAATGTACATTTTTAATAAGACAGCAATATAGACCTATAACAGCAATGTACTTAAATCTATCCCTGTAGATATTCATATTCCTTGCATATAGAAATTTCATATCCCAGAACTAAAAAAAAAAAAAAAAAAAAAAAAAGCAAACAACCAGTTTGTGGTTTAACTAAGTTTGCTTTCAGTCCAAACCTTGTTACAGATCAACAATTTTAGTTAAAACAAATCGTTTATCGAACTAGATTATCATGTTCCTATGCATAAACAGAGAGTGAAGCATTTAAAAACAAGCATTCTTGCTGCTGGTGGATTTCGTCGAAAATTTAATTAAATATTCAGTTTTGGGACTATCTCTTTTTCCTCTCTTTTATCTGGTTGTGTTTTGAAATTACACTGTTTAAAGATGTTGGTATTATTCGAAAAAAAATTTTGGACTCCAGCCAGTTTGAAAAATTGACTATTCAGAAAAACTTCAATGTTGAGGACTTTAACGCTTTTAATACATACTTTAGGTTTTGTTTCCGGGAAAATAATAAAAATTAATTTACATAATCGATATTTCTTTTGGTTTCAACTTTCAATATTGAAGATATTAAATATTTTATTCTTTGAAGAATGAAATCTAGAAAAAAAGGATAATTATAAATACGAGGTCAATTTTTTCCAATATTTTCAATTACAACACTACGCACAAAAATTATTTTCAGGAAAAAAATAAAATGCGAAGACTTAAAATTCTCCGAATCTTAGGTAATAGGATGCATTCCATTAACAAATAGGGTAAATATAGTATATTAATTTATAACATGAATCTCAAAGAATGAGCAATGTTTTAAGCATTATTTTAAAACAAAATCATCTTTTAATATTTTATATCAGTTCTTATTTAAATTTCCTTATATGATATTAAATATGGAACTAGTTTAAGAATTGATTATCATTCTTTGTTTATTGATGATGTTACCGATTGAAATAAATATTTTTAGCTTTAAAATAAATTTATTATTATATTTGAGATGCAGATCGACATTATTGAAAAATTAAATTTATTTTATTTAACAATCACGAAAGATACATTTTAATTATCAAAGGAAAATTTTTGTAATCATTATGAGGCATAATATGATATGATGATTTGCATTCATTTAATCCACAACACTATTCTTTTTTTCTAAAATCCGTTTATATTACTTTTGGACAGTTTTATTCTATTTATTTTATTTATAATAAGTAGAAGACCTCTTCCTGGACAGAATCCTTCATTAGTACATTTGTTTAGCTAATTTTCTATTTCCAATTTCTTATTGTCGTAAATTTAATGTTTCGATATATTACCTGGTAATAAATAACATCTTTTTTTTTCATCTCACAAGTATTTTGGTACAATCAAAGCCTATTGAAGTATGCGCAAAATAGCAGAAAATTTTCGTACCACAAAACCGATTGCAAGTACTTGTTGATGGAATTGATTCGATGGACAAATCACGTTTCCACAGATATAAAACTATTCTTAACTTTTTAACTTCTTCTGAAATTCCAAAATATTATTGATTCTTAATAAAACTTATTTCATATTGAATTTGAAAAATCAAAATAATATTGATACTGAATTGTTTTTAATTTTTGCGTCCTTTGTTATTCATAGTTTTTTCTGCATTCTTCGATTTTCCCACACTTTCTTGTAATATTCTTTTTCGGTTAACATAGGACGAAAGAGCTTTATTGTAAACTGTAAGAAATTCACTTTCAATTTAAACTTATGGTAACAAGGACGATAATCGTTTCTACTTTGATAACAAACTTAGAGCTCAGATCATTTGATTTTCAAAAATAAGTTGCATGATTTTCCGTTGATATTTATTTCTGGGAATAAAGTTAAGAAACAAAAAAATATTGGACTTTAAAATTAGAATAATGATTATTATAATGTGTCAAATTTCTTAAGAGCTATTAAATTTATTGAAATAAAATTTAATTACTAAGTAAACTCATATAATTGATATTTCTCTTCAATAAAATCCATCAAAATTTTAAATTTTACTTTCAAAATATTAGATCACAATATATAAGTTTCATACTGATAATTTATGATCTTTATACTTTCCGAAATACTTAATATCAACATGCAGATAATTTTATGTATAAGAATCATTATCTTAGAAATCCCAAGTGTGTTTCTTATAGTTTCTCTGGCAGTTTAAAACGCAATATTGAGTAAGAATGGAAGATGTTTTCTTAACCAGAAAGTTTCTTTATGAAGGTTCTTATGAAATGTGGGGCAATATGTATTCTATTGTTCAATGCGAAATTAAACCTGAGATTATTTCTAATATTTTATGAAATACATTTAATTTCCACAAGAATATTTTACTGTGACTTTCATATCAAAAGACGAGTTTAACTAATGTACTTCAGAAAAGTAATATTCGGTATTTTTTCTGAATTTTATTTGCGATATACAATGGATGATCCATTAAGAGTGAAATTCAAGTACAGATGATTTAAACTATCTACTAAAACGTTTCTAAATTGTAGATACACGAATCATTTACACTGTCTTCACGATCATACCATGTTGAAAATCTTTAAAAAAATTTGTCAAATTGATCAAGAATCCTTCATAGATTTGTGGGAAAAGGCAACGACCAGCATTAATATGTGAAATATATTTATTAAGATTAAAGTACAAAGGACAAAACATTACTACATAGAACATAAAAGATACATGAGCGTGAGCTGCACGTCTTGCAGTCTCACTGCCTAACTCTCGTCTGCCAATAATGGCGGGAAAACATCACATGATTAATGACGTGACGCAACATGGCGCCATACAGGATACGAGATCTGTCAGCGCTTCCCACAGATTTAATGTTTAATTTTCCCCAATAAGACTATTAATCTTCCATCACAAAAGGTTTCAGTTTAATTTAAATTACTTTACTTGTTTATATAATGCTCTGAAGGATTATGCTGATTTTTACCTAATTTAAGCTGACACATCGGAAATGGAATCTGAATGAAATATTATGTTTTTTTTTCTAAAATCCTTTAATAAAATAACATAATAAATATGAAGAAATATTTCTAAATTATTAATTTACAATTTTATTAAATCATTAAAGTTGCTGAAATAAAAACGTAAAATTAAAAAGAAAAGAAAATCATAAGCTGGAACGTAGGAGAGCTTTTAAATAAATTTCGAACTGATCTATTATAACAAATACTTTATAGATAAAACCAATTATCAAATTAATTTAAATCACACTCATTAATAATAAATCCATTGATAATAAAAATAAATATTTTCCTTCATTAAGAAATCTGGAATCTTGCCATTAAAATTACTCTTTCCAATTAAAATGATAAAAAAATACATCGTAGGAAGCTCTTACAATAATTTAATAAGCACATCTTTTCTGAATGTCTTTTGTACTTGTAATATTCTATTCAACACGCAAATTAGTTTCCGTTGGAAAACAAAATTAAACATTAAACCACACAAACTCTTATTTTTTTTCTTTAATACCAGTAAAAATTATTTCCAAAGTTAGGTTTATTAAGTAGATTTTGGCATTCAAACAAAATATAAATTAGTTATTTTACTTTTTTACTCTAAAGATAAAAATGTGTTTTGAATCAATCTAATTTTCTTAAGGTATTTTATATGAAAGAAGATATTTTTGTTCCAAAATATAACTCTAAATTATGCTACAATTTTGATTTTATTCAGAAATGTTTTTCCCTCTGAAATGAAATTGGATTTCAAACAATTGATCAGAAAAATTTAATAGATAGTTTAGCATGCTTAAACTTTTCCTCAACTTATTAGATAACATTATTTTATTTCTTTTTAAAAAGTTTATAAGCTACAAAAATCTATTATAGATTTAAACTATCTAGTGTATTGTATTTTTTAAATAATAAAATAAAAATTGCTATGCATTAGATAATTCTTTTCAACTTGGAATTAAATCCTATAGCAAAATTTTCTAAATAGCATAATGAAACATAATATGCCTTTTTAGAAATATTAATTTTTGAAGTATCTAATTTTACATCATAATTTCTTCAATGAAATGAAATTAGATAAATATTGCAATTACTATTATATTTTCTTAAGTTACACTAAATTCATGAGACCTATTCAATAGATAAGATGCTTTAAATATCACAAGGATTTATTTTTAATGAGTTATCAGCTAAACATAGTGTAACACTACAAGTTAGATTCGTCACACAAAACATGTTTTCTAGATTTTAGTTAACTTCAAATTAAAACATCACTAATATTAAAATGATTAATTAATGTGGATCACTGAACAATTGTGAAAGTCAATGGCGGTTTTTGTAGTAATATTAGTTGTTGGCATCAATTTATTCTTTCAAAATGTGTATAATTGAGATGGTTACAAACTCTGTCATATGCAGAGAAGAGAATAGAAATTTAAAAGAATATATGCTTTAAATTTGCTTTTTCATTCACAGATAATTCCAAGTACTGCTAGGCAATTTCAATATGATTTGTTAGTCAGTAATATTCTAATAATAAATTTTATTTGTGCTTGTATCAAAAAGATATATATTTAACTACATACTTTTACATTAAAAAATAGAAAAATAATTAATTTAATAAAATTGTTAGATTCATTCTTAGTAATTTAAAAATAGCTATAAAGAATTTTTATATTTAAAAGTTTATTCAAATGCTTTAAATTTAAAATTTACTAATTCCAGATACCACATGATGAATTACTGATCTTAATATATCTGGGATTCAAAAAATCATGCATTTTTAAGCAGCTTACTTGTAAGTTAGCAATTTATTTACATATTTTAGAAAACAAAAATCTTTACCATTGGAGTTGAAAAATAATACAAATAATATGATATTTATAAAAAACGACATTAGACTGCTCGTTTCATTTTAAAGTACATGGGTGTTGTTTCGAAAAAAAATTAGTCAAAGTGACAATTTGCCACTAAATAAATTTATTTTAAACTTTTACTGATTATTAAAATTATCACCTATAAAATGTATTTAAAATATTTAGGAAATTCATCATTTTGTAGATGATTTTATTAACTAGTAAAGCATAAATAAGTGAAACACCGTCTTTTTCTTTAAATATTTTGAACTCTTTAAATTATATCATTGAGATACAAGTATATGTGAATTATTTCTTATTTATCTATTTTAAAACGATTAAATCTAGAAAAAAACAGGAATAAAATCGTTTACAAGAGCCTGATATATTAAATGATTGCAATACTAACTTAAATTTAATTGATCTTAGAATCAATTGCCTCTTTAATGGGAAATCCTAAGTCGGAAGCATTAAATAAAATGATTTTCTAGAAATGTAATATACTTTATTTTCTCTTGAAAGCACTCGTATTGAAATGAATTAAATATCGCTCATGCAGTATTTGCTGTAAGTTATTTACTATTAATGATTTTGGGAACTTTGAAATAAGCTAAATTTAATAGCAATCGATACTTATTTCACTTATCATTATTTAGTAAGAAACAGAATAAATTTAATTCATGCATAGTAGAAGTTAGAATTTTCTCAACAGTTAGCTATCATTTTTTTATGTTTTTGCATAATTCAAAATATAAGTGTAAAAAACCGAAAAAAATATTTTTGGTTCAAAGATTTATATATAGATTTAAGTTAGTTTTAATTGTGAAAGCAACTCCACCGTTGAAAAGTATATTGCTTCATCAATAAAATTAAAGTTTATATATTAAACAAACATCAAAATGAATATTTATGTGTTATAGATCCAGGTAATTTCAATTATTACTTAAACAAGTTTCTTACTCTAAAGAAAAATATATAACCATATTATTGAATGCATACATGGGAGTATTTATGCTGAAAAGAAATCATCTTCAAAGAAATGCAGTTGTACCAGCAAAATTTGACAGAACAATTTTCACTTTAGACTTTTTCACAATTAAATACCATAAGTATTATGCTGATATAAGTTTGGAGTGCAATTTTGAATAACAAGCTCTACTCATTTTAGCAAGTGTTATAATAGCAAAGCCTGTAATTACAAAATTAAATGCAATTCCTGATTTTATAGCTGCATCCATATTTTAAAATAACACACATAAATCTACGATCAGAAAACTGTAAATAGAAATATGCACATTTTGTAAATAAATGAGTAATCGAAAATGATTTGCTGAAATGCCAGAGGAAATTAAGCTGGGAGTTGTAGATATGGCTACATTTGCACACTTAAGTAATTTAATTCCTTTAATTCCTTTCTAAAGGTATACGATAATCCAGTTGGCACCGATTGCATACTTACTAGGAAATATTTTCCATTAACGCTTGAATTGTCACAATACAATTTACTAGACTGCTAAACAATCCCATGCACAGCATCTTTATATGAAACATCTTGCAAAGAGGACATTCGTGAGTTTTGTATTTGTGTAGAATTGTGTATACTTCTTGTATACTTGTATTGTGTAGAATTGTGTATACTTGTATTGTGTAGAATTGTGTATACTTGTATTGTGTAGAATTGTGTATACTTCTTGTATACTTGTATTGTGTAGAATTGTGTATAATTCTTGTATACTTGTATTGTGTAGAATTGTGTATACTTCTTGTATACTTGTATTGTGTAGAATTGTGTATACTTCTTGTATACTTGTATTGTGTAGAATTGTGTATACTTGTATTGTGTAGAATTGTGTATACTTCTTGTATACTTGTATTGTGTATACTTCTTGTATACTTGTATTGTGTAGAATTGTGTATACTTGTATTGTGTAGAATTGTGTATACTTGTATTGTGTAGAATTGTGTATACTTGTATTGTGTAGAATTGTGTATACTTGTATTGTGTAGAATTGTGTATAATTGTATTGTGTAAATTGTGTATACTTCTTGTATACTTGTATTGTGTAGAATTGTGTATACTTCTCGAAAGTGCATGGAATGATGACATGTCCTAGTGGAATAGTGGAAGAAAAATGTGTGACAATACTGCTTGCAACCTCAAACCAATTTCACCATGCATATATTCCATCACTAAATTTGCTTGCTTCGGTGTTTCGATCATTTTTTCGATATATTTTAGAATCCATTTTTTAAAAGTGTTAATTAATTCAATATTTAAGACAAAAAAATTTATACTTCTACTTTCTGTATAGTAGAAATTCTAATAGAAAGAATGTAACAAATAAAATCTGGAATGAAATAGTATTCGTTTTATAATAATAAATTATTCTCAATTTCAAATGTTTTTCTAGAAAATCAATATTAGATAAATGTTTGGTAATATGTTAAAACATAAGGTTCTGAACATTGTAATTATTAACATATAAAAAAAATGATTCGACAATAATAAAAGTCTCAGTACTGCCCAAATGACAAAACGTTAAAGATAAAGCACTGAAGTAGAGTAAATCGATAAGTAGAGGCACATGCAAGAACTGGTGAAAAATTGAATATCTTTACTACATATATTTAATGTATATAAATATATAATAAATATGCTGAATCGTAAATTTAATTTAGAAATAATTTACAAATTTCTCTATTTAAAAATTCTTTCTTTTTAACAAAACAACAAATATCTCTTATCGCAACGGGTTATAAATATTACATTAATGTATTATAAATAGGTGTTTCAATCACAAAGTAGATTTTTTATTGTCAACATTAATACATGATAGCATTTTTTTTAACTAACCATCAGTGTAAATCTATATTTATCAATTACATACAACAAAATCAAAATTCTTATAGAAAGTTCGAAATGTATTAAAATAAAGCAAAGATTTCATGTCGAAAAAATATTAATAAAAACAGCAAATGTGTTAATTTACTTTTAAATTAGATAGATTTGTGTCCTGTTAAGATATTTATTTTATGAAACAAAATGCAAATATATGCTGAAATAAAAAAATTTTAAAAAGCCACTGAATATTTTAAAGATATTTTGACAATGAATTTTTTTTCACCATGTCTTAAATTAGACACTTTAGAATTGATGGAAGCGATTTATTTTTTAACCCATTATCATTAGCTTAAAAACCTTTCTCGAAAAACTATCGCAGAATGCACGTTAAGAAAAACTTTTTTATTTGATTTAAATTCATTTTTAAAGGACAAGAACACTCATTTGGATGCACGGTAATAACAGAAAATTCTCAGATTTTGTACAAAAAATGTTCATTAAATGAATGCACTAACTTTCGAAATTGCATTCCTTAAGAAAAAGATTTTATTACTCTTTTAACAATTCTTTTCAATTTTCTAAAGGGGCTATTTGGGAATATGAACATTATTATTCAACATTAAATTTGATACTAAATTTGTTTTTTAATGATCATTTAGATTATCAGAATAATTTGTGGAACATCATATTTAATTATGAATGAATTTTTAATGAAATTTCGTATAAATCTGGAACCAGATATTTTAAATATCTTAAATAAAATTTAAAAAAACAATAGTTATTACTTTTGGGAACGAATAAATTAAATAATGTCAAAAGCGGAAAGAGGACGATGTACTAAAACACATTCTTTTGAGAATAATTCATATAAAATAGTAAATATACTACATTATTTTCGAATTTCCGTAAAATTCATTCCTTTTTTTTTCTTTTTGAAAAAAAAACGATACAAATATTTGGTACATTGCTCAAGAAGTAATAATTTAATTCTAAATAAAATATAAAAATAATTTGGATTACTGAAAGAATACAATTCATCGTCTGAAAGTTAAAATGAATCATGTTCAGAAATAGAATTTTGTCACACATTTTCAATAAATTCAGTCCAATAAATTATCGATTTTACAGGAATCAATTAATCTCAAATCATATTTTTTTTGTCATGTTAAAATGATAAATATTTTGATCAATTTTTTTACAAATAAAAAATGTATAATACCGTAATTTAAATTTTTTTCGTGATGAAAACAATTGTACTATTATTGAAAATAATTTTTATCTGTTCTATCTTTCTATTTGACATCAATATATGAATCATTTTTCTAAAAATTCAAGAGTATGTCAAAAAATAAAAAAGGGCAGTAATAACGAGGTACTTTTTTTCTCCAGCCGTCATATTTACGCTTCAGTAACATCACACTTGTGTAATATATAAATGGGAGAACCCATTTAATTTAAATAAATGGATTGGTTTTCTGACTATAAATGACTAGCAATCTTCTTATCCCATATTCTGTGACAATCAGTGAATTAATAATAAAAGAAGTATTTTACTTTTATATGCATGACTTGTAGCGCACCTTTTCTGTTAATTTCGTTCATATTATTCTGAACACCAGGTCAGTTAGTTTAGTATTTAAATATAAACATAGGGCATAAGCGAAATTAAATTTGCCAGAAAAAATACAATACGAAAATAGAAACATATTGCTTCGAAAACAATTACTATCAATATTTACTAGAAGTTTTGTATTCTTTTATGAGAGCATTGATTGTTGTAATGGTTATTGATTTGTTATCATTTGTATCAAACCTGGAGCCTGTTTTAATATATAAGAAGAGTAGCACTGCATTAATTATTTCGATATCATATTCATGTTTGAATCAATTGCTGGATTATATCACGCAATATAAGATACACTTATGTGTATATTAATTGCGATACATATACTAATATTTGGCTCAAATGTTCATTTGACAACTTATATAAAATATCAATCAGTGTTAAAAAATATATCAATAAAAAGTTCTTTACAGCATGTAAGCAAAACTGTCAGTTTTTGTTTCCAGCTACAAAAATGCAAAATGCATGAATAATACTATTCTGAATCGAAAGCCTGTACAAAATAAGTACCCATAATTATAATATTTTTTTTTATTTATCTTGGTGAATTGTAGCTACCTGAAATTTCAAATACATTTATTTGAACTACAAAAAAGGGTTCTACTTTCTATGGAAAATTGAAAAATAAAGGTAGAATAATATGATAATTAATAATTTTCACTCACATAATTTCATTTAAAGTTAGAATTAATAAAAAAAAATGAAATGCGAAATCAGTTGTCTTGAAAATAAATTATCGTCGATACCAAATACGAAATACCAAAACATTTCAAAATCTGCCACCATTCCAAATTTGAAATAATATATCAAATCTTAAATATATCTTCACATATAATTCATAAAATTGAAGGTTAGTTTTGTATATTATGCAAAAATCTAAATCTGATATAATGCCGACATTATTAAATGGCATTTGTAATTATTTTGAAATAAATATTGCTCAAATTGATATGACACTATATAATACTGTTACAAATCCGTAATTTTGCTAACCGGTACGAATTGTGTCATCCTGGTTAAAACCTTTGTAAGATCTGTCCTGTGCGTCAATGACCTGAGAGCTTGGCGACGAATTTGGCGAGGTTGGCGACTAAATGGATCACACTGGAAAGTTGGAGAAGCTTCACGATCCATCCAGTAGTAACCAAGATACACTCAGATACGTCCTGATTGGTCTGAATATTCTAGCCCCGCCTCCCGGAACTATAAAAGACGGGAAATCTGAATCTGCAGGGAAGAAGTTGTGTGGATCGTCAAAAAGTTGTGTGTGTGTGTGAGAGAGGAGTCGGAGTCGCCGACAAATAAGAGAAATTAGAGGATGAGACAGCAAACAAACTGCGGAACTATAGCAATTAAATGTGCTGCGTCATTACGATTTATTGGCGGTATTTGTAGTAGAAAAATCTTCGTAACATTTGGTGTCAGAAGTGGGATTATTTGGAGTTTCCTGTGTATGCCTTGAAACAGAGGAATGGATGAAAAATTTGCAGAGCTACTTGCCATGATGGCAGAGATAAAGAAAGGACAAGAGGAATTGAAAGCCGGATATGAGGAAATAAAGAATGAATTAAAGAAAGAAATTTTAGAAGATAAAAGTTACACAACCGAAGACGTCCACGATATCACAGAAGAAATTGAAGGAAGCAGCGAGAGCCAAGTGGAAGAAAAGGCTGAAGATCGAGTGGAGACCGGTGTCACCGAAAAGGAATTTAGCCATCCGGAGGATGAACCGAAGTTCAGTAAGGAGAGGCATGAACAGGGAGATCATCAAATCCCCTGCAGAGCTGAAGCAGGCTTCTCCGAATGAGTCCCCTGAAGTGGAATCGAAGGAGCAAACGCTTGGGGGTGGAGAAGATGAACTATCTTTGGACGGGTCTGTTGGTGGCGACCCGTGTTCAATGCCTGTGGATGCAGAAGTTAAAGAGACCCTGTTTGTATTGGATGCATCCCGAAGATTGACTGGACAATCACTTTGCAAGCCTCTTAGTAGCTCCTTGCATAGTGACACGGAAGAAGAATACGTGGCTGGAATTGCAGATCCCTGTTATCTCGGCCTCGGTTTCCTTCAAGAATTCGGCTTTGCTGTGAGTTTGCAAAGGGGTTTGATGCAAATAGAAGCCGAAGAATCGCCTGTGTATCTGGTCAAGCTACGTCGTCGCAAAAGGACCCTTCCCACAAAGACAGATGCGCTCTTCAGAAGTTCCCGTGTGGAGGACGGCGGACAATTCTCGAGTGTCGAGAATGGACCGGGAAAGGGTGGACGTATTCCAGTGAAAGCTCTGCCGACAAAGTTGAATCCCTGGCTTTCAAGTGGACTCCGGAGGGCACTGTTGGACCTTCCTGATTGTCGATTGGTTCGATGGAGAAAGTTCAAAGCGAGCAATCGACCCTCCTGGCTAGAATTTGTTTCGGAGAGTCCTGTTAAAACACAAAAAGTGGCTCCTTGGGACATCCTGCATTTTAAAGAACGGAATCGAGTCTGGATATATAATCCGAAGCGACGAAGAGGTCCGAGTCAAAAGCATTGAGAAGGTTTGGATGGATCTTTAGTCGCCGCCAAATTAGTGAATGATGTCATCTTCTAAAGTGCGGAAGTCGCCAAACGCATCAACATCATCACATCGTTCGGAAGCCTACGCCAGCTGCTGGATTGAAGTGGGACTGCCGGGACGTCAGTCTTTAAAGAGGGGAGCAATGTTACAAATCCGTAATTTTGCTAACCGGTACGAATTGTGTCATCCTGGTTAAAACCTTTGTAAGATCTGTCCTGTGCGTCAATGACCTGAGAGCTTGGCGACGAATTTGGCGAGGGTGGCGACTAAATGGATCACACTGGAAAGTTCGAGAAGCTTCACGATCCATCCTGATTGGTCTGAATATTCTAGCCCCGCCTCCCGGAACTATAAAAGACGGGAAATCTGAATCTGCAGGGAAGAAGTTGTGTGGATCGTCAGAGAAGTCGTGTGTGAAAGTCGGAGTCAAGTAGAGAAACTGGAAGATTAGACAGCAAGCAAGTTGCTAACAATACTAAGAAATTACTATAATATAACACTAAGAAATTACTATAGAAATTAATTAATTTTCAAAGAGGTTTACTAAATAAATGTTGTTAATAGATTTTTGAGCAAATCAATATGAAGCTTAAGAAATATAATGGCAGAAATCTGCACAGAAATCAAATCACAAAATATAATATACATGTGATAATTTATTTTTTGACATATTACAATAATAATATATTTGTAACATCATCATAAATAAGTGCTTTAATTCTTCTGAAAACATTGATTCATCCGCAATTTTGAATTATAACTCTAAATAATATTTTAATAGAAGGTTTTATAATCCAGATTAAGCAATTTATAATTATTTTGATTCTTTATGTAAATATAATTTCTCCGAATCATAGATGTTATTCATAAACCGTGTAACTTTTATTTCTGAACGTTTTATAAAACTAATGCTTAGATCATTTATCTCATCGCAAATTTATCAGGTTCGCGAATTAGAAATTTGAACAATATTTTGAATTTCTTAGTAAGACATTTCTGCATTAGTGTGCAGTTAAAAATACAATATAATCAGTAAATTGCTCGTTGTGAGAAGATATGTCTTTTTGATATATCTATTAAAGCGGGTAATGATAAAAATGTAAAAATCGTAACAATTTCTCCGTTTTTTAATTAAAAAATGAAAGTATGTATATATCGCACAAAAAATCAGAATGTTGTTTAGTATGAAAATTCTTATATATATATATATATATATATATATATATATATATATATATATATATATATATATATATATATATATATATATATATATATATATATATATATATATATATATATTTATATACAGTGGTGGCCAAAAGTGTGGACATTTTTTGAAAGTTTCATGTTTTTCAACTTTGCATGCTTGTACGATATATTAATTTTCACTTAAATACAAATGTTTATATATCAAATTGAAGGTAATTTAATGTAAAATTTAATAACAAACACAGTATTACAATATCTGTATTACAAAAAAAGTTACGCTCATTTTAGTAGAACAAACAAACACAAATCGTTTTGAATAATGATGTATTTTGTAATAAAAGCGTACTAGCCAATCAAAAACACTGTTCTGAGGACCCATCAAATATCTGTAACTATAGTTTAGGTTATTTGGATGATAAAAGAGTTATTGTGGAAATATTTTGCGGAATGATGCATACTAGTACAATTAAACAGAGTATTGCTGTTTTTGAATATTTTAAGTCCTTTATTTTAATTAAACTAATTTTAAACAATGTCACCAACAAGAAGAACCGATTGGACATCTACAAAAAGAAGCCGAATTGCCATATTGAGAGAAAATGGCCTCTCTTATGCTGAAATTGCAAGACAAATTGGTGGTTAAGTTACTTGTTCTGGTGTACGAAAGTTCTGTTTACGTTATGAAAAAACTAAATCAGTGGAAAATAAGGCCAAATCAGGCCGAAAAGAATGCACAAGTGCTACTGCCGGTAGAAAAATTAAACGGCTATGACTTAAAGATAGAAAAAAATTCATCAGATGCCATTAGATGTGAAATGAATGCAGCGGGTATTGTAGTAAGTTCAAGAACAATAAGAAGAAGGTTATCAGGATTTGGACAACAGGCTAGAATTCCAAGGAAAAACCATATTTAAATCAAAAGCAACGCGGAAAACGAGTTAAGTGGGCAAAAGAAGACATTAAATGGTCAGAAAATGAATGGAAGCAAGTAATCTGGAGCGATGAGACTAAAATATCGCTCTTTGGTAGTGATGGTAGAAAATACGTGAGACATAGAGTAGGTGAAACGCTTCATCCTGATTGCATTGGAGCAACTATAAAAACCAAAACAAATGCCATGATTTGGGCATGTATGTCTGCAGATGGTGTGCGCCGAATTCAAGTGATTGATGGCATCCTGAATGCCAAAAAATACATCGAAACTGTCCTGGAACCAAAATTGATACCTTCCATCAGGGATTTCTTCCCCAACAAAGCACCATTTATTTTTCAACAGGATTCAGCTCCATGCCACACAGCAAAAGTATGCAAAGCATGGTTTCAAAATAAAGGCATATATGTATTACCATGGCCAGGAAACAGCCCTGATCTCAATCCAATTGAAAATTTGTGGCGACGTTTGAAAATTCTTGTACGAAAAAAACGTCCATCCAATAAAAGACAATTTATTGAATCTGTAATTGATTCTTGGCACCATGTGATTACGAAAGATGAACTCCAAACACTCGTTCACTCGATGAAAAGACGCAGTGAAGCTGTCTTAAAAAATAAGGGTTATCCTACTAAGTATTGATTGTGTAAGTATCACTTTAAAAAAATGCAAATCTAAAACAGACCTTGCTAAAATTAGCGTAATTTTTTTTTGTAATACACATATAGTAATACTGTTTTTGTTATTAAATTTTACATTAAATTACCTTCAATTTGATATATAAACATTTGTATTTAAGTGAAAATTAATATATTCTACAAGCACGCAAAGTTGAAAAACATGAAACTTTCAAAAAATGTCCACACTTTTGGCCACCACTATATATATATATATATATATATATATATATATATATATATATATATATATATATATATATATATATATATATATATATATATATATATATATATATATATATATATATATATATATATATATATGTGTGTGTGTGTGATTTTGCTTTCAGTGCACTACATGATAGTAAAGATAAACGCAATTTTCTAACTTTGTACCCAGTTTATTCATGAAATCAGAATTAGCTTTATGAGTTAATTTCATAAGTCTTATTCTTTACAATGCATCATTAGATTACACTATTTACGTTTAGAAGGAAATTCGTTAGTTGGTTCCATAGTTTTAATATTCGGCACTTAAGTTGTAATCCAACAGCACACAAATGATGCAATATTACGTTTTTGTGGAGAAGATCTCAATTTGAATTCTAACGGGTGCTAAAATGACAAGGATTACAAGAAAATTGGTAGATGAATCTAAATTACGAATATTACGTTGTGGTTCAGGTAGTTGTTGCAAGTATTTCCTGATATTCTGAAAGGTGCGATATAAATGCTGGCAAGTTGCCTTCAGTATAACATCCGTTTCCTCGCGAATGTTATCTAACAATACATTTAATGATTCTTGTTAGAAAATTAGTTCATTAGCTTCTTGTACTTTAGAAAATCATTTGTGTTGTTTTAAGATAACAAAACTTAAATATTTATTTATACTGTTTACTATACAAAATCATATATCCAAAATCTAAATAACTTTTTTAAGCTATTGAGCCCATGTTTTAAGAATTGAGTTTCCTCTTATTTGTGCATAGACATTGAATTTTTTCATTCATTTTTTCACTCCGGGAAGACATAGGCATTTATTTTGTTTCACTCCGTGAAGCATCAACGGACAAATCTTAAGCAAATTTTCCAAATCCATTCCTAGGCAAAGAATAAAGCTGTGGTATTTTTTTAAACTTTTTTTATAGAGAAAGTATACATACAGTAAAAAAATTTGAACTCGATATTTTTACGAACCTTCACATTTTATTCCTCACGGAGTTCGAAAAATATATTTTTGGTATCATGCCTGTCTGTATGTACGCTCGTCATCTCTGTCAAAAATAACTCGAAACCGCTTTGAACTAAAAGTAAGAAATTTGGTATATGGGTTTTACAACAAATTTAGAGATTATTATGGAATTTTCAGTGAAATCCCCTCAGACTAAATCTCTCTGTTTAAGTTAACACGGTAATTACAAAATGAAGAGAGCAAGTTGGATTCACAGATGTAAAATGTAAAGGTATCTATCAAATTCTGAAATAAATCCATCAAGGGATTGAAAGGACATTCTATCAGTCTATAATTTCAAAATTTAAACAATTTTTACACAATAATTGAAAAATGAAATGACTTAAATATACAACATTTTGTATGTAATTTTGTGACTACAATTATAGATCTGTGTCAAGTTTTGGTTCCAATCATTTGTCGAAAATGTTTCCAAAACACAAATTCGATTTCCAGATACTATTCACGGCATGCCAGGAATTAATTCAGTAAAATTTCTAAATTTAAGCTCAAGACCAATATTTCGTATATATTGTTCTCTAATGTCCTACCTAATGTCATGTCTAATGTCATTCACGGCCTTATCTAAGATCCAAAGTATTATGCGTGATGAGAGGTATAATTCCAATTTCAGAGAACACGCGATAAAGTTTTGTTGACACCCCCTTCCACTGGTTATATTTCATGATAAAAATCGTTACACAAACGATAAATCTAATCTTTATTACTATAGTATAGATATTTTAGAACGTATTTCTATAAATCTACTAGCCACCTTTGGCGACCAGCCGGTTCGCCAATCTTAATGTTCGTTAAAATCTTAATAATTAAATATTTTATGCAATTCCTACTTTAATAGCTTCTTCATCAAAATATTTTAAAACTTCAAATTTTGATAGTCATATAATTCACTCATAATATTATAAACGCCTTCAGTCATAACGTAATATGTATCTCTCTAATTTTCTGTTAGTTCCCGTAGAATTTATATTATAAATTAAAGTGGAAAGGATTAATCTGCAATTAATATAATAATATTTTTTACTGAAACAAAGTATTTTTTTGTAATATGATTACTGAAAACAGTCACTGAGCGTTTAAACTTTATGGGCACCAAAGAATATCTTTCCTAATTTATGTAATATTTCAAGAATTTGTTCAACAAATTCTCAGATTCATCATGACCAGAACGATTAATTAACAATGTTTAAATTTAAGTGCATCAAACACTAAGAAAATAAAACGAATCGTTTAAAATAATTGGTTGAAAACAGGTTAAAAAAAACTACTTAAAAAACGATGTACTTAAAAATATAAGCGTATACAAAAAATATATAAATAACATAAATACAATTTAATTACAAAAACATGCAACTAACTAAAAACAATTTAAATCATCCGTTGATAATGGTTGTCATGTCAACAATCAGAACAGAATGCGCATGCGTAAATTTTCATCGCCAGTTACGGTAACGCAAATGCGTGAGTTTTTCTACGCCAGTTGGGGTAACGCTATGCAGATTAGATATTTTTAATTTCCTTTATTCTGTTTTATTTTAATTCAAAACTTAAGAATGCATCTGAAAGATCGATTCATTAACAATGTTTAATTTTAAATGCATCAAACATTAAGAAAATAAATAGAATTGTTTCAAATAATCAGCCAAAAAATCTTAAGTCTAGCCTCATGACTGTTGGGGAAAAAAACTGAAGCCGTACTCATTTGGTGGTGGGGAAAATGAAAAGATTTTTTTTGGCGGGAAAGTTAGTTTTTAATTAATAATTAAAATTCTAATAAAAAATTCAAAAAAAGGGCTATCCTATCTTTTAAGTTAGATCAAACTGCACACGGTGTGCAAATTTGATTAAAATCGATTAAGTAGTTTAGGAGTCCATCGCGGACAAACAACGTGACACGTAATTTATATATATTAAGATTTTTTTCTTTTAGAAACAATTTATAAGATTGTTATTTATTAAATTGTTTTATTGTGGATACAAGGATGTGCCAGTAAGTAACGTATATGATTTTGAATGCAATAATAAAAATGGAATTAATTGATAAAACTTAAATGAAAATATTATCAATTTGTTATTTTCTGCATAATTGGCACTCATGTTGAAGCATTTGTCGTATTACTAGAACAGTTTGAAATCCGGGTTTCAAAACTGTTTGCCTGTTTGAAGGCGTTTTCAGAGTCAACCTTTTGAATACCTAGGAACCTCTTCATGGTCTAATCAAATGAAAATCTATGAATGCTAAATAGGGAGCTGTATGGTGTTTTCACCAAAAATTTTGAATGTAAAAATCTGTAAGGATTTAATTAGTACAAATGCGTACTGAAATCCTCTCGCATTATTTGAATGCCGTTCGTGACTTAATGGCCGTTCGTGACTTAAATAATTTATGACTACTAAAATAAGTATTTATTGAAAGTGAAAAGATGTTTTAAAGTGCGTTAAACATATAATTAGCAATGAGAATACTTAATATGATTATGTTACTGAGTTATTATACTATTATAAATTTTTGAATTAATCGTATAAAAACTTGACTTAAAAATTTGGGAAGGAATATGAGCGAAAGAGAGCATTTTGTATTCAAAACTAAGTATCAATTCACTATTGACAAAGGATCAAACAACACAATAACTTCTAATCTGCCTCAGAAATATCAAACACTTTAGTGAATAAAATAATTTTAAAATTTCATATTGCAGGATTGAAACCAATTTTAAATTTAAGTAGGTCTGATGTATACACATTGTCAATGTACAGTTCGAAAATGAATATGATGAATAACGATACATTTAACTGAATTTATGTCCAAGGCATGATCCTAATTTTATATTAATTCTAAAGTTTTATCAACAAGTAAATAAAAATTGGTTTTTATTTTATAAATATTGAATGACTATAAATTATTTTTATTTCAATCCTTATGTATGTCCTGATGTATTCCTGGATTATTCTGAATCCTAGATTGTAATCCTAATTGTTTTTTCATAACTGTTCATAATTGCAAAGTTATAAGATTGCTTTATATATAAAGGCTTGCAAATAGATATTCGTTTTTAAATAATGAACCTATCTGTATTAGACAATTCACTAATTAGTAAGCTCTTCTTATCTATTAACAATTTTCCATTAACATACGTCGAGGACATTTATTCATGTTTTCAAAGAAATTATCAATTTTTCATTAATCAAATCACTGAATAGAATTTAATTAAAATTAACTTCCTATTCTTTATAATTGAGAAAGTATCCATCTTTAGTAACACCCGGATTACAAATATGGCATCATGACAGATGTATATGATTTTAAGATGATATTACTGCACTTATTGAGACTGTTTTTTAAAAGGTTTCTTTGTCTTTGCCATCAAAATTTACAAATTCTTCAATTGCCATCAATCAATTAATCAAATGATAAGCGATGAATCAATAAATTCCTTAAGATATATAGAATTAACATATAGGACAGTCTAATGTTATATATATTAATATTTTTTTCTGTTGTATAAAATTAAAAACTATATTTCATTGAAAAATAACAGATTTATTGTTTTGTATATTTTTTTCACTTTTTGACATTATACAATAATGAGGTGACATCATTTATTTTTTCATCCCCTTATTTTTCAATATTAAATAAACATAGCTAGTTGGTTAAATAAGAAAATAATTATTTCAACTCAGCCATACATGTGTTTAAATTTTTTTCCAAGAGAAAGAGATTTTGTATTTAGTAACCTACTCTTAATTTACTTGAAGAATGCTTGTACAATCTTGGAAGAATAAACTATATTTCATTGAAATAAAATTATGATATTTCGTGAATTAAATGCTTAAATATGCATGGCTATTATTCGTAAAAACAATTTATAGATGTTGGCTGACTTGCAACTAGGTTATCATCAACGACAATTATGGAATTTTAGTCAGTATAGTATATAGTATAGTGGTTTTATTATCTAAGTATTTTGTAGCCATCGTTGAATAATGCTAGGCTTCAGTAAACTTTACAACAAGCAGAAACCGATAGTTGTTCATTATTCCTTCTTAATGTCTTCCCTTATAGAACGGTCATTACGCTTCAACAGGATGAAGAAAAATATTGTTAAAAGATCCATCTGCATATATATGATTACAATATTATTAGTTCTTCACAGACCTGATCAACAGTTAAACTTCTCCTTAAAATTTTATTATTTGATTGAAGTAACGATAATTTCTGAATCTTCTGTATATTTTAGAAATAATGGCAATATTTCAAGTAAAATTATTTTAAAGTAAGTAACATTTTACTGCGTTACAAAAAAGCAACAAATATTTAATGCAGTTTGATTCACCGAAGAACTAATGCACATGAGTCACGTCTACAAAGATTCCTCCATTCTAAATGAGAAAATAAATTACAAATAGCTTGGAGTTCATTTTCCTACTTAACTTTAATTTATCTAAAACCGTATAATGATAAAAGAAAGTGAAAGTAAAGCAAAAGACAAGGAAAAGCACGCTAAGTTAACCCACCTTCTCTTTTTCGGAAGTTCTGTTCCATCCTCCTTTTCTAATTAAGGTTGCTTCTCATCGAGCCATGCTAAAAATAACTCTCCCAATTTATTTTCTCTCATTTAATGGGCAAAAAAGTATCAACCCTTTGACTTTTCGCACATTGTTAATCAATGGTTTTTGAAAAATTATAATAAAATTTTGACTTTTATTTACAGCGAGATAAAATGTTTCGGAAAATTCTTAAAATTATATTAGATTATTTCTCCAGAAATTAAAGGTTTTAAGCACACACGCGCGCACGCACGCATATAATTATTTATTTATTTTCCAATAAAAATATTTAAATTAGAGTTATTCACTTATCTTTATTCAGATTTCACTTGCTGTGCTCTGTGCGTGCTCGTCTTGGAAAGCTGAATATTTTTATCTCCATTTTTATTATTCTAATTAAACTTTAATAACGAATATTTTCTTGTAAAGGTACTGGCTAGTAACTCATTAATTAGTCCTTACTTAAATCCAGCTTACTTAAATTTACTCATTGTTAAAGAAAATTTTATTTTGTTAACTTCTGCAAGTTCAGTAACAGAAAATGATGCTTTATAGTACAAAAAAGCAAAAAAAAAAAAAAAAAAAAAAAAACATTGGCCTTAAAATACAGCAGAAATGTATACTAAGATAGATGGAAAAATTCAACCATACGCACGCAAGCAGAAAATCGTTAATACGGCACAACACAAAACGTTCAATGAAGTTCTACGTTCCATAGGGATAATTCACTCATTATTTCTCGTGTGTGCGTCTCCGATTTTATTGCAGTGATGGATCATTGAAAAAACTGGAAAAATCATCTATTTTAACTCTTAAAAGAGATATCATCCAGATTCCAACATATTCAACGACCTCAAATTTGTTTGGCAATGTTGCTTGATGTAGCATTATCGAAGGTAGCATTCGTTTGACTATCTGTAAAACTGTGTAGGTAGCAATACAAAAGACTTACAACAATATATTTGATTTACTATTATACTCTATTGTGGGTGAAATAATAAAAATTAAATGATTCCTCGTACGCCACCTACATCAAATTTATATTGTATGTATAATAAAAAGAAGCACCATTCACAGTTTTCAACGTAACTATTAATAATTTTCATCATCAGGTTTCTTCCTGCAGAGCAATTTCTAATATAATGAAAGTCACTTTCCTTATCTGTCTCTCTTTAGCAACGACATGACTTTCTTTGTCGTTAGATGATAAGCATCTGATCCCGAATAACTACCGAAACTATTACTATAGTGTTAATAACATAGATAGTTATATAAGGTAACTGTTACAATAGATTCCAATTTATAATGTCTGCGATAAGATCCTTTGTATGTTTGGTCGTTATTAAAGGAGAAAAGTCCTCTAATAGTAGAATAAATACCAAAAGACTCGGTAATATCTTTATAATAAAAAAAATTCTATGCAGATAATTTTACCTCACTTAATAAAAAGATTTTAAAAATAATTTCAGTCACAGTTACAAAGTTTTCTTTGGAATTTAATAATATATCGTAAAAGCTTTGAAGTAAAATAGCTCATAATAAATAAAACATAAAGATTTTTAGAAGCATAACTATAATAAAATCATTTTAAAATATTTCAAAGTTTTGGTTTTAAGACAAAACCATATTTCTCATATTTAAAAGCAAATGGATGTTAGAATACTACTGCTATAAAAAAAAGTCAGCATACTTGATAATAATTGCAGTCATCACGATATGCAACAAAAATCATTGAAAATTTCGAAAGACAAAAATCATTGAAAATATTTATAAGTGTAGCACCGAGAATTTTTAAAAAAAATGTAAGATACCAAATAAATGAAAGTCTATAGTTTAATAAACAATTTTTTTCTATCGGGTTGAATCGAGCTTTCTCTGGCTCAAAGAATCGGGCATAAGACACCTAAAATCGTAATGCCTTCAGTAAAATTGAAGAGACGAAACAAGTAGCGGGAAGCGGGGAATAAAATTTGAATTTCCCCATAATGTCTCGAAGAGGAGCAATCTAATTTTTTCCAGCAGATTAATGAAGGATAGAACATCACTGAAAAGTATTTATAAATGTGGCACCGAGAATTTGAAATATATATAATATACCAAAATGAACAGGAGGTTGTAATTTTATAAGCTTTATTTTAGGGGTAAACACAGGTTTCTTTGGCTGGCGAAAAAAGTATACGGCAATTAATAATGGCGTGTCATCACTTCCTCATACAGCCTCAAAGTGCAGCAATCCAGTTTTTACCACCAGATGTTAATGAAACCGAATTTTACAATAAACTTTACATAAGACCGAATATATATAGCATGGGATCTACATTTCTGACAGCCCAGTATTTTATTTTATTTTATTTATTTTTTGCTCTTACAAACTGGTTTGTTCGTGGAGTGAGTTATGCTCACATGCCCATGATTAAAATCTTTGCACCATCGAAACTTTTTCCCATTCCCAGATACATTCTGCTTTACTCTATAAATATCAATTCCACGAACACCTTCCATTGATAAATGTTAGTATACTGCATTCTGATCCCGTTTTGAGAATGACAAGAGTCTTCTCCGCTTCTGCTTCTCTTAGCGAAACACTTTGACTAAAAGTTCCTGTAACAAATTTATCTTAATATATACAAAAGCCTACTGAGAATTTCTCGCAGCTCACCACCCTGGGGGATAGAGTCGTGATATACACATACTTTTTTCATTCGGGTACATAAAAATCTAAAATTAGAGATTTTTGTGCATTTAAAAATAAGTTATTGATTTTTTAATGAAAATAATCAGTTTCTTCTGCTGTCATTAAGGAAGGCACACATTCACAGTAATAAAAAGGAAATCTAGTATTCTATCAATATATAATATGCTTTTATATAAGATAATTCAAATAAGTGACAGCCAAAGCTCGCAGTTTCCGAAAGCATTTGCTTGAGCAAACAAACAAACATGGGGTGTTTTATGAAATGATACAAATATAATTACCCTTTAAGAATATCAATAGATTATTAATATTTAAGAAACCCTCTGAGTGTAAAAGTACATTGAGTTGTCATTAATAAATAATTGACTGAAACTCCAATTACAAATTATTTCACAACAAAAGGAGAAAAACAAATTCCAATAATTACTTATTAATATACCGGATAACATTATAAAAAATCTATGCCGATATATGAGATTGTAACTATCATACCTACTATCAAAATTTTGGTTCATTGTATTTAGGGGTATGCGCTCAAGAATCATATGGAAAGCAGCAATGAACCTCTAAAAATTAAGGTTACCGTGACAAAATTTCAAAATTTTTAAATGGCAACACCAATTTTTTGCAATTGAAATGTCTTCTCCAAAGAAAATAAATAAATAGATAAATAAATAAAAAATAAAATAAAATAAATAGCGATGGAACGGTACCTGTAACACGAAAATCACCACTGCTAGACAGACTGCCCGGTATGCAGTTTGTCTGAAGTTTAATTGTCTGAACATTCCATTGAAGACAACACAAGCTCTACTGTAGGGTGAACCTCGTAATTTTGAACTTCTAGTAGACGACAAGACTGACAGCGAAAGTGGCACTTTCTAAACTTCCATACCTCACCAGTGGATGAACCCTTGGCTCATGACATTCAGTTTAATGTGTGTGAGATCCGATACATTACGATGTTTTGGTGAAATAGGGCTTTAGAAATAGAATCCTCATATCCCGAAGCTTAGGTCTTACCAGTAGACCAACATTTCGTAGCTGTTCTGAAATGGACTCATGATGCTATCTTAATATCAGAACCGGTAAGTTATGGTTCCTGAATCCTCCTAAAAATCCATCGAGAAAGGGCTTCCAACATTCTGTATATGTCTCCCCATTGGTACGTTGAGGAAATTTTGAGAAGTGGGTAGTTCTTTCAAGTAGAGTTCTTCAAACTTATTGATATTTTTTCGCCTGTCAACTTAATTTTAGTGGAATTAATTATTATAGTATGTTTTAATGCAAAACATTTTGAAACAAATATAAAAATATAACATGGATATTTACTTAATTTTATTAATTTTTAAAAATTTCTTTTAAAAGTTAAAAATATATTGATATTCTTTCAAATTTCTTATCACATAGAAGGCAAACATGAACAAAAATTAAACGAGTTTGCTTCGAACTTTAATTCGCTACTTGCTAATCGCATTTGTTAACCTAATAATCGCAAAAAAATGTTTAAGCCATCATTCGTGTCAGCAAATTCATTATTATGTTTGATTTTGTGTTTATCTTAGCTAAGTAGACTCGGTGAATTATGAACATTTTTCTTTACGATGTGTAATCGGTTTGCTTCAGAAAATTACGGGGTTTTTTTCCAAGAAATACATACATTGATGATTAAAGTATAAAATAAGTAGATCCTTAAGCATCTAAACTTAGTAGATGTTTTAGAGAAATTTGAGTCTACATAACAATGATGCTTGGAAATTAGTGATGAAAAAAATTGAAGATAAATTTAATAATAGATTCATTTTAGGATTAGTTATTTTTGTTTACTTGATATGTACACTGCAGCTGATAGTATAGTTTTATAGAAAAATATTTTTAACTTCATTGGCGTAACATTATTTGGCAGTTAAATATTCCAATGAAATTCTCACAGTAAAATTTGCATTCGTAACATTATTTATCTTAAATTTTTTCGCAAAGTATATTTTAAAAATAGGAAAAATATAAGATAGTTCATTTCATTCTAATTTAATCGAAAATAATTTTGTTCCAGACTTATGAATTTATAAATACGAAATATTCAAAAACCATTTAAAAGATTCAAATATCAATATTATCAAAGAAAACCTATTTCAGTAAAATATTCACAGATATTTCTCCATGAAATAAAAATAGCTGCTATTCTTAAATTTGCTATAACCTATATTTAATTCTTTTATATTTTATTTACGTCACTTTGCTAAAACGCAGACATTTTTTCCGCTCTCTAAGAAAGTGAAAAGACGCATCGTCAGCTCTTGATTAACTGAAAAAGATAACTCTTGTTTAACAAAAATAAGTTTTTGATGAAACGGTAGGATTAAGGAATTTCTGAGCCAAAAATAAGATTAAGATCAAAGTCAAGATAAATGCTTCAATGACTACCCCCATGTAGCGCTTTGATTGTGTTAAAAGACCTTTAATCATTTGAAGCCTTAGAGCAGATTAGTTTTGGGTAAAGGTATTGTTTTTCGTAGGGAAGTATATTGATGAGAACATACTTATTTTTCTTGTGAAAGGATGAGTTGATGAGTTAGAAATAGATATACATATTTTATGTGCGCGATTGCTTTTTATACTACTAAATCGAATATAAAAAAAATCATCTAAATACGTATTGATATTTATATGTATATATCTATCCCAATATATATATATATATATATATATATATATATATATATATATATATAAGTAACTAATCTAAAGTAAGAAATATTTTTAAAAACGAAACGAAATAGTTTCGGAATCGCAACTAAAAATCATTTCTTACTCAAACTAAAACCAAAAAAAAAAAAAGGAACAGGAAAAACTTCATAGTATTTAGAGAGCACAAATGCAGCTACAATACTTCTAAAACACAGATGAATTGGGACAAAAGTATTAAAAACAAGTTAATAGGAAAATCAAATAAACCAAATCAAAATAGAATCCGGCCTGAAGACTTTTTCAAGGGTCACCATCAGGCAGGGATTCAAAAAAATGGATTTTTTCTGTGAGGGAATGCAGACAAGAAAGTCTAATAATGATTCCTCGTGACCCGAAAATCCCATGAAATTAGGCCTAAGAGATATACCATTTTAACAGAAAGGACAATACAAATCAACAAATTAGAAGAAAATAACCACTAATAATAAAAAATACAATATATATATATATATATAACCTATTAGATACAAGGTGAGCCATTAATTCGTCTAAAATTCAAAAAACTATATAATAAAAGCTTAAAACGTTAGAAGAAAAAACATTTCTGTTTGCTGGAATATGTTCAAAATGTTTCGCATTTTTTTCCATCAAAAATGACTTAAAAATAACTCATAGATGGCACTCATACGTCAAACCGAGACGGTATATGCAAATCGGACAAGCTATGAAACACACGGATGGAAATGAAATAATCATTTGATGCAAACAGCAATTTACCGTTACCGGAACGAACATTAATGGTTAAAAGTTTCTTTAAAAACGATGAATCCATGACTAAAGTATTACGGAAGTTCCTCACTTTGAAAGGAATCAAGGACATATTTCACTGAATGGGATACTGAATTTGGTATACCATTTTGAGAAAACTGGGAATTTAGAGGATCGTCCACGAAGTGCCTAGCCATCCGTCAGTGCGGACTGTGTCCTTATTTTACAAAGTACCATGGGGTATTTGGCAGCCAAGATATCAAATGGGAGTAACAGTGTAAGTGAAGTGGAAAGACTAATGGTGATTTCCGAAACTTCGATCCGACACATTCTGCTGAGAATCCTGAAACTTATCAGTTTCACGAATTATTTATTGCCAGCAAATTCCAATGGAAAACAAGACTTTGCAGTATCGGCACTTGCACAAATTAATAGTGACTCACAATTGTTATTGAAAATCATGCGGACAGAAGATGAAAACCACTTTTTATGTCATGGTGACGCCATAAGCAAAATATTTGTATCTCGGCTACACTGAGTGCACAAACAAACCACTACACCCTCTGCGTATTACTGTTTGATGTGGTTTCACCGCATCTTTCATTTTGGATCCTTGCTTTATTGAAGAACGTTGTTCCACATCCGATTGGAAAACCTGTTCCGTAACTGCAGAACATTATCTTACGCTGCTGCGAATGTAAGAGTTTAAATTATACGTTGAGCCTGATTTAAAGCAAACACGTGCTTTACTGCCGTCCCCTACATGCAGGATGGTGCCCCCTCTCACATTGCTTGTTACTTCAAGACGTTCCTCCTTGACACATTCACTAAAGATCGAGTAATAAGCCTAGGATGTAAGAATAATTGACCCTAATGATCACCAGACCTTACTCCAGCAGACTTTTGGTTGTGGGGATACCTGAAATCCTGAGGCTACTGGTGCACTCCAGCCATTTTGTGAAACAGAAAGATGCCATTCAATGCTTCGTCAGTGGCATCGATTTTGAAATAGTACGTTCAGTTGTAATAAGCGTAATAACGCCGTTCAGTTGCTTATATATCTCGTGGTGGCTGCCATCTTGAACATTTTTTGCTTTCAAAGAAAATGTGCTGTCTTAGGTTATTACGCTTTCTCATCCTGATTGGGTCTGTCAGTCATTTTTTGAATCATTTTTTAATGAGAAAAAAGTCCAAAAGCTATATGAACATAGTTCCTTAAACTGCAATGGTTATCAAGCATTACTTTTCCTATAATGATTTTTTTTATGTTTGTATGATGTTAAAGCACACCCACACATATACGTCACATCATATCACCTTTTTATGAATAACTAAGTGCAGAATCCACGGCTCCGCAATTATTTACTTATTCTATAAATTTGTAAAAAAACGCAAAAAAATCCTATTTTTTATATCTATTTTTTTTTTTTAAATTCTTCCATTTAATCCCTAAAACGTTTTAATGATACCAAATTCTAATTAATTATAATGAATTAATTACTACTCTACAGCTTTGAGAAGACCGACAATTTAAGTTCCGCCATTTGGCTCATATTTATGCGAAAAATAACTAATACGCTTATAAAATAAAATAGAATCTTACTTAGAGAATTCAAGCTAAAAAAAAAACTATGAAAAAACATATGACACGGCAACAGGGCGAATTATGAATTTGAAAAATGCTGAAATGTCAGAAAAAAATGAGGACGGAAAGAAATTGCAAATATTAAAAAAATTAGTATTTAATTATTGCAGATTAAAATCTTTCATTTTACTTTACTTATTAGAAGTAAAATCAAAAATGTCTGTAAAATGCCACTTTAATGCTAACTATGGCAGAAGGGCACAAATGATATATATGATTAGATAGGGAAATAGATTTAACAGGAATAAAATTAATAAAAATAATAATAGCTAATCTAAGAAAAATAGATTTGATATAATTATGGAAAAAATAGTTAAAAATCAGATTAAAAGAATACGACGTATAAAATTCGCTGTCACTATAAAGCTAATTTTTCGAATGTTTGAATGGCGCAAGATTACTTTTTTTAAGTGATTTGTTTAGAGGTTATAAAGAAAAGGCGTTAAATCTTTTAACAACAGTTTTACCCATTTTAGAGAGGTGTAGAGACTTTTAAAAAAGCAGTTAATTTTTATGTATGCGAAGGAACATATGTACTAAATTTCGTTAGAAACTCTCAAGATGGATGGAATTATATAAGATTCAAACAAGCTAAGAAACAACCGAATATTCAATTTTATATATAGAAATTTCTATATAGTTGTTTTCATAATTTATTTTTATGTATTAATTGTTCCACTCTTAGCTTTTTAATTCACACAAGAAAACAAACGTTTTTTAAAGATTTTTATTAAAAATTTTTCATTTTGGAGTTGATAAATACGTTTAGAAATGCTCATAACAAATAAACTGAATTTGGAAAAAAAGCACTTCGGGTTCAGAGTTGGGCAAAAATTGCTCAGTAGCCGTCAATTGAAATCTTTTTAATGGAGGAGGGGGTGTATGTTGCCAGATTATGTTGCAAATTTCTCAGATAATGAAAACTTACATGGAGCTATTCTTTTAAAATAAAGCGTTGAAACTTAATGAGTAATAAATGATATTTTTCAAATAATTTCAGTTTTATATACTTTAACGCGCTGAATTCTAAAACTTTTCTTTAAAATTTTAATAAATATACCTGAACTCCCTGAGACGAGGGAAAAAATAATTAAGTTTACTTTCGGGGTCATTTGTAAACAAGGTGAGTGAAACCACTTGCAACAGAGACAATTTGAGATGAACAGAAATATGATTATAATACAAAAGTTGCAAATATAAATTAAAATTAAAATTGGATATATCATTGATAGGAAGGAAAATTTTAATTAAGTGAAAATGACCTTTTTATTTGTTTTGTAAAAATCTATTGCAAATTAGATCATGCTTGCCATGATATGTTAATATATGAGCTGTTATTTATGCAGTCATTATTTTTTTTACTTGCGTGCAACTGTTCGCATTCGAGGAATATATATTTAGCAGGAATTAGATTTACTTATTTGTGTGTTATCATTATATTCAGAGAAAAAAAAATATTTTTTTTTATATATAGGCAATTTATTTTTCCGATAATGGTAAATATTTTTACAAATGAAAATCGATTACTATTTAACCAAAAAAATTAACCAAGATAATGTATTTAGACTTTATAATATTTTTGTTTTTTATTGTGAAGATGAAAGAAGAAGAAAAACCAATTTCATGAAATAATTAATTCAAAAGATTTCGTTTGAGAACAGGAAAATCAAACAAATAATTTGCAATATTTTTTTTTTGTTTTTGTTTTGCTATAAGACAAAAGTAGTTTGTTCATGCACATAAACCCAATAGTTTATGATTATCTTTTTATTTATTATGATAATGATATCATCATACGGAAATGTACCAAACGATATTCAAAAGTAAATCCAAACCTTTTAGTTTCGTTTTGCCATTGATATTACACTCTAGCATTTCCTCTCTTCACTACCATTCTAAAGACCTAATGCCCATGCAAAAATTTTGCTAATATATTAGTTTTAGAGGATTCAAAGATGATGATTTGCGTTTGGTTCCAGTGACAAGAAAATGTAAGAAAAAGATAACAACACCAGCTTTAAAGACAGCGAAATACAAAAATGCTAACATTCTTATATTATCTTTTATTTGTATGTTTTGTTTTGGGATTTTTAATATGCACGAACAATCATACTAACTGTGTTCCTGAGGGACATGGAGAGGTGTTATGTCATGCACTAACAAGGTATGAAAAAGGTATGACAAGGTAACAAGGTATGAAACAAAGTAATCTATCAAAACAAAATATTCCCTAAAATTTTTAATGAATTATAATTTAAATTTATTCTAATTGTCTAATTATAAACAATATGGAACACATGCTTAAAAACCCAATTCTGAATTTGATTTGCTGAAAAATTTTAGGTCAAAATTTATCTTACATTTTTATTTTAGTATGCTTAAACCATATGCACATTCACTGTATGCAAATTTATTTTTTACATAATGCTACTATGTTTTGCATATAATTAATACTATCACTATAACTTACAGAAATACAGAACAATAACAGAAAAAAGAAGAAGAAAGAATAAATTTTTTTAAAAATATTCATTTTTATTTTTATATTATCTTTGTGAATTTCCATACCAACCGTATCAGTATACTTAGTATAAAATTTTCATGGGGACTTAAATTCAATTTTCATTTTTAATATTTTATAGGAAGAAATTATTAATCGACGAAAAACAAATGAAATATTGATTGATAATGATTGATAATTCGTATAATCATTATCACATAAATAAGTCTTAAATGATGATAATCAATAAGTGATATGATTAGTTCTACCTGAATAAAAACATTGTTTCATTTATTTATATACAAATATTTATATAAAATATAAAATTGAAATATTGATTGATGATGATCGATAATTCGTATAATCATGATCACATAAATTAGTGATATCATTACCACATAAATAGTATATCACTTAAATGATGATAATCAGTAAGTGATATGATTAGTTCTACCTGAATAAAAAAATTGTTTCATTTATTTATATAAAAATATTTATATAAAAAATAATAAATAAATAAATATATTGTCATATTTTGTATAAACATTATTTTAATTTTATATTATATTTTATCCATTTATAATATATGTACATATGTTTTTTAAAAGTTTAGAGCGCAAAGTAGCTTTTTGTCCTTTAAGATATATAAGAAATAATATCTCTTTCATACGATGTTATAAATTACTAATAAGATAAATGCAAAACACAAAAGAGGATATTGATTAATTCAATAGTTGAAATAAATTGAAATCGAATGCTCCTTTTTGTTTAAGCACTTTTTCATAAAATTAAATAAAAGCCTTACGAATTAAAAATAACAAACTTACAAATAGATGGAAGCGCAATTTCACATGTAAACATATCAATTTACGACATATAATCTTTATGTCCTTCATTAATTTTTAATATTCAGAATGCAATCATTTCAAATTTGCCATTGTCTACATCGTTTCTACATTTGATGCCTGAAAGACATGTTTGCTCGACAAAACACGCAGAAAGCCTATTTATTTTTGGAATGAGGTATATTTTTAGAATTAAAATCACTGTATGTCGTGAGATCGGACAGCTGTTCAAAGGGTTTGGTGCTTGAAGAATATTTAACTAAAATGCCTTCAGAACTGTCGTGAAATATGATGTGCTGGAGCAAATGAGACTAATGAGAGTTTAAGGACTTTATGATAAATTTAGCACGAAAAGTGGGATTTCAGTTTGAAATTATGATCACTTTTTTTCCTAGAATGTTTGAACATTGCTGAAGGCATATTAGAAATTAATGGTTTAAAAAAACGCTGAGAACAACATTGTGAAAAATTAAATAAATATTTCTTTTATTTAGATAAGATTCTTTAAAACAGGTTTTGATGGTATTCGAAAAGGTATATAATTTGATCAAAGATAAAAGGAGTTTGATGACTGTATATTATAATTTGATACAATAATTTTATAGCTTAAGTTCAAGAAATGATCTGTAATTCAATAACTGTGCAAAACAAATAATTGTAGAAATGAAATTGAAACTAATTCAAAATAATTATTAAACTTTTAATTTCAATAATTATTTTATTGATTTTTGACTAATTAAATTACTAACTATTTTGAAATTGCTTATTTTTTAAACCTTATTACTGTTATATATATCTACAAAAATTTACTTTTATAATACAGAATTAATGTTTTAAAAAATGTTAAATCAGATTTTGCAAAAAATTAGTATAAAGATGATTATTATGTATAGATAATTCTAGTTTTCTTTAATTCATAGATAATGCTAATTAAGTTTATAGTATAAACCAACACACGAAGAAATCTATTTAAACAATGAAAGATAAATATTATACAGTTAAAGATTGCATTTAATAGAAATTAATAATAGTATTTACAATTCTTTGAAGTTCAATTCAATTCGAAATGCCTTCATCAAAATTAAAACATTTTATTTAGATGAACACTAATTTCTCTAGATATCATTTTTCTTTGATCTAATTATTATTATGTATGATTAATATTTTAAATAAATAATTTCTGATGATAATGATATTTATATACCACATAAAATATACGTAAGGCTGTCAAAATTAAAATGTAAATTGAATTAAAAATGAAATCTTAACTTTCGAAATATCTGTGCTTTTTGTTTCATTTTTATAGAAAACTGCAGGTCACTATTTCGGTTTTAAAGAGATATGCTTTTAAACAGTATTCTAATAGCAGAAGCATATATCATTAGCTTAGATTGAAAAAATACTTAAGAGGTATTTTTAATAGTAAAATTGGTTTTTAAATCTATAGAATTATTACTTTAATCTCATATCTATATGAAATTCTAAAAGTTTATATTTATTTTAATCAATGCTTTGTGAAAAGATAAATCAGACATAAATTCTGAAGAAAAAAATTATAAGAATTTATGAATATTAGAACTCCATTCAAAATTATTAAAACATCAATTATTTTATGTAGGTGAAAAGCATCAATTATTTAATGACATTATCTTTGTGCATTAAGAACTTCTTTATTATTCTTCAGTGTGAAGTTAAAAAAATTTCTGCTTCCTAAAAGCTGAACAAAATATTCGAAGAAACTGCGCCAACAAAATATTCGATTTCCTGTCTGTGTTGTCAAGGTAAGAAATGTAGAATGAACTTGAAAAAAGTTGAGTTTTGACCTTTATAAATTTTATGTTGAACTAAACTTAAAATTTAAATACCGATTATTTAAGAAAAATGAATAAGTTTTATTTAATAATATTTTTTCTCGTTGCAAAAATTTGAATCAAGTGTAACAATGCTTTAAAACTGCTATTATCATTCTGGTTTAGAATAGGCGTTCAAACCTCAACCTATCTAACCTAAAATACGTAAAAGTTTATATATATATATATCAAAATTTTATATTATTCATTTTCAAACATAATGTAAGCAGTCGTGTATTTTTACATATAGATTAGATTTAAGCAATTGTTTTATATAGTAATATCATTTGACTGTAAAAATGGTAAGTATAAAATAAAAATCTGGTACAACTTTAAAAGTGGGAAGCATAAAATAAAAACATGGTACAATTTTAAAAGTGGGAAGTATTAAATAAAAACATGATAACTCTAAGTCCAATATTTTGCCTTGTCGAATGTTTATTTATACCACATATCTGGTTGCCATTACCATTGTAAAATGTTAAATTCTACAATATTGATATTTAGTACTGAAACTTTTTGGCGATATTAAAATAAGATAATTATTTGAATTTTAACCAATAAAAACAGTTTTTCAAGTTTAAATCCAATACATTTCCAATGAAAAAATAAACATGATAGAAACGTTGTTGTATCAAATACTGTAACAATTTAGCATCTCGCATGTATTAAGTAGTTGAAGAAAACTTTAACTATCTTTATAAAGTAGTTAACATATATGTATTCTAAAATAGATATTTAATGGCTTAAATACCATTGAACAGTACTTAATGAATTATAATTTTAATTTCTTTTTTCAATGTTAACTAGATTCTAAAAACAAGGTAATATTTTTGAGGTTTTTTTTTAATTATTATAATTTTAAACAAAACTTATCTTAACTTATTTAAATAATATCAATTGATAATATCCTCATGAGTGTTTAAAATGTTTTTTTTGTTTTTTTTAAATAAGTATGATAAAAAAATATATCAATTATGCATTTTTCATCAGAATATACACATTAAGAAATATCCTATAGTTGCAAAAGAGAAGAATGAGTAATTTTAAGGCTTATTTTTACTTTCTTTTGAATTGTTTAATTTTAATCTTTACTTTTTCAAACATTCTGCTACCCTATCCTTAATCTTATTCTCGTATTAATAAATGTATATTATTTTTTTAAATATAATATAGAAATCTAATTCATTGATATTAAAATTTTATTTTATATTATGAAATTTGATGATATTTGAAGATGAACTGTTATTTTAACATTTTCTTAAGTATTCTATTTGTAAGACAATCTCTTATGAAAGTTTTTTATTTGAAGTGTACGATTTTTGTTGTTTTAATTATTCTATTGTATTAACAATGTAGCATTATTTTCACAATAAAATCCTGGCATAAAATCTTCAATAAATTAGTAGTCTAAATTCCTATTATATTATTAGTGTTATAGTATTCATATAACACTATTAGTAGTAAATTCCTATTCCACAAAGCTCTCATGAGCCTTATAATATTGTCTTTTTTCCAATTTATATGAAAAAAAAACATCTCTTTAACCTTCAGTACTTTTTAGGATGGCAATAATATCAATGTTTCTTTACTTAGAATCATTTTTAATTTCTCCACTCGTATTTTAAGAATTTATTATTATGAATTTTAAGTGTAATAAATCCACATCCTACGCAAGTAATAGGTAAAATACATCATAGAAAAAAAATCAGGCACTTTTGAAATAAACTAAAATAATACACATTGCAACTCTGAAAGTTTCTCTAACTTTTAAACTTTTTTAAAAATTTTTTACAAAGTTTCACTCATTTTCTCTCTCTAGCTTGGATATTAACACCGTTTAAAGACAGAAAAATCAAAACGCTTTCAAGTGACCAGTTCTGTAAAAGTAACACTTACTTATTCTGAATTATGATTTTTCTTTCATCAAGCATGTAATTAGTTGTTAAAATCCTCGAATTTTTGAGAAGAAATATAAAGATAGAAGAAAGAAATTATAAGAAATAGGCAGCAGAAATTATACCACTTTCCAACAGTTAAAATATTTCCGAAACCAACTTTAAATCCAAAAATCGAAACTTTCAAAACTTTTATAAACTTTCTAAACCCACTTCCGATAGCCAATATTCCAATATTAGATAATAGAGAAACTATTAAAGACTTACCCAAACAGACCAGCAGTATCAGGGAAGTCCACAGGGGATACGGCGGCCCGCAAAACTCTTCGGCCGCCTTTTCTCCATTGGCGGCCGTTCCGTTTAGGCACCAGTCCATGCCTGTCAACCGCCACTGAACACCACTGAACTCCCTTTCCCCTTTACAGCATCAACCCGTCCCCTGTTCTTTCTGCCGCTCCACCTAGAACGAACGACAGCGCCGCGAGAAGGGTCCACGGATCTGCCAAAGGAACTGCTGCTCTAATTGGTTTACATCCAAAATGGGAGGCATGCTTCTTAAACAATGAGTGACAGCGTCTTGATTGTTGATGGCAGCAGTGTTCAGATCTCTTGTGGGGGGGGGGTTAGGTCGGACCTTTAAAATTTGAAATTGCTAATTGCTTTCAGCAACTTCAATTGCAAAGAGAAAGTTTCATTGTTTTTTGAAATCTCGTTATCAGATTAGATATCGACATTAATTTGCGTTTCCCTTTTAAGTGAGAAATCATATTGGTTTTCTAAACTGTAAAAGCCTGGTAAATATTGGAATCTTTTAGAGGAAATTAAGGTAGTACCCATTTATAAGACAAGAGGTGTAACATTTAAGTGATTCCGACGCTTTGCTTTTTAAATTTCCAGTTTTTATTAATAAGAAGTTTAATAACTGTCTTGTCAAATTTATTCTAATATATTTGCCATATTTAAAATGGGCCTGCAAAATTAGTATATTTATATAAAAAAATGTTAAACTTTTAATATAAGTAACGTTTTGGAAATCTCTTTTCTTTCATTTATTAAATCTGTAAATGTAAAAGCAGCTTTTTTTTTTTTTTTTTTTTGAGAAGAGAAAGACAATAATTTTAAATCTCATTAGTGAATTAGAGGTCTTTTTTAATTTGAGTTTCGTCTTTAATAGCAAAGAATAATAATTTAATTAATTTTACTTTCATCTTAAACAGCAAAGACTTTAATTTGTGAAATGAAAAAGCTAGGTGAAAAAATAGAAATCTTTTCGCAAAATGTGATTTCTATTCATTTATAGGAAGTTAAGTATAAAACTTTTAATTTATAAAAAATGTAAGCATTTCACTTCTTCAATTTTAATTAAAAAGAAAATTACAGATTCTTAAGACATCATTGTAATACATAATTCATATATTAAAATCTGCTTGGTATAAATTATAAATAAAAGCAAAAACGATATATTTGTATTAAGTTAATGTATAAAACTTCTGTTCAGACATCATTTATTTGTTAAATCGCCAAAATTCAAGATTTCTAATTTATTTCGGTATATATGAAGAGTAAAAAAAAATATATTTGTCCTTCTTTGTTATTTTATTAGTCCATTAAAGGTCATTTGAGTATTATTTTTTATGTTAAATTATGCTATTAGCTTTGGATATAAATCTGGTAATATTTTGAGGAAATTAGACAAGGATTCTTTTTTTTTGTCCTTGATAAAAAAAGGCAGCATTTATCCAATAATTTACTTTGTAAGCTTACAACATTTTATTGGAAAGAATTTACATAATTACAATTCATCCATATATTGCTCATGCATTTAATATCTACAAATAACTTAAACAAAGTCATAAACAATACATCAATATGAAATTACAGATTGTTTTTTTTTTCTTCTTGCATTTTTGAATAGTATTATGACTATTGTTGCTAACATCTTTATTTAAATTTTATAATAACCCTGCGAGCTTATTAAATATAGAAAGAAATAATGGATTAAATACTTTATGTTTGTTTTTTTAATTTCATTAAGAAATGAGAGGTTACCTATATTTTAGGCTCATTTTAAGTTGAAATGTTTTCGTTAAATATAGATACAGAGTATTTTAAAGATACTTTCAAAATAATTCGAATAGTTATTGGTGAGATAAGAAGCTTATTATCTAATTCATTAATATTTCAGCCATTTTATTTACCTAACAAATGAGTTAAGGAATCAACAAATATGTAATTTGCCATTTATAAAATATATTTCAAGATGAATCCAATATAGTTTAAACAAATATGCAAGAAACGTAAAAAATTGGTAGAAATTTATGTAAGGTAATTACAAATCAAATCTAATCTATTCCTTTACTTGCTTTGTGAAGCTTTTTTTTAAAAATATTTTCATTCATTTTTAAAATTTTCGAACTTTTTCAAAATTTTATCCATGATTATAATTTTGTTATGCTATTTGTTAGTATATATCAGGAACTTTAGAAATTTAAATCTCATGCGTAGTTTGAATTTTTGTAATGGTTTAAAAGCAAAATAAACTATTCGACTGGCATTTACATTTAAAGTTAATTCTACAAATCAAATGGAGGCTTTAATACATTAGATAATGATATTAAATGTTAAAATTCATTACTTTAAATTTTTTAGATAAATTATGCTTTCAAATTTATTTACATACATTGTTTTTACAAAATAAATTCTTCAACTTTTTTTGGGTTGGATTATAAAGATTTACTTTATTATTCATCTAATTATTTTTAATTGCGGAGTTGCAGTCCACTTTTCAACTTTGATTTATGCATTTAAAATTAAACTCCCTTTATTTTAATCTAAAATATCCGAGATTGTCTAAATTATTATTTCATCCGAAAAAATAATTATAATAAAAACAAGAAATGTCCATTATCTCCTATATTTTCTTCAGTTTAATCATAGGAATTAAAATAATAGAAATTAAAAACAATCATAAAACTTGGAAAATAATAAAAAAGAAATATGAATAGCATACGAGTAATATCTAGATGAATTAAAGATATGACATATCTTTGATTTCATTCTGTTCTTACAGATTCATAAATCATTTTTAAGCTATGCGTTTATAAATACTTCTTAATTTTTATAGTAGAAAGTAATAAAGTAAATATTTTATTCAAATATTTTAAGGGAATTATAAAAATTACGTAGTTTGTTCCAACAAATAATCTGTAAGACAAAAAAAAAAAAAAAAAAAAAAAAAAAAAAAAAGATTATGTCGGATTTTTTTTTTTCCCAAGTCCAATTTTTATAAATGTTATTTCGAGGATAATTTCATCTCATCGCAGTTGTTGAATTGTTTTTATTTATTTAGAAGTCTTTAAATTTCAAATTTAAAGTACAATATGATAGCCGAAAGCAGAATGTCTATAGAATTTATTCATTATAAACACAAGTTTATTTTCAACGAAAATGTTTCGTAACTGAATGCACATTCTTCTGCGTTCTCGTGAATGTTATGGAAGGGTAAACTCATGAAATTTTTAAACTGTAACATTATTCAGTAGCATTCGTTGAATCCAAATTTCTGGATCAATAAAGTTTACTGCGAAAACTTTTATGATACCTTGCAGCTGTTTTATAAAGTTTAAAGCTCATCATCTTGACAAAATATGCAAATTACTTGCAGTTTGTTGGTGAAACATATGATCCATTTCATTAGCATGAAACAGCAGTTTTTCACTTTGATTCATGTTCTTAACGTCGCAAAACTTTAATCAAGCATTTTATAACCAAAGAATAGTTTTTTCTCCTTTTACAACTTAAAAATGAAAATCAAGGTAGCTATCGTTAAAGACTCAATAGAGCACATCTGCCTTTTGCCATTTTTTTTTTTTTTTTAGTTTCTTCGATACGATGTACTAAAAGAGAAATAATTGTAATTATTAAGAGATTGTGACTGGAAATTTATATGAATTTCTGAATTTCAGATTATTCTGAGTAAGAAAATTGGATTTTCAGATTATGTCTGTTCTTCCGTAAAAACGATAATTTAAAAGCTCAATAAGTTATGCGATCGTAACACCAAAAAAGAACATTTTGGAAAAATCAGTCAAAAGAAGTCTATCAGCTCTTTTTATGTGAACACGATGTTTTCCCAGCTAAAAGATATATGGAAATCATATTTTCTTTTATTACTATGATTGTGTGATTTGCACGAATTAAAAAAACCTTGTCGATATTTTTTTTTCTTATCTGCATTATTTTTATAAAGGTAAACACGCTAATTAAAAAACAGAAAGATGTAAATAGGTAAATTTTAGTATGAGAATTATCTCAAAATGTATAATTATATCAACATGATGATTATCTGATGTCTTTTGATCTTTGAATGGGTGTGTTAAGATTATAATAAAAAAATAAATAAACTTTATTTTTGGGTTTTAATAAAAAATTGTAAATGAATCAAATTTTAAATCATTTTGATCAAAGAAACCCGTCCAAAATGTATACTTGATTATCTTATTTGTATTATATATGCTTAAATATATATGAAAATAGGTACGAGCATCATGCCACTAATTTTAATTTCGGGAATTTTGAAATTTGACATATTTTGAAGCTTTTTTTTATTATTATATTTTGAAAACAAAATTCCAGAAATTAACAATCCTGTTTTCTTAATATGATTTTATTGAATGATCCCCTTTGTAATCACTGAATTTTAGAAAAAAATGATATTTATTCACAGTTATTTTAGAAAACATACACATTTAACTGTATTTAACATCACTGCAAAATTTGGACACACCATATTAATTAAGCAAAATAATTTATAATTTTAGGAAATTTCTTTGAATATCAACTGCAATGGTTTCATCAAATAATTCTTTTAAATTTGGGTAATTTTTGCTTACACAAGGAATGCTTTATGGCAAAAATTATTTTTAGAGATGACATTTATTTGTAATTTGTAAGAGAAATGAATGAATAATTAAAATTTCTGTCAATATATATTTTATAAATGCCAGATGAATTGTAGAGTTTTGTTTCACAAATACAACATGCTTTTATAAGTATACTATTTACTCATATTCAGTTTTTATATTTAATTCTTAAAGATTCTTTAAAGGGCTGTTTATGATAAATCTTGCACATTGATTAAATGTTTTTTTAAGCGAGTTTTCAAAATAAGGCTTATATGGTTTATACTAAACATAGTAAATTATAGTAGAAACTTAAAGATTATATCACCATACTACGAATAATTTTTCAAATGTGATTTAAAAAAAAATTATGTTTAACAGAATCTTAACATTTCAAAAAAATATATATTCTTGTCTATTATTTCTTGATATAGTAATTTTAAAGGTTTACTACTGATAAATTCAAAAATTATAATCCAAAGAAAAATATCACATGGATTTAAAAGTCTGTACTCATAAAAAAATCACATTTGTGCTGATGCATTAGGGACAAATCTTTAAGCAGAGAATTCCATTCAACATTTGTAACTTAGAAGATGAAAATGTACACTTAAAGAAATATTTTTAAAAACTCTTAATTTAATTTCATGTAATTAAAAATTAAGAAAAATGTGGACAACTTCCCAACTAAATTCAGAAAACATTGGAGCATCAATTTGGTTTTTTTGCACCATTTTAAAATTTAAAAGAATTTTCTTTTTATGGCACCAATTTAATTACTGTTCTGTTTACATTTAAATTTTTGCATATAATTTTTTGAATAATTTTTAATAATAGATTTTATAGTTAAATTAAATTAAGTCCATTTTCATTATTTTGTCAAAGATTTGATAGTGTAATTGTCTTTCATAATTGAAAGCTAAAAAAAAGAAGAAGAAGAAGATTATGCTGACTATTTGCACGAAAAATAAGGAAACTGCACTTTTGGAAGAAACATATTGCTGTTTGAGATAGATTATCCAAATACTTGTGTTTTTAAAAACACTGTGATATCATTAAAAGCACAGTTATTAGACAATCCTTTGTAAAAAAATCCGAGCAGAAACCTTCGAATATGAGAATTAAGTTAAGTTAAACACATAACAATATTTAAATGCTTTAGGTTCACTCCAAAGATGGCTATTTATAAATATTATCCATAATTTTCAATTCGCTATCTAAATATAAATATTATGTGCTTTCACGAATATTTTATAAGTAAAAAAATAATTTGTTCTGAATTTCAAAATTTTTTTAAAATATATTCCTTAGTTGTAAATATAAAAGGAAAATTGCACACAATTTCAAAGTATACCTGAATCTATTTTTCAAAATGAAAATAGAAAAAGGAGAGTAACTTATGGATGTAGACGAGCGGAAATTTCAAGGGGTTAAATCCAATATTTCCTGAACATTTACGAAACGTTGCACAGAAGAAGACGTTTGAAAAATGTGCACCTGTCTGGAGAAAGTAATAGTTCTTTTTCGCCTAAGTATATTGCAGACACACCACAGATGCTCTTCTTAATGATTTGTGATAGTGAGATAGGAGAAGACTGAAAGCTTAATAGTTAGGAATTATGGTTAACTTAATGACTTAGTGTTCCGCTAATGATGTATATTAAACTTCTTGGTAGCTTTAATACGCATAAAAGCTGTGAAACTCTTACTACTGTCTACATCATCTAAGAGAGAAAAGGAAATTTACATTTTGTCTTCGTGTGCAAGCTATATAAAACTAAATTTAGTTAAATAATAAAATATTCCAAAATAGACATTTCAGTCTGTGAAATAACCATTGTTAGTTAATTAAGTACTCCAAAATAGACAGTGAAATAACCATTGTTAGTTAATAATAGTAAAAAGCACTATTTATAATAATCAAAGTTAAAAGATATTTTTATGAGACAGATTTTTATTGGCCATTTTCCCATGTCTTAAACTGTACAATATTGTTTAAAATAAAGAACTGTTACATTGTTTAAAAAAAATAATTGTCATTGACTATATTGTTTAAAAAAAATAATTGTCATTGACTATATTGTTTAAAAAGAACAATTAATTTTGACATATTGTTTAAGACAAATGTTTTAACAATTGTTACTGACTTTATTGTTTGTTAAGGATATTGTTTAAAACAAACAACTGTTACTGGCTATATTGTATGCTGACTATATTGCTGAAAACAAACAATTGTTACGGACCATTTGCCTAAAACAAATGTTTTAACAATTGTTACTGACTATAGTGTTTAAAACAAATAATGTAATTCTTGAAATTTTGTAAAACTGATATTTAAATATGACTATTAACATCATTGGTGATCTATTTTTCTTCCGAGGTATAAGACAGTGTACCTCAACTTTTAGATAAATATAAGTGATGCTCTTTTAAAAATCAATTCTAAAATAAATATTTTTAAATGGTATAAATAAATGCCAACTCTAGGTATTCATTTAGTCTAAATTTGTTAAATGAGTAGTCACATCGAATTTATAAGTATATATTGCAATTCTAAAATTTTGAGTTCATTATTTCGAAATTATAAGTTAAAAAGAAATGAATAACATCATATATGTTTTATTATCTTTTGTCGAGTTCTCTTATAGATTTCCTAATCATACATACATTTAGTTTTCAATGCAAACAATGCTTTTAATATCTCTAACATTCGAAACAATGCATTTCAGTCTTAAAATTCCTAATTCATTAATGTTTGAAGAAAATAAACCATGCATGTCATATATATAGAAAAAGATATCCTCTGTAAAGCGGCCGCAAATAACAGTGTAAATGGTATATTTACAATAGTAGTGAATTATACTCTTCATAAAGCAGAATTAGAAGCATTTAATATCATGAATTTCTACTTGATGCTTATTTTATGATCACGGCTGTATGATTATGTGATTATGTTTTGAAGAAATCACAGGCGTATTTATAAGAATCATTCAGTATTTCTCAGCAATCTTATAGTGACTCTATGAATTATCGGAGGCAATGTTTCAATGTCATAGGCATAACGACGGTGTTTATAAACTTTCTAAGAGATTGTGAATTTGTTATTAATCCTAACTTGTTTATTCATTATCAATTAGTTATCATTAACTTGCAATCAAAGTGAATTTTGAATAACTGCCATTACTTTGCAATCAATATAAAAGTTTTAACTCCTTATCATGCAGGATGTGAGAAGAAACTAATCGAAAAGAAAAATATCGAAGAAATAGTTTCTTTCGAACGACGATGATACTTGTCAGAAAGCGGTAGCTGTTCTTGGGTTTCTGACCAATCACAATACATTATTTCTTTTGTTTCCACCTACACTCGTAATTTTCCTCCATTTCAATGGCATAATGCTAGCGTATTTAACCTATAATTGTAGTCTAATGGCAAATTTCAAAGGTTCGATGCAGATTCTTATGAGTATCCTTCATGAACATGGCTTAGATGTTATCGATACAAATGATAGCTTAAAAATTATAGACATTTTTTTTTCAAAATTCAGTAGCGGTGTTCTGCCTCAATAATTGTGATTATTCAAAATCACGCGGCTTGTGAATGAAGTGTTAAAATGGAGAATTAAACAAATATCAGTTCATGAGAAAAACTGATTAAGAAATTTCGTAGATGTTTAATTATCAAAACAATAATCTAAATTACTACTTGTTGTTGAAAGCTTTGTAATATTAGTGAAGAATTTTCTTTTATTTAATTCGTACAAATCAAACAAATAAATAAATGTTGGTCTTTTGCCTACTTTCATGACAAATCAGAGGAAATATTGTTAACTAAATATAATCTAAATTTAAGTTAATGATAAGCTGAAATGCTGTAGGATATATCCATTACGATTAAAAGTATCAGATGTCATTAATTAAAATTCAATATTTTAATAACATTAATGTAATATATTTGATTTAATTTTTAAATTTTATAAAGCTTTCATAGATAATAAAATTGCTATATTTTGAAATTATTTAAATGTTTAATTAATATAAAAATTAATTAGAAATTATTAAAAAATGTTGCTTATAAATAATAGAATTGAGATTGAATTCAAGTGGAAAATTCAATGGCAAGTTTATCTCTCTCCTGATGTCTAGGTTTGAACAATCGAAACCAATAAAAAGAAAAATGGTAAATTTTTAATTAGAATATTTATAAAGATTCATAAAACTTATTGACAAACTCAGGTATTCAAAATCAATCGGGGGTTTTTTTATTCATAAAGTACAAGTAGTACAATGTGAATTACAATTTTTTAAAATTGCTGAGAAATATGTTAAGATTGTTTCATTTATTTTAGAAAATAGTTTCAAATTTCTTCAAAATCAATTTTTTAAATGCAAAATTGCTTTAATATTTATTTTAGCACATTTTCTTATTATTAAATTGAATAATTAAATATAATAAGGTTAATGAATTCCTAACTTTCAAGTTAAACAATATTCAAGATGCATCAGGTGCACTTAATAGAATAGAACAATCATTCAGTTTTCACACCTCAGACAAATGCCAAAATTTCTTTTTTCCCTCGTTCTGCAATTCATAATTGATATATCAGCAGTTTGTTAAATATCTCCATTTATAGAAATTGGGACATTCTAGATAGTATAAAACAATGAAATTTGAGCTCCTAATAAAGGAGATTACTTTTAAGAATAAATCATAAGCAATGAGAATTATGGTATAAGTAGAAGAAAAAATGATTTATAAATCCATTTCTTACTTCATTCTAAGCCTCATAAAGATATCATGATTTATTTGGCTCCATTATAAAAAAATATAGTTTTCAGAAATAATTTTTTAAATATTTTGTGATAATCTACGACTTCATACGACTTACGATCTACAATCTTACTTCATACGATAATCTACGACTTACAAGCTAGTATCCTCAGAAATAAAATTATGAATGAAATCACTCCTAAGTTAGTGTAATATGTGAATTAAAGTAAAAGATTAAAAATCATTTTCATTTTCAGACACTCAGAATAAAACTTTAAAGAATACTGAATACAAAAAGTAATAAAATTATATATATATATATATATATATATATATATATATATATATATATATATATATATATATATATATATATATATATATATATATATATATATATATATATTGGTGGCCAAAATTGTGGACACTCTTGAAATTTTTATGTTTCACATAATACAGACTCATACATATCATTTTAGAGAGAATTTAACACTGATTTCAATACAAAAACCAAAATTCAAATATTTGCAATACAAAAAATGTTTGGAGCCAATAATTATCAAGATACATTAAATGCTGATGACTGTAATGAGTTATCAGTCCTTAGTAGGGTAGCCTTTATTTTTTATTACAGCTTCACACTGATGTTTCATTGAGCTGACGAGTGAGTGTTTTAAGCTTTTCGTTCATTATTGTATGATGCCAGGAAACGATTATAGTCTCAATTAATTTTCTTTTATTTAATGAACGCTTCATATGTACAAAACGTTTAAGCGGTGCCATAAGCTCAATAATTTTGAGGTCAGAAACCTTTTTCTTGGCCATGAAAACAATGCAATGCTCTTTGCACTGAACCACACATTCGCTATTTTTGCTGTGTGGCAAGGAGCCGAATCCTGCTGAAAAATAAATGAAGCATTGTTGTGAAAGAAATCACTGATGGAAGGGGTAAGTTTTGGCTCTAGAATAGTGTCAATGTATTTTCTAGCATTTAATGTCCCATCGATAACATGAAGGAGACCAATACCTGCTGGCATACCTGACCAAATCATGACACTAACTGCGTTCTTCATAGTTGCCTGAATGTAGTTTGAATGTAAATCTTCGTCTAACCTATGTCTTACATATTTTGTCACCACTAACGAATAAAAATATGTTTGTTTCATTACTCCGTATAATTTGTGACCACTGATCATCTGTCCAACTAATCTCACTTCCCTTGCTCTCTATAATCTTTTTATACGCTGCTGCAAATTAATAACGATATTTTTTAATTCTACCTCTTAGACCAACATCTAATGATATTTTACTGATTATTCTTGAACTGACATAAATGCCAGGATCATTCATTGGACTTCTGATGGCCGCTGATGATATTCTTCTATCTTGGAGACATAGTTTTTTGATTCGTCTGTTATCAACAGACGTAATGCACCTTTTTCGCCCATTTCATGCTTTGTTTTTTATTGAATTTATCTTCTGATATCGTAAACAAAACTTTTAGACTCCAGATGTAGTCACTGAACCACCCACCTCTCTTGCAATTTCAGCATCGGAAAGACCACATTCATGTAACACAATAATCTTAGTTATCTTTCTAACTGTCCAATCTATTCTTTTATTTAATATCATTGCTTCTTGCCTAAATATTAGAAATATTTACAAATATTCCAACTATATATTAAAAAGTTTAACAAAATTTCAATTTGATTACATAAAAAAACAGTCTTCCTTCTACAGAAAAAAGCCCAATAATGACTTGTTTTAACTTTAAACATGATATCAGCTTCGGCTAGCAGTTATTAACATTTTTTTTTGGTACCCAGAACAAGAACAGTGATTTGTAAGGAAAGTTAGAAATTAAAATCCACTTCATTACTGTGTTTGTTATTCATATTTAAGTAAGAATATTTTTTTTTGTAATATTTGAATTTTTCTTTTGGTATTGAAATCAGCATTAAATTCTCTTTAAAATGATATGTAAGAGTTTGTATTTTGTGAAATATCGCCTTTTTTATAAGCATACAAAGTTAGAAAGCATTACGATTTTCAAAAGTGTCCACAATTTTGGCCACCACTGTAAGCCTAATCTAACTTATGATTTATTAATTTTTATTAATTTCAAACATTTTAGTTGGTTATATTTACGATCCATTTGAAAATATCCGGAGATTATTTCACAATTTATTTAAATTCCATCCTAACACCAAACACTTTAATGAATTTGCTGAAATCTTATAGTTCAAACTAATCACTATTGTAATCGAACTTCCACATTAAAACAGTTGGATAAAAATAGCCAAACACCTTTACACATTTTCTAATATAACGAGCACTTCTTGAACTATAGGAACTATCCGCGTTTTGAACATATATATTGGTTTTAGTTCCCACTCGAAAACTTTGGTTATCCAGACTTCTTCCAGTTTCTTCTAAATAAATAAACAAAAGCATTCATAAACTAGCTGTCTTTGACGACCAGCTTGTTACCAGGGAATATTGTATTTCTTATATGTTAAGCTATTAATATGGACTGCATTTGTAAAATATTTCTTTGTATTATTTAATAAGACTTAAAAGTTATGAATTTAATCTAATCAGATTACTTTAAGTTCACGGGCTTGCAAATTAGGACGTGTATTTACTACAAAATAAAAAGAGCAATGAAAACTAAACTCAATCAAGAAAAACATTATTTTTGTCTTATATCTGACATTTCCAAAATCACAAAATAGAATATGTTAACAAAAAAAAAACAAAAAAACACCTGGAATTTTTCGATAACAATCAAACACTGTATCAAGTTAAATTTAATAAAAAATTAAAATTAGAGGAAAAGGTTCATAAAGGAAATTGATTTCATTATGTAAGTAATTTTTTATTGTTTTAAGAGAGAATAAATACATTTTTGTGATATGATATTAAACATAGGTGAAAATACCAAAAAATGTGCTAAATGTTTAATTAGTTTTTGAACTTTGAAAAGTTACCAGTATCTTTTCACTTGTCTTGAAAAGAGCTTGCGTTGAATATCAACAAGAAAGGGCAAAAACTAAATTAATATAAAAGACATAAAAATAAACATTTATCTTCCTATATTTAAAACTATCTTAGTGCAAAAAAATTTTCAGAAAATTTCAAAACTCAGTATATTTAGATAAACTTTTATTATGTTTATCATTTTATAATTTCAGTTTTTTTTCCTTAACTATATCTACTAAAGGATAGGGGAAACATTTTTCATTCATGGTGAAAGGTCAGAGAACATTTTTGCAGACAAAAGATAAGACAGAGTGATAGAAGCTTAAGAGCCCTCGTTTCGAAGCGCCTTCCAATTTTCTTAACACTAAGCGATGCAAGTACTGAAGCTATGGATTTCACCAAATAAGCATTTATCTTTACATGACGTGAAACATCGTAAAGCAGCCTTCTAACATAATAAGAAACGAGTAGAAAAGTGGCGCTTTCAAATAGATGGAGCAGATACGTGCATCAAGTAAAACTTCAGTTAGCGAAAGTGACGTGCTGAGTGAAGAGCTCTTCCCTGATCACAGCAGATTGTAGTATCCGATCGATTTTCTGTCTGAGACGTTTGAACACGAACATTTAATACCTCCCTTTTACGACGAGCTGTTGAATAACTCTCTATAATACGCATGGATTGGACGAAATGCTGCATTTCTGATTTAACTAGCTGAGACTTGAGTGACAGAGCCTTTCAGTAGATGGTTTTAAGAGGATCAATTGATCTTTCTGCTTTCGATGAAAAAAAAAGAGAGAAAATTTAGATGCACTGTCACTTTCATGTTTTTATTAATGGAATGTAGATTTCCTATTAAAAGCTTTTGCCATTTTTTATAGAAACTTAGTATACTTTTTAGGAGATTTCCTGTTAAATCTGATCGATTGTTTTGTTGTATCGGGAGCAACTATCAATAAGCATTTCTTGTTGTGAACTGGGGTTACAAAACGTGAGCGGCACTTGATCCAATCATCCTATCCTATTTTCTAGGATTACTACTATGGTGGTGTTAAAAAATTAACAGCCTTATCGCTGATAATGGGAGATACCTCCTCACATTCATCTGATGCCAATAATAGTACCAAGTTTGTGCAATTTACAGTGTTATTAATAATATTGGCGTTGCTATCATTACTGGTCAATATTCTAAATACCAATATAGGGAAGATTACTCTGCAGACCACATACTTTCAAATGTATCATCATATACAACGAAGGCGAAGTATGAAACTGATATCCTGTGGACATTTTAACAAAATTTCAAAAAGAGAGGTATAATTAATCTCTTTCCGGTTTGTGTCATCAACTTTAAAACTAGTTATACATTTTAAGTGATTCTAATGATTTATTCAACTTAAGTTTGTTTCATGATATGCATGCCACAAATATGCCACAGAATATAAAGTCGTATAATTTTTAATGACCCTTTGATGTCATAAACCTTGACTCCTTCAGGAAAATTAAATTGTACAATAAATTAAACATACTTAAGTTTATTGAAATAATTTGACTGCACTGTCTATCAAATTTTGCAAAAAGTGTTTTGGCGGAATCAGGTTGGCATAATACATTTAATTTAGATGAACATAGATCAAATTTCCATAATGCATTTAATTTAGATAAGCATATGTCAAGTTGGCATAGTACATTTAATGAGTAATACCAAATGGTCGCCAAAATTGACTAATTTTTTTAATAAAGACAATACAATAATCATTTTGTAGTTAAAATCCCTGAGCTATTAATTTCTATATTTTGTATAAATCTATTCGACATAAAAAGATATTTTTTCATAAAAAAAGTTTCTATATGCATTATATAGAAAAAGTCCAAAAAGTCAAAAATGCTTCTGATAAAGATCCTTAATCTGAGGTCCGTAGATAGGTCCAAAGGTCCATAGTTTTTGTTTAATCGGAACTTAAATTCATATTTAGAATTATCACACTTCAGAAAAATTAATTTATTAGTATTTATTATTATTTTAAATAATTGTTTTTCCCCATATCATTGAAAAACGATACCACCCTTTTAGCAGGATTTGATTTATGAATTTTTTTCTTATAAGATCATTAGCATGGTTAATTGAATGAATTTTCGATAATTTCTAATCGTTTATTGTTGCAAATTTTACCCTAAGAGTGCGATAGTAATTACTTATATCTGATGTTCACTAATTAGTGAGGTTAAATTTCACTTCCACAGGAAATGAACGTTTTGTAATTTACTTAATTATTTGGCAGTAAATATTTTCACAAAAATTTTCCCTGGTAGCTTCGAGTAAATTAACTTTTACTAAAACAATATACTCAACCCACGAAAAAAATTCACTATGCAATTTTTAATATAAATTTATAATTCTCTCCTGAAGCAAATAGCGAATAAATAAATCTTGACTTATTAAAAACGTTGTTAATAATTTCGCAGCAGAACGGTCGCACGACATTCAAAGCATTACGAAAAAGAATCCCTTAAATGAATGTTCCCATTAATGAATATCTCTGTCAGCAAACAATAGAATAATTGTCGGAGTATGATCAGGTCCAATTACATCCATTGTCAAAAAAAGGCTTATTGACATATGCATGCCCGGAAAGTATTTTGCATCTGAGCGAATTCTCAATTCAAGCACTTTTCTTCGTGAAATGAATATATTTCCTATTAGACTCTCCGAAATCTCAATAAAAGAGAGGAATTCTCTTCTTCTTATTGGAAAACTCTCTATTGATCGAGATCTGATGGAGGAATTCGTATGGAAATGTCGTTGACGCTAGGGACTTGGAAGAGAATTCGTCGTTAACAGATGCGGGTATTTAATGTTAGAGGATATATGAAAATATTAATTTTTATTGTAGCCAGGGATTTATATTATGTATTAAACAAAGCAATGCAAATCCTTTTTATTTTCATTTTATAAGCACATTCAGCATTCTTAAGAAAAAGTATGTAAAACCAGATATCCAAACTTTTCAATGGTTTTATAATAAAAACAAGCATTAATCATATGAATCTGGAGTCTTTGAAAGTATTAAAAACATCGTGTTGTTATGAAATTTGTTTATGACAATAGAAAATACTGTGAATTAAATTCATTTTTCAACAGTAAAATTTATATAATGTTTTAAAATTATTTTCTTATTTTAAGTACCGAGAAGTAGAAAATAATATTTGTTTAAATGATGGAGATGAAAATAAAAACTTAAAAGTTTATTACACAAAAAAATTAGAATTTTATCAAATATATCAAACATTTATAATTTTTTTAAAAAAATGTGAAATAATAAAGAATTTTTTTTCATATTAATTATTGTCTAAATTTTTTATTGGTATTTCTTTCAGTTTAGCACCATTTTAGTATTTTATTTATGTATTTTTCAAACAAATTCTGACTTTAAATAGAATCAAGTATGGTTAAACAGAGTTTTTGATCCTTGCAATTTATAAAATCAATATTTGCACTTGTAAACACATAGGTGGGAAAAAACTGAACTCAGTAAGAATGAAGTAAGATAGATTAATATAGTATCATGCCCCAGCGGCACGTTAATGTGTAAACATGCTTTATGCCGTTTAAGTTTTTTATAAAATTATGTGAATGATCAAATAAGGACTACATATTTACTATTTATTTCTATTAATAATAATATTGAACTTGTTTGCATGTTCTGGTGCTCTATAGCCCAGATGATATGGGCTCTATATTTGGTGCTCTATAACCCACAATTACAAAATGTGGTACATATATACCTCGGAAGCTAGGAATTGCGGAAAGTCGATCGATTATTTTGTAAGTTTAACTAATGAATTATATGTTAAATTGAATTCTGATGTTTTGCTGCAATAACCTTCAAAATATTATTGGATGAAAATAATTATCACACCATTTAAAAACTGAAAAAATTATAATAACAATTCAATAGTAATACAAATTTTTCCGACATTATAGAAAAGTTTCAAAACAATTTTTTTCCTAATCTCCAACAATCGATTATATTTTTCCATCGAAATTTAAATTTTTTCTTTGATCCATTAAATATTTAATAATTTGATTATCTTTCATTGTTTACAGCTAAGGAAAAATGATTCTGCTTAGTATCCTTCTAGTTTACAGGCCGAATTAAAATGCGAAGATACAATATCGTGGAATTTAGAACATGGAAGTAAAAAAAAAAAAACATTAACGCTTTTAATAATGCTGCCATGAGACTGGTTTCCATAAGCAACATTCATGCATATATTGAACAGAAAATATGTAAGGTAATTAAAATAACCAGTTTTTCATATTTGACAATTTGAAGGAATCATGGAAAAGAAGTTATATATCTAAACAAACTAAGTTATAACCAATATCCTCAGCGATATTAGTATAGCTAATACTGTCGGGGATACTAATCGATCGCACTATTCGTCATCAAAGATGATTAGTAAGTTGATAAATACAAGTTACCTTCATTCAGCAAGAAACTGCAACGATAAAAATAAATTAATCATAAGAAATCCAATAAATTCTCTGAAAAAATTTTCATAACCAAATAATTACATCAAAATTGCTTTTACTTCACATTTTCGTTGACATCGTTAACACCTGAGATTGGGATCATTTATCAAATTAGATAATAATTTTTTTTAGTATCTTGATTGTTGTAGAGAAGGATTCATCTAATTAGATGATAAATGTGAATTAATTTGATAAAAGGTGTGAATCGCAGGCCAATCACATGTCAACCAGAAACTTAAATTAAAGCTTTAATTCTAACATTAACTCTAATATTTGCGTAATTAGCCAAATTAAAACACCACGTGAATCGACAGATGGATTTCGTCATGTTCTGCTACTTCAACTTGTCCTATTTTCCTCCCTAATAATAAAAATTACTTAAGAAATATTTTATTTTCTGATATATTTCATAATTTTTTCTTACAGGCAATATTAAATCTCCATTATATTTATTACTAACAGCATCTGGCTGTTTCGCCGGAATGCTGGAAATGCTCAATTTCATATTAATCCTTCCTGAATAACTTGCACAATAATCAAAATGGTAATCAGAGTCTCTCTTCCTTATCTTTCAACAAAGAAAAACATCATGTAATAATATTTGATGAAATAGTAAAAGTAGCTTTAATTCTATTATAAAAATGAAGATTATTGTTGAAACTCATGATTTTTTTTTTTTTTTGAATTTCATTAAACATAATTGCATGCCAAGTGAATTGGTATTATAAAAAATGATAATTCTTTGAATTAAATAAAAATTTGTTTACAATAATATTTTCAGAAGTATTTTGTAAAACAGATATCTTAGTTAATTTTTAATTAATAAATCAGAATTTCGATAAAAAAAAAAGATTCCTTGGAAGAGTACATTATCCTCCTCCAAAATAGCCAGATTTGGAAGATTTAAATGAAATAATTTGACCTGCAGCACTTACCATACATACAAGGAAGATATATTATCATTTATTCCTAGTTAATTCCTATACAATCTTCTTTTCTTTTACCATACACCAAAAATTTTTCATTGGCAGAATTGAACATTTTGCCATCAAAAACTATTTTCAAGATAAAATATTTGTTCTTTTTGGAGAGAAAACAAGCTTTTTGGAGACTTGTTCAGGCACTTTTTTGAAGAATATTGTGAATGTTTTTCAGCCTTATTTAAGTAATAAATTTTGTTATAAATGGATATTGTTGGATTTTAAATTCTGTCGCAGGAATCTAAATAGAGGCTTTATAATTAACTCGATAATGTTGGTTTAATTAAGGTTTGACTTGGGGGCAGAAGAGTTTCCTCTTGTATGATGCTGAAGTTTTGAGATGGAAGCGCTATCTCCTGATTATGTGATCTCATTCAAAATTATGAAGTCAGTCTCAAAATGGTTTTTGCATTGCTTGAAAATGCAGTTTAATCTAATTAAATTAAACAATCTTAATTGATTCCTAATACTAGCGGAAATTTTACTGCGTTCCTTCACTATATTATATGTGTATTCGTAAATGTCATACGCATACTTTTAAGTTTGATCAAGCATACATGATTAAGTATTTATATGCAATTCTGTTTGGGATCTTCAACAGGTGAATTAAGAAAAACAAAGAGTACTTTTAATATTGTGTACAATACATATTCAGTTAAATTAGTAATGAATTCGCACAGCAATGCAAATCGCAATCCACATTGCAAATATAATGGCTAATAGAATGCAATTTCAACCACAAAGCAGTATAATATTTAATGTAATTTTTTCAAAAAATACATGTAGCTTGAAACTATACGCGCATCGTGTGTAATTTTGTATTTGATTACACTATTGCTATATCTTAATATATATAAATTACGTGTCACGTTGTTTGTTCGCGATGGACTCCTAAACTACTTTACCGATTTTAATCAAATTTGCACACCGTGTGCAGTTTGATCTAACTTAAAAGATAGGATGGCCCTTTTTTTGAATTTTAATTATTAATTAAAAACTAACTTTCCCGCCAAAAAATTCTTTGCATTTTCCCCACCGCCAAATGAGTAAGGCTTCAGTTTTTTTTCCCAACAGTCATGAGGCTAGGCTTAAGATTTTTCGGCTGATTATTTGAAATGATTCTATTTATTTTCTTAATGTTTGATGCATTTAAAATTAAACATTGTTAATGAATCGATCTTTCAGATTCATTCTTAAGTACTTTTGAATTAAAATAAAACAGAATGAAGGAAATTAAAAATTTCTAATCTGCATAGCGTTACGCCAACTGGCGTAGAAAAACTCACGCATTTGCGTTACCATAACTGGCGTTGAAAATTCACGCATGCGCATTGTGTTCTGATTGTTGACATGACAACCATTATCAAAGGATGATTTAAATTATTTTTAGGTTAGTTGCATGTTTTTGTAATTAAGTTGTATTTATGTTAGTTATATATTTTTTGTATACGCTTATAATTTTAAGTACATCGGTTTTTTAGTTTTTTTTAACCTGTTTTCAACCGATTATTTTAAACGATTCGTTTTATTTTCTTAGTCTTTGATGCATTTAAAATTAAACATTGTTAATTAATCGTTCTGGTCATAATGAATCTGAGAATATTTTGTTTACAAATTCTTGAAATATTACATAAATTAGGAAAGATATTCTTTGGTGCCCATAAAGTTTAAATGCTCAGTGACTCTATTTTCAGTAATCATATTATAAAAAAAAAAAAAAAATTGTTTCAGTAAAAAATATTATTATATTAATTGTAGATGAATCCTTTCCACGTTAATTTATAGTATAAATTAACTAACTAACTAACAAGGAACTAACAGAAAATTAGAGAGATACATATTACGTTATGACTGAAGGCGTTGATAATATTATGAGAGAATTATATGTCTATCAAAATTTGAAGTTTTAAAATATTTTGATGAAGAAGCTATTAAAGTAGGAATTGCATAAAATATTTAATTATTAAAATTTTAACGAACATTAAGATTGGCGAACCAGCTGGTCGCCAAAGGCGGCTAGTATATATATATATATATATATATATATATATGACACAAAAAGAATTCCTTTCAATTGTAGTTTACAAATAAAAGGAATTCTTCGATCCCATATTTTATTGTTTTTTTACCCATGTTTTATTTCTGCATGTGTAACGTACGCTTAGAATTTTTAAACATCAATTTGGAACATTTTTGACAGTTTCACTAGAACGAAATAGTTGATCGCATGCTTAGTTGAATACTTCTATAATCCTTTTTAATCAACAATGGGATGTATAATAAAATTACTATCTAAGGAAATAGATAATTTTTCGATAAGCCTTTTCTAAGCTGGAATGATTTATGGGATAAAAATACCCAAAGTATTTGTCCTTCATAATAAAAATGAAGAAAACGAAACAGAAGTTCTGTAGAAAGCAAATCAAAAGTAGGCAGTGAAGGGTGGCGCACTTGGTGGTTCTCGCTTTCCGAAATTCAATATAGTTACTGTGCTTGGAAGAGTGTCAAACAATTTCGCCCTCCAATCCTCGGATAAGCCATCGCTTGAGAAAGGCTTCGCTTTAATAAAAAACATCGAGATTTCTACTCCATGGGATGAAACAGGATAAGGCACTTTTAACGGGAGCATTTTTTTTTCTTCTTCCTTTCTTCGTAGTGGTCGAAATGGAACTTTCCAATATAGTAATATAACTAGTTCGCATTTTCTTCGGGGGATATTCTCTCATGTTTGGAATTAAAAGGTTAAATCCTGTCTTGGGGAACTAAATTACATTTTTGATGGGCTTTCCGCTGCTATTGATATTCTTTCCAGTATCGGTCGTTTAATATGTATGATTATTGATTCTCTTTTATATAACCCAACCTTTTCCATGTCTTTGAAGACGTTTAGAAGAAATGCTGTTCATTTTGTTGAAAAAGAATATATCGAATAGAAATCTATCAAAATAATTTAGTATGAATCATGAATTTGCAAAAAAAAAAATGAATATTTTTATTTTAACAGTTTTCATACAATAAAAACTTAAGTATGTAACACTTTTTACAAGTACTTCTCCTATTTAGATTTTTTTTCTTGTAAAATACTTTTATTTTATTATGCCATGAAATCTATAGATATATTAATTTTTTTGTAAATTTAATTTAGGGTACTATTTAAAAGAATTTATAACAATTCATTTAAAATCTTGTATAAATAAAATAATCTGTATTACTAATAACATTCAATGAGAGCAAAAATAAAGTGTTTCACAAATTCACGTGTCATCAACACTGGTTGATAAGAGGGCTAAAATTTCAATAATTGCTAAAGAAAGTGAAATTTTTGTGTGTATAATGTGTGTATAAAGACTTCTTTAACGTGAATCGTTTTATACATTTAATTAAATACAATATATTTAAATATTTTGGCATTTTTTTAAAAATACAGATTTTTATTTTCTTTAAATAATATTCAAGAAGTAAAAAGTCTTCAGCTTGAAAATTGTAGGAAAAATGCATATGTTTTGTCTGTTTGTTTAACGATATTAAATAAATGTGTTTAAATTTTTTTTTAATTTTATTTTTGTAAGAAAATTTTTATTAAAGAAGAAAAAGTCATTGGTAGAAATTCTTTTTCATCTCATAATGAGTAAAATGAAACATATTGCAAATTTATGCTATTAAACGATTGTTGAGAAAAATGCATTTAATTGTATTAAAGAAATGGATAAAGATATAACAATTTAATTTAATAAAAGACTCTAAAACTTTTTTATCTAGTTTTAGAAACCCTCCAGAAAAATGACTTACTCCGAAATATTAGATATAAGACTAATTTCTGCCTCAATTGATACCTAAGCTCTTCAAGGTCAGTCTGAGCAAGACATGCAACATTTTCTTTTATCATGAGCCTTGTAAAGATAGTCATACTTGATAGAATAATTAGGAGTAAAAACATGTTTTATTTATATACATAAATTTCAATTATAACATACATCCTTCCGATGTGTCCAAATAACCTAACTCCAAGAACAAAACGCTTTTAAGGAAATGTCTTCTTCTCCACTCTAACCAACAAAACACATTTATAACGAATCCTTGACCTCATGAAACCAGCAGATCTATCATAACAGAGAGCATTGAAGTAAACTTGACTATAAGCTATTTCGTTTTCTAAATTACTCTTGCATTCAGCTCCTATGATTTTGGTTAACTTTCCATTATCTTTCTCTTCTAATGTGTACCAGCTGGCAACCGTGTAAAGCGCGAGACCTTTCGAATTTATGATAAGTAAGTGGCATCCCCATTCGTCCGTCGTCCTGTGCCTCGACACAGGTTGGCTACTTGTACTTGTAATAGGTTATGAAAGAGGTGACATTTGTCACTAACATGAGTCATTGCTTTCAAAAATCAGATGTAGCAAACCAAATGGGAAAGAAAATGTCGTACTATTTAATAATTTCTCCCATAAAAAACATGCATTCCTTAGATGAATATAAAATAATAATAATGTTTTTTTCCACTCCTACCAAAAACAACCTGGTGATACCTGCCTTTATCATGTATAATATATATTTATATATATAATAGAAATTATTTTTCCAAAGTCACTCTGGTTAACAAAAGAAACAATACTTCAATTTATTAGGATTCTCTGTTTTGGGGAAATATCAAATATAGCAAACCAAGTAGGAAATCTCTCAATTTTTAGCAAACCAAGTGAAGTGGGTACGAAAATGTCGTACTATTTAATAATTTATCCCATAAAAAACATGCATTCTTTAGATGAATATAGAATAATAATAAAGTATATATATATATATAGTCACTCTGGCTAACAAAAGAAACAATACTTCAATTTATTAGGATGATTCTCTGTCTTGGGGAAATATCAGATATAGCAAACCAAGTAGGAAATATCTTAATTTTTGTAAATTTAAAAAATAAAATTCATCTTTTCTATACAACTAAACAGTAGAAATATTCCTTTTCATCCCTTGCATGCTTTGGCATTTCTATAATTATTGGATTTATAATTTTAACAATATGAATAGTGATTTTTTGCCTAATTCTTTATAACTAAGAAGATTTATTTACTCAGTGAAAATTTAATAATAATTATTTAATGATGCTTTTTTTGTTTGAGATCTAAACTAATAATAAAGATGAATATGTGTGTCCGCGCGAATGTGCGCTCGCGTATGTTTGTGTTGCGTGTTTGCTTTCTACACGCAACACAAACGTTGGTCTACAACTACCGAATTTGGCATATATATATATCTTGGAGAGTGGAAATGTACACTTCGTTGCGATTTTTTTTTGAAATTTTAATTAATTAAAAATTTTCACGTTTACTGTTGATAATATTCAAAAATAATTTTAATAAAAATAAATTTTATGCTTTACAAGATTTAAAAATATGTAATTCAATGATACCAGTTTAACAGCATTGTAAATTTTTGCTGCATTTTGAAATACTTATTAATGTTTAAGAATTTCTTTTCTGATTCCCAGCATTAGATTGCATTATTTTAGTAATGCAATCTAATGTTGGGCTTAATTTCTAGCCGCTTTCTTTGTTTTATTGAATACTTAAGCGCATGATGTCCATCCATTGTTGAAAGCTAAAGAAAAGTGATTAATGTTTCCTTTTTAATATCAGTTTAATTTTCAAGACAAGTAAAAAAAGGGAAACAATATCGAGAAATTTCAAAGATAGTTGAACCAGATATTTACATTTTTAATAGTGTTATGATTGTATGCTTTGGAAACGTTCGCCCTCTCGTTAAATAGAACTTAACTAAGACAATTAAAATAACACGACTTTAATGTCAATTTGGTGAAATCATGAACAGAGAGTTTAAAAATGGAGTATTTGAAATCAAATATAACCAATACTCCTTTCGAACCAGCTGTCCCGTGAGGCAACGAGTAAAATAATAAACTAAATAATGGTTTCCATATATTAAGACATAATTACAGTTTAATTTTTTCATTACATGTGAAAAAGCGGGGCATTTTCAGTTTCCTCATTTAATTTCTCTTGGAAACAAAGGCTGAAACAACAAAATGAAAAACTACTTTTAAGATAACAGACAATGATGCAAGTGTAAACCATCTCAACCATAGTAATTACAGCGCTTTATAACATTGTTCCTTTCAGTTGAATAATTCGGAACGCCCCTAATTAAGAGTTAAGATAAATCCCTAAATTGCGCCTGATCTAATTAAGAGCTCCCACTATTTCCTATATTGGACAGAATATATTTTCTACTGTATAAAGTAAGGAAAGTAATACACCTAATTTTATAGAATTTCAGCTAATAGGTTTGTGTAAAAATAATTACAGCTTCACATCTAATTAATTTATAAATGCCTTTAGTCTCTTTCCGTTCTGATAAATAGTGATATTAATAAATTGTATGGGTCATTAAACATGAATTCTTATTTAGCCATAGAATTCAGTGATGTCTTTTTACTACTTACATTTAACTTGACTACTTTCATGTTTGCTAAGATGGGAGTTCAAAAAGAATTTTTCGCTCATTTCTTGATATACTAGATTTTTGAAGTTTTGCACCATTTTTTCTTGATTTTGTACAATTTTGTTTGATTTTAATATTTAATGTTCTCAGAACTTATTTATAGTTAACTACTGGTCAAATTAAATTATATTTTTACTAGAACAAACATCATACATTGAATTGAAAATAAACTGAATACATTAAATTTATAATGATGAATTTTTATTTAAAGACTGTCAAATTGAAGATAATTCAAATAATAAAATTCTGCATTTTAACACACTTATAAATTTTATTTCATTAAATTTATTTTTAACTAAAAGTATATATACTCAACAATGAACCAGAAAAATGCAGTAAAAATGTTAGAACAGAGTTTTAAATAAACTTGGTACATCACGATTAGCATATTTATGGACAGGACTGCGAAATTCAAAAGTCAGAAAGATACAACAAGATTAAATAAACAATAAAATTCTGCTAATACAACTGCAGTTGAAATGTAAAAAAGTCAAATTTCTGTTTGTGTGATATAAAAGGGAAAAAGAAAGATGACAGTCAATCAAATCGCTCCACGTCATTGCCTTAACTTTATTTTCATCCCATTATATGTGTTTTATATGAGCTGATTGCATTTAGTATCAAAATATGTTTGAAAATGTAAAAGCAGACATTTATATTTTTAATAATGCCTGTACTTTATTTCATTAAAAGTGCCTAAGTTTTACATTTTTATTCCAAAATCTGTCAACATTTTTTATCATTCTGTTATAAAGCGAAATCATGTAACGTTTGGCTTAGAAAAATAACTATGCACTTTATCCAATGCCATTATTCCGAATACACGTCACTTGCTCCAAAAGTAGGACTTTTATTTGTTTCTTCCGTAAATGCATCTAGTGCTTTACTTTAATACGAATAAACTCTATTGTTTGGTATAAAATTTCAATTATTTTTATTATTTCGTGAAGATACAAGAAAATGTATATAAATACAGAATGCCCTACCATGCTTTTCACTTCCCTGTACACAAAATTCACAAGAATTTCCTTTAATTCCTAAACCTGCTAAGATAGAAATATGCATATATTTAGAGATAGAAAATGCTGTACGCGATATAAAGAATTAGATTTTATGATGTTTCAGTCAATCATTATATTTCTAAATAACTATGAAGTTAACATTTTTATTCCATCTCCCGGTCTTATTTAGTGAAACATTCCTTTACTTTATAACTTATTTTATTATTCAAAGATAATTATTCTATCTATTCTATAATCGTATTCCATTATTCAAGGAATTACTCTAATATCTAAATATGTTAGACTAACGATATGCATTTATGCATTTACAGAAAAGAAATGCTCTACACAAAATAAAGAATTAAATTTTATGATGTTTTCATCAATCAATATATTTCTGAAACAATTTAAGAAGTTAAAAGTTTTATTCAATCCCTCGATAATATTTAGTAAAATATAAATATTCTTGACACACTAGAATTTTATCAAAAAATTACAATCATCATCAATAAAATTGACCAAGTTATGAAAATCTGAGATCCTATATTTTAGGTTTTCCAAAATCAAAAACCAAAGAAAAGTAAGAAACCAAAGTAAAGAAAAGTAAGTACAGAAACAAAAAAAAGTAAGGCAATAAGAAACAATTAATTTAGAAGAAATATTTGAAAAAGCCTAAATAATTTATTGTAAATGAAAACTCAGAACTGTACAGAATATTACACTCATATCCATACATTAAATATAATGTAAGTTCTGGAAAAGAAAAAGTCAGAAGCAAAGCAAATGTGACTTATTTGTAAAGCATATTTGTTAAATAAAAGGTTAAGAGCAAAACAGATGCCATATGTTTGATATCATTAATAAAAATTGCGTTTTTTGCTCCCTGAAGCAAAAATTGTCGAGGGCCCCCTGTAGCCTGATGATACGATCTCGGCTTGGAACCGAAGGGTTTTAGGTTCGAGACCCGATTTCACCAAAGAGCCGTCGTGTAAACGGGCCTAAATCCGTCCGGGATAAACGTTCACCCACTGGTGTGGTGTGGACGTTTGGGGAGGGGTGCCAGCTCAGGTGTATTTTTCATAACCTGATTGCTGTACAAAATTACAAAGGTAGAACCCTATTGTTGCTTTAAAACGGGATGTTAATATAACTAAATTAAACAAAATGAACCCTAATATTCATGAAATTGAGCCCATTCACGTTCTCTTAAAAACGAGCGAAAAATCCCTGCCAGTGTTTTAAAATTCGAAAATTAACACATATCACTTACTAACAGTAGCAATAGTCTCCTCCAAAACTTTCTCGCATATTCTGTAATGAAAGTGTTATCCCACTCTAACCGCAAAAATTGTGGACCTTTAGTAAGATAGAGAACACCTTGAATGACATCGGCGCACAATAGTTACATGATATTAACTTTTAGCGGGAATTTGCATTTCTACTAAAATTATTGTGTCATTTTTGGTAATTAATCCATGGTATGCATAGCACCATAGCGATCCTGCACAACTGCCTGCGACCTATCTCGTCGGCACAGAGGCGACCATCGCATGCTTGATGTAGAAAGATTGTTTGGAATTGACTCCACAACTTGGATATCACTTCTGGTGTCACACATGATCACCAAATTATCTCCGCTTCAGATAGACCAGCTTCAAGCCTGCCAACGGTTCTGCGACTCAAGGAATAATCTAACTTGTTTTTTTTAACGCACTACTCACAAAACGCAGACAAAATTCCCATGCACTGAAACGGTCTAATGCCAATAATTCTGCAAAAACTAAGGCTAAACAACTTCTTTTTCGAAACTGGTTGAAAACGTGTTACCCGTTCTTCAAAATATATGAGATAAAAATTTTATTAATTTTAAAATAATTTAAGTAATAAATAAAGTAATTTAAAATTATTTTGAAAAAAAAAAACATTTTTGTAACCTTAATTTTGGACATGAGTTTATAAATACATTGGATGTGTATACAGACAAGCTATAAAATAAATTATATTTATTGTGAATTTATTACCAAAACTAGTTAGAACGATTCCTTCGTTTCAAAAATTACTCCAAAAAAAAACAATACTCCAAAAACAAATTAGATCTGAGTTTCACTGAATCTATTTTTTTTTTGCATTTGATTAATTTATAACCAGAATTAGCAAATGTTCAAATCCGACGAAAAAATCATGAGGTATACATTGAATGTTTCATAGATTGCTGTTTGAATATAAAAGGATAACGCATTGACAAACCTAATATGAACAATTAATCAATTAGATTATAAGAGGAATAAGAACTGTAAAGAAGTCAACAAGTAGTTATGTGTGTCTTATATGGATGGAAAATTTGACCATGAAAATAAAATTATGTACCAAAAATTATTTACCTTAGAAACTTATACGAACTTTGAACATTAAATTCCAAATCTTAAATTCTATTTTTCAGAAGATAGGAAAAGTATTAGATGAAGAGAAGTTTAAAAATTCATTTGGCAGAGATAAAATCTCAAGAAACACGATCATTTCATCTAAGAGAATTTAAAAGAAACGAAAGAAAGTGAGTCCTTATTTGAAGGAAAAAGTAAAGTGCCCCAATTAGTACGAGAGATGGGATTTTGTGTGCTTGTCGTGTGTAAAGACTACTTCGGTGGCATGAGTGGATGATCAAGTATTGAATGTCCTGACGAGGAGCTTCAAGAATTCTTCACGAATATTTTTCTTAAGAAATCTAGGCAAGGTTATTCCGGAGTGTTTGACTATATATTTCTCATCATCGTACATTAATAAAAACTTTCTGAAATGCCAATGTAAAGGAAATTATTCAATATAATTTCCAAGAAAACTTATTTTAAAAATTAACTACTAACTGAACATATGGGAATTAAATTTAAAATAAGCGGAAAATAATGTCCTACATCTAGGATAAGAAATGGAAGATATAATTTCGGTAGCTGAAAATATTATGCACAGCAAGTAGTGTTCATAATGTGTTTGATTTTGAAGAGAATGTTTGAAGAGATGTTTCATGCCTAGCAACAAAAATTAATTTATTTTTTCTTATCTACTATATCTTAATTAATTAATTAATTTTGTTTTTAAAATATACAAAAATATAGAAATTCAGATAGATCTGTAAATTTTCAGAGACAGAAACAATTTTCCATTCAGTTTCCAAAATATATTCTATAAACCTTTATTTCTTATCGCCACATATCAGGGTTTAAATTATTGTTTATTATTTTAACTGTTTATTTTTTCAATTTTTGGTAATTTATTAATGCTCACTCAGTCCTTTTTCTTTATTTAAAACAAAAATTTGTTTTCAAATTATTATAATTGATTATTATTTTTCATCGAATATCGAGAAACGACTCATATAGATTTTTTCAAAAGAATGCATAAAAATTCTTATTAAATGCTGCTAATCATTTCTTAGTAATTTATTGATAAATATTGATAAAAATTATTTTTCTTAAGATGATTTTTCAAATGAATCTAAAAGGATGTATAATTAAATTTCGAAAAGAAAAATATTTTTCTTATTTTAATACGTTTCCGTTTTAATAATGTATTTGCTTAGCAGAATAAGATTCGTACTTTGAAAATATTTATGTTTCCTTTTATCATAGTAAACATTAATTTTCCGATATTAAACAAAATACAAGAGGATTGAGAGAAATTATATCAATTTACATTTCTTTAAAGTAAATAACTGCCGTTGATCAACAAAAAAAAAAAAAAAAAAAAAAAAAAAAATCGATTTTTTTTTTTCTAATATATATATTTTTTTTTTAGAAATTATATCCAACATTTTTTTTGTTGAAAAAATATTTAATGGAAAAAATGGAAATAACCTAAAAATAATAATATCCTTTTTCAGTTGGTTAGTAAAATATGCAGTATTTGGCAGAAATAGAAAATTTCTACAAAATGTAATTTTTAAATTTTGTTAGAAAAAAAAATAGAACGTTGAGTGTTTGTAATATGAATAGATTTGCATATATAAAAGAAAAAGTTTATTCTTTTAGAGAAATTATTTGACATTGTGAATTTAGATGATATTTCTTAAAAATCAAATTAGAATTCAAAAAATGATTATAATTTATATTTTATATATATAAGAAATACTCAAAAATTATGATGACAGTATGAAAAAAATATCATTCCATTTAAATGTCGCTTTCAAATCCACATAAATTTAAATTAGAGAATAAAAAATTACTTAGATATCAGCATTTTTAAAATATCGTTTTTGATAACATTTATATCGAAATTAAGAGAATAAAAAATATAATTTTATGAAATACTTTTTCTAAATGAGTTAATGCAGACAAAAATATTCTTTATTAGATCAGAATCTAAATATATAAAAATGAAACTATATATTAATTCGACTTGATTAATTTGTGAAACGGAGTATCATATTTCATGCACCAATTCATAAGTTTTCACTAATTTGCAATTTTAGAAATCCTTGCCACTAGATGTTTTTTACTTAGTCTTGAAATACAATTCCGGAAAAATAATTCTAACTTAGTTATTTCAAAATTTTTTTTCTACTTTTTAGTGTTCCATTAATAGAAACAAATTTTGATGGTTAAAGGAAGGAAAGCACACCGTTTTTCAAATTAGTATTCACTTTTGAATTGGGAATATTTTCAGAAATTTTCTTTTGATCTTTTATAATGGAATATATTTTACTTTATCTGTAATAAGATTTTTCGTGTAGTCCTTTCTGAAGTTCTTAAACGAATAGTGAAAAATTTGCGTCTTCTTTATATATGCAAATAATTTTGAGTATCCTTTTTATGTCCAAAACATGTAGACTCATGCATTAAACAATATTAATAGATAAATTAACCTTTTCTTTCAATCTCGATTTCTTTTCTCACTTGTGGAGAAAAAAAAACATACCTATAAAACTTCTTTTCCTTTTCGAATTTCTGAAGGCTCATAACTATAACAAAAAAGGAAAAAAAGAAATAGTTCTCTACAAAACAACTGTGCGAAATTCCATACGACTATCTTCATCGCTATCTAGCTGTTGAGATATAAATTAGCTTAGGAATCTTAAACACTATTCAGGAGATAGGATTAAGTAAATTGTAATAAAATTTCATGATTTTTAATGAATTTAATCTTCGAAATTATTTTTTTCTTGGTATTATATATTAGAAATCCTTTTATTGTATTATAAAAAAATGGAGCTAAGACTTTATATTAACTCGGTCTGAGATCAAAATGATAATTTCCTTCCAATAAATGTTCAATACATTTTTATTCGTCAAAAAATAATACTTCAACTAATTAATTAATATTAATTATACATATTAAAATATAATTTACAATTTAATTAAACATTAAGTATGAATAATATGAGATGAAAGTTATTTTATTTTAAAAAGAGTTATTTTATTTTAAATTTAAGTTGATATTAAATTAATCTAGCTTGGAATAGTGTTTTCCATTTGCAATATATCGACACAAATTTTTCTCATTCAAAATTTGGATATACCTAGTTCCATCGTGTTCAAAAATCTACTTATAAGATCAAAACGAAGAAAAAGTGGAAGGTCATTACGTACTTCTTTAGAAATATGATGTTGGTCTAGACTCTCTTTAGAAGTCTGAGCTGACGTTCGGAGGGACGGGAGGTCTTTCTCCTTTTACAAACTTGAGTTTTGTGTAACAATAATCTTCGCAATCCAAGAGTCTTCCCATTATTGATTTAAATATTCTTTTCCATATTTTTTTAATCAACATTTATTTTATAAATAGAATTTTATTTCTGTAGAGCTATGTGCATCTTATGATATATTGTTGAACTATGGTAATCATGTCGATCAAAAGAACTACACTAAATAAATGACAAACATATAACACACTTGAAAATGAGCTCCCCAACTTGCTCCAGGAGCGTTGCCCTGATCTGCAATGTCAAAATGATTTTTAACAAAGTTAATGCATATAAATTATAAATAAATAAGGATTGGGAAAAACTTATTATCTAAGGAATTTAGGCCTAGAAAAAAGAAACTAGTCCACGGCGCCATTTGACGAAGGTCTAGAAAAATACAATATTTCAGACAAAATTTAAAAAAAAAAAACATTATAAAACAAACAACGAAATGAGAGTGGATACTTCGCTTAGAGTGTATTCATTAGAGTGTGATTATGAACTAAAATTCAGCCATTGTTCAACCATTGACAACTTGTTCATTTTTCTGGACCATAAAGTAAAGCTAATCATCTGTAGTGTAAGATGAAAACATTCATAGCACGCCTGGACTCGAAGAACAGAACATTTACTAAGCATATTGCTAAAATTACGTCACGAATATCATTACATCACAAAACTCTTCAGAATGTATATAATAAAGCCTTATATTTTCACTAAATATGTTAAACTTTCTTTCAGTAAAGATTTTAACGCACATAAGGTTTTTGAACTTTAAAATTGTTGAAACTTCCGTCTGTCTTGTTCGAGTTCCTGTTCAATGTTCTTTAATGCAGATCATACGACTTCTAGCACTACAGATATAATTTAAGTTTATTGAGATTTTAGCTTTATTTTTCGATAAATAAAACTTGGAAATACGAAATTCAGTTTGTCTATTTCAGTAGATTAGAATGATTATTTCCTTTAATTAAGGCCAATTATCGATCATTAGAAAGATTATCAATTAATGTCACTCTCGATTAATGGAATTATAATGATTTTATTATCGCTTAATGTTTACTATAGTAATTTTACTATCGCTTGTTCTGGCACCATATAAGAGAAGTTCCTTTACCTTTTGTTCCTGTGTAACTAGTCATTAGTCAAGGAATTAAGACAAAGGAGAACTGCGAATGTGTTGACAAAATGAGCTTGGAGCATCTAGGTATCATTTGTGGTAGAATAACGCTAGCATGAAAAGAGAATTCACAACCTTCTTATAATCGTGTATTCTTTCTTATAATTATTCGCGGACTAGGGAGATAAATAAATACATTCCAATTTTTATTTTGTTATTGATGTTTCCCTAAACATGTCAGAAATGAATAATAACTAGTGGTTTCTAGAATATTTACAAAAAGTTATCTATACATTTCGATTAAATGAAAAAATAAAGATGTGCTAATCTATATATATACTTATAATAAAGCTCAATGTGTGTGTGTGTGTGTGTGTGTGTGTTGGCGCTCTACAGGCCAGGTCATTTGACATACAGCTATCAAATTTGGTACATGTATACCTTAGAGGTCGGGAATGTGCACCTGGGGTCCCTTTTTTTGAAATTTTAATTAGAATTTTAATTAATAATTAAAAACTAACTTTCCCGCCAAAAAAATCTTCCATTTCCCCCACCGCCAACTTTTCCGCCAAAATAATCTTCC